>NC_135839.1:18707500-19210000 GCF_029677425.1 Wolffia australiana | reverse complement strand
TATTGTTGGAGCAAGATATGTGAATAAATGGTATTGTTGAAGCAAGATATGTGAATATGGGTTATCGTCAAAGCAAGATATGTCAATAAATGGCATCGTTGGAAATGAATACCCTGGGAAAATGATAGGAAGCTCAGCGTTCTTCTGATACCCTTTTGTTCCTGTTATTTAGGTCTAAGATGGTTTTGTCCAGATCATGACATTATATGAGAGTCAATCTGCTTAAGACGTCAATGATCAAGTCGTATAAGGCCTTAAATCCCTTGGATTTTGAGGCGATAAAGTAGAAGAAGTTTCATTCTTTGTAAGAGAAGCATGAAGCTCTGGTAATGTTAGAGATCAGTGAAGAGATATCAAAAGGAAGTATAGATAAATGAAGATTCTATAATAAAATGCATACTAATGTTTTTATGTAGAAAGAAATCCCACAATGCTACAGTAAAATGCAGAAAATGCCAATCCAGACAAGATGAATATGATGACAAATAGAAATATATTATAGACCTCTGTATGTCACCGGCATGACGTCAACGTCCTGAGTGTGTGATGCTCAGTGTAAGCTTGTCGTATGCTGCTGTAGAGAGGCTATTTCTGAACTCTCTAGACAATGAGTAATCACTAAGGAATAATCAAGGGAGAATAAGCCAAGTAGATAGAGGGGAGAGACAAGGAGACAAAGAGAATGAAGAAAAACACCCAGTGGCTGTAATTTGAGTTAGGGTTTACAAGGGGGTCTAACCCCTTACATAAGTAAAGGCCCCACATGGATCCATCTTAAATGAGAAAAAAAGAGAGAGGGGACTTAAATTTCCTATGTGTCGACCCTCTCTAGGGGTTGAATAATCTGTGCAAGGAACTTCCTATAGTGCATTCCCACAATATTTGAACTTCATAGACAATAAGAACACCCCAGTCACTCTACCTACTTCAAGGTACATGCAACATGCATCAAGTCCAAACGATATTTGAACTTCTCAATCATGACAACTTTTGTGAACCCATTATCATGATTCTCCTCCATTTGAGTCTTTTGTAGAATAACTCATGGATCTTGTGATGCCACATTTCAATGTGCTTGGTTTGTGCATGGTGGACCTAATTGTTTGCCAATAAAATAGCATTATCACTGTGGCATAATAGAGGAACTTCACCTTGAGGAATACCGAGTTCTTTGGTTAGACCCTTCAACCACAAGTCATGTTTAGCACCATCATTAGCTGTCATGTACTCCACGTAAAGGGTAGATAGTGTGACTATAGTTTGAAGTGTCGACTTCCTGATTATAGGTTCACTTTCCACTATAAACACATAACCAGTTATGGGTCTTCGATTATCTATGTTGGTTTCAAAATCACTGTCAAGATAACCATGCATGGAAAGCGAACAGCTCTGTCAAAGAGAAATCCCACACAAAGTGTGCCCTTCACATATGTAAGAATCCACTTCACCATGCTCTATTGTTCCTTGCACAGATTGGTCATAAACCTGCTCAACAGTCCAACAACATACATAAGAGACCAAATGACATTAGCATAATGAATTAACTTGACTTCAACTGTCTTTATCAGCTTCAGGACTCTGAGACATTAATAATCTGAAAAGGTTAACTAGAGAAATATTCAGTACTTTATCATTAGTCATGCCAAACAGGTCAACAATCATCCCAATATATCTCCTTTTGAGTCAGCCACATATGACCTTTTACTTGGTTTCTATATATCTCCATACCTAGGATCTTCTTTTCTACATCTTAAATTCCCTGCTCAATAGTGTGTCAAATGTGTAATCTTGGGTAAATTCTTCTTAGCAATGAGTGTACCATTCACATAGAACATCAAATAAAAAGAACCATCCTCACACATCCTCATGTAGAGGGTACCAATCACACTTGCTCATAGAATAGCCAATATGCATCATGTGTGAGTCAAACTTACTGTACCACTGCCTCAGAGATTGTTTCAGCCTACATAAGGAATAAGGTTTTCTGACCTTAGTACAATAAAGCCTTCAAGTTGTGGCATGTATATGACTTCCTCAAAATCACTTTAAGAATATCTTCTTCACATCCAACTACTCCAAATCCAGGTCCTTATGCACAACAATGGTTAAAACCATTTGACTAGATGCATGTTTCAGAACAAGTGAGAATTTTTCATTACAATTCTGACCTCCCTGTTTCTGCACAACACCATTTGTGACAGGAGGTTCTTTTTATGATGGTTTCTACACATCAGAAAGAAGTGTTGTCTTCTTAAAAACTAACTTACATTTGATGGCTTGCTACTAGACTAGAAGCTCCCCAAAGCCACATATTTGGTTCTTGTCCAAGGATTTGTGTTCCTTAGACATCTCATACAGCCGCTTCTCCTCTTGGAAAACAATTGCCTCCATGAAAGAAGTAGGTTATCCATCTCCTGCAGAGAAATAAAAAGCCACATAATCATTACGATGAGTACGAGGGCGTGTCTCATGACTCACACATTTAATAGTAATACTACCATATTTCTACGTGGGGTCCTCTGCTGGTTCTCCTCTTTTAACTGAATAGGGTGGACTCTTCACAATCTCTAACTCTACCCATGTCATGTCGTGGACATATTCGCCAGCACAATTCTGACCTCCTGCTCATTAGAAGGATTCACCATGTGGATTTCATAAAATACTACATACATTCCAAAGTCAATCTTTGTTGCTTCTATATCCCAAAGCTGATTTCCCTTCACTTGGTCTCTAAATCACAAGAAGATGAACTTTTGAGACATTGCATCAAGCTTTGTTCTTTCATTGGCAGGCATAAGGACATAACCTTCACTAGCAGATATGTCTTCTGCCCATACCTCTTCAACCACCTTCCCTTCAAGAGAAAAAATTTGCATCTACATTTTGTCTACCCAAAAAGCCTTAGGCAAGTTTGCATTCAATAGCAAATACCTTCCCCTCTCCACAATTGCTTATGCATTCTGCTATGCAATTCTACTAAGGGCTATTAATTTTTAATCGATGAAAAATTACATGCTCTTACAGAACGGATAGAATTCAGAAATATTAGATTCTTTACCATTTTTCAGTTTGTAAGACCTTGATCTTCATCTTATTCTAGTTCTTGACTCCTACACACGAAGTCTTTAACTGCAACAATATCTTAGACTTGTGCTTTAAGAAGTAAACCTAGACCTTCTTTGAAAAATCATCGAAAAAGATCAGAAAATAGGGAACTCCTCCTTTGCTTATCACATCAAGAAGGCCCCCCCCCCACATCATCATGATTGTAGTCCATGACACTGCTAGTGTCACACTTTGTGGCTTCGAGTTTCACCTTGTACTACTTTTCCATGACATAATACTTGCAAAAATTAAACATATAAGTTCTCACCTAGGATGCAGTAAATGTGTATGTAGCTTATACATACTCACACCATTCATACGACCTACATGTAAGATCCATCTCAGTATATTTTTTATAATAGGCTCATGCGGTGTAGCAACTACAGCTCTACTAATCACATAGTTCCCTTCAAGAATGTTAATATTTTCTCAAATGTGTGTCCTCTCAAATGAGTTCCACTTTAAATAATTCTAAAAAAAATTTCGTAGCATTAAAAGTGCTCCAAATAGCTAAGACAATCACCATAGCTTCATCTGCCACCAAATAACTGCTTTGTCAAACATCTGGATCTTTACCATTCTAATGCCAATAACCATGCAATAAGTGTTGTTCCCTATACAGACTAGTCCAGCATCACTCCTATACAAGTGAAATCAATTTTCATGAGACACAAATGATAAGAGAAACTGGAATCAAGAATACACAAATCTAGTAATTCAGCAGCTGGAACCAAGAGTAGACTTCTCTATCACTACTCTCCTAAGCGCTTGCAACATTGGTAGTGATTCTTGCCAAAAATCACCTTCCCATTATTTAGCTTCAAGCAATCGCTCCTCAAGTGTTCTTTTCTCATGACATGTAAGATAAATCTTACTCTTCAACCACTTAGTCCTACACTTGGACCAAGGATTATTATTTCCTCAATTCCCCCTTATCCTTCTCCTTCCACGTTCCTTCCCATTCTTTATGTAGAGTGACTCACCACTGGTATCTTAAAATCCTTTCTTTTGTTGATAATACTACATCAATCTCATCATAGCCTCATCTAGGCAAAGTGCATTGTTTCCATGCGACAAAGTTGTCACAAGGTGGCCATACCATTCAGGAAGTGACACAGACAGAAAACTAACTTTAATGTCATTAGATAAAACATCATCTATCTTCAATAACTCTGACATGAGCAGACTCCTAGCTGATATAGTACAACACTAGAAGGATGTGAGATGAATGGTCAAGTTTTAAGGTCTATAGATATATTTTGTCTTCATGAAGAAAATTGAAACTTAATCATCAAACGTACTAGATTTTTTAATCAGATCCACTGATATACATTCTAGATTTGGATTCAATTTCATCATAAATAAAAGTAGACTATTCTAAAAATCAAA
Organism: Wolffia australiana; assembly: GCF_029677425.1. Lineage (NCBI taxonomy): Eukaryota > Viridiplantae > Streptophyta > Magnoliopsida > Alismatales > Araceae > Wolffia > Wolffia australiana. The sequence goes on along the minus strand of NC_135839.1, from coordinate 19,205,506 downwards.
AAATAAAAGAATGAGGACAGTGCTTCAACTGATGTCTCTAATGAGAAAGCTACATTGTTGTGTGATATTGTGCAAGTGAAAGAGACATGGTCTTATTGTAATTTGATGGACATTATGACGCACTCTAAAATTATTTCAGAGATTATTATAATATGATATATCCTGATAGAAAGAGTTTGATCAATCACCCATAAAACAGATCCATACACGAAGCCATTAGTTCAACAAGTTTTGAGCATCACTAGAAAGCAATGTGATTGCCCTCTAAGAGTGATTGGCTTTTCCAAGTGTGACATTGATGAAATTCTATGCGGCATTTAATTTTAAAGTTCATGTATCATTTCATATTTATTAATGCAAATTATATTCATTATCATGCAATTTCCATGATTATAATGAAGCCTAATAAATTACATAAAAATTAGTGAATAATGATATCATATATGGTGAACATTTTTTCTTAATCAAATATTTTAAATATTTATTTTATTCAATATGTGAGAATGACATCAAGCTTGAATATAAATATATTCTCCCAATAATAAGATAACTACGTATGGTATCATAAATATTAGTGTGGAGAAACCAAGGACTTCATTAAAGTGGGTCATCTTTAAGGAAAGACTTCGTTAAAGTGATCTATATGAATGCTTGGATGATTTTATAACTAACTTTCAACCAGGTTAACTCAAATCACAACTTTGTAAGTGGTCCTTGGGTCTACAATACCTAAGACCTCTTGTGATATAGCACAGCATGGCCAGGATCGAGTGGCTCGTGTTACACCACAGGAAGTGAATGATAATACGTGATGACAAACATGGGTGGTTGTTGCAAGCGTTGTGAAATCAATGAGAAGATACATCAGAAAACCGCTGACCTTGGGCAATAGACCGGATAAACGACACAAAGGGTCTAGGGTAATGGACAGGCTCACAATAACCCGACGGACCAGCCCAAAGACCGACGGGGGGATAATCACCACCCACGGGCGTCCACAACCGTCGTCGAGAGTATCACGGACCCTCCTAATTCTCCACCTATCTTTCCTTGATCTCTCCTATTTCTCCATCTCTCGGTGGGGCCCTTCCCATCCTAGTGTGGCTGTAATAGTGAGCAATCACCTCAATGAGTGATTACAACACTAATCTATTAGAAGGTGACGAGATTCGACATAGCAAAGATCACGAACATTTATTTAGGTGTCGAATATTTGTGAGGTTCATGATCACTGAATCAAGCAATTAATTAAATGATTGTGTCTTTTAGTTAGTTTAAAGTTATAATTCAATTCATTTTATTTCAATGATCATATTACTTTTAGATCATTGATCAAGGCCATGAAACCTATCACTAGTATGAAACTTAGATTTCATATAATGATTGAAATGAAAAATGGCATCATAGTTCAGTCAAAAGTGTCATGCCAAATAGACAATTAAGTTATGATGTCATTTTGGACCATCATCTATGCCATGGTCACAACCAAGCGCTAAAGAGTATGTGGGAGTCAGAAATAGCATGCATCATGTGAGCAATCATCATGCAATGCACATGTCGAGACATCACCCACCTTGCGTGATAAGGTCAAACCAGATCTACAATAAATAGGGGTAATCCATGCCAAGAAAGCACCCCCCCCCCCATCCAGGATGATTGTGTTTAACCCAATCCACAAATTGTAGGACATCAAAATATTTTCCCAGCCGTCATCTTGCAGAAACCAGGTTAGACCTGATCTGTGAATGATAGGGTCCATCCAACTACATACTTGGGCTGGTGTTAGGTTGGTATGTAATGGTAGACAGATTTTGCAAAATTCTTAGGTGTCACTGTTGGGTTCGTTGCCTTGGTTCATCCTTGCATGACATATTTCCATGGATGCGGAAGCGTGTCGATCGATTGACAATCGATCTTTAAAATAAAACATTGAAAGTACCTTTTGGGGAACTCATTCCACCCTTGACTTTGCTGCTCTGAGATCGTTCTAAAGCCATTCATGCATCTGGCCTCTAGAAGTATCCACGAGATCACTCAATGCTTGGATCTCCACATCATCTTCTTCTACTCTTCCTGAAAATCTTGAAGATCTCCTCACCATGAAGAGACTCTTCCTTGGATGAGTGGAGAAGAGAGTGGAGAAAGGGAGAGGCTCTCAAATCAGGCTTGCATGGGTGCTTAAAATGAGACCCCTTTCCCTCTTTTTATTTCACTTAAGGTTTTTCTCAAAAACCCTACAAAGTAAAATATATCCGCTAATGCCCTTATGATCTTGTGCGTGTGACCCTCTAGGCCTATGTATTGTTCTAGTTAATAACTTTAATGACCCAATAACATTTATTGACCAACCTTATTAATTAACTATATCAACGTATAGATTAATTAAATAAGGATTGATTTAACCTAATCGGTAGGTTAAGTTTCCAGCTCGTGGGGTGCCAAGCTACACCTCCTGCTCTAGAAAATACTGAGTAGTCTCGAACTCTCTCATGGATCCTTTACCGTCATCGATTACCGTATATGTATAATCCATCATCCACGCAAGATTGTCAAATGACTAAGGGTATGGTTTATCATCAAACCCTAATCTGTCATTCGATTGATACTGATGTGTAACGGGGATCATTGGAGAACGCCTTCTCCAATATCCTCACTACCCTGGCCAGGGATTTTTCCGCATCGTCTTCCTTGAGTCAATCATCTCCTCTTATACCGAGGGTAGATGGTCCCGTCTTGACCACTCAATCATCTCCATAAGCTTATTACTACATCTGATCTATAACTTATTTGAATCCCATGATTAGAGGCTCGTAAGTCATAGTCAAAATGTAGTCGTCCACTCATGAGATGTCCTTGGTGTCTCAGGTCAGTGGATCACTTATACAACCGTGACTTGAATCAACCTGATTGACGTTTAGGTATAATACCATTCAGGGATTCGTACGGATCAATTCAGTGAACTCTTTCTCCAAAGAGCACCCACTATCTGTCCTTAGTGTCACCACACTAATAGCTAAAGGATCATCTATACTTATCGTATAAGTAGGATCAGCTAGTGCTATTCTATCCGGATAATTTGATGCCCGTCTCAACCATCCATCGAATAGGAATATTTAGAATACATGTTTAAAGACTAGTGATCATTTTATTATGATCTCATCATAATTCACTAAGTCATTGCACGTGTTCATGAACTTCATTATAAACATCACACGGAATAATAATGAACGCAAATATTTTATTCAATGAACTTAAATAAACATGTTAGTGTGATTGGCTTGACGGCCACATAATATCCATCAATCACGTGGGTGCTCAGTTCTATGTCAAGACACAAAATGTATGGAGTTATATTTTACTTGGGGGGAATAAAACATGGGACCTTCATGTCATGTGAGAAGCATTCCCCCTATTAGATTACTCAAGAATTCTAGATATATATATATGTATATCCAAGATCTTAATTCATCAAAACTTAAATGACAAAAAAATTAAACATTTTTTAAAAAGTTTACAATACTATTTGATTGATTTTAGTTTATGATTTGAATTACTTGCTTTAATCTAAACTCATTTCATTAAGTTTTTAAAAATATCTTTTCAGTGATCCAATTCAAGAGTATGATAAAGGGGTATTCTAAAACAATCATTCATTTTTAAGCCATGTAGTGATTTTTATACTCAACATAATAGGGCAATACTTAGTGTAATAACAATCCATTTTGTGGAGGGGACCTAAGGAAGAAGGGATAAGAAGGTTGGGCACCTAGTGTACTCAAACTTGGGTGAATTTTGTTTAGAGCCTTCTCCTATATTTACTAAAATAGAATCTTTCATAAAAACCCCTAAACATCAAGTATATGTTCTAACTGCCAAAACACTATTTGTATGGGACACTTAGGCCCAAGTATCACTCTTGTTAACAACTCAAGTGGCCTAATACCTTTTTTCCAGCCTAATTAATCAATAATCATGATATATATTTAATAAATTACATATTAATTAAGCACAATAGAAAAAATTGGATTTCCCACCATATGAGGTGCCAAGCTGCATTCGTGTTCTAGAATATACAAAGGAGCATGTTGACTCTCTAATGAAACTTTTAGTTTAAGTGGCTAAGTTATGTATGAGCTAAGAGGTGGGTGAATAAGGTTTTTTTAATTTATTCTCTCTAATCTAGTTAACTATATGAAATACTTTATACCTATGTAGGGAATGAGATAGCGGATAGGGCAGACTCTGTTAACGTTTCTATAAAACTTATGGTAATGTTGTCCGGTGCCACCCAGCCTGAGTTGATGATCAGCCCCAACAATTTTTTGTGTGAATGCCCCCCTAGAAGAACACTTTTAATTTGGGGTTACAAGGATAAAATATAAAATAAAAGGGTGGTGAAGCTCTATCATCCTCAAACCCCAAAACCTTTCACAAAGCAATAGTGCTTGACCTCTTTTGACTTGGCCTCCAATGCCTTCTCTTCTTTAACCCCTGGAATCCTTCACATAGTTGGCCCCCAAAGTCTACTAGGATATACCCAAAATTTATATTTGTAATTAATCAAACTGCTCATAAAAAAGCAGATATTTACAACCAATTATAATTTTAAGGATATTCAATGAGAAATAATTACTAAATTTATTTCAATTGAAAACATAATATTTAAATGAGTATAACAAGATGGTATTTTTTATTTTTTTTTCTTACCATCTTGTTACCTCTATCTCCTTGGCTTCTATTAATCTTTCTCAGGATTCAGTTCACCACTAGTTGTACACTTGTGAAAATCAAAATTCTTTGTTTTAGATATTATAGTATTGTTTCTTGAAGTTTCTCCTCTTGCTTGTAACTCTTAAATTACTACACAAAAAAGGTTGATGATGGTATCAATCTTGAGTGACAATATTGGTCCCCTTGTAACTTCTTGAATCTTGCATCAAATGTCATTATTCTAGAGAATATGGATTCAAATGGATGATAAATATGACTTTTAATTTCAATGAAATTTCAAAAAAAGAATACTTAGTACAAATATCTTGCTGACAATCTTCAAACTAAGGTCGTTGACATCACAAATTCAAGGGTACGATTCTTTTCTCCTTCTAACTTCTTCAAACCTGCACTATATAAACTTATACACTACAACTCCTATGGATCTAGGATGATTTTATAAATAAACTTGATGTTGAAATATCTCTCAAGAAACACTATGTAAATTTCTGCAGGCAGCTAAAATTTTAAGATTTCTCCCTATAGTGTGATTTTCACCAAGAGATAGAAGGTAATTTCAAATTAGGGTTAAACCAGCCTATATGGGGTTTCAAAGTGAACCTGGTGAGTGTGTAAGTTTAAAAAATTCAAAATTCTAACTGCATTTAATATTATGCACAAAATTACTATAGAATAAATTCCTAAAAAATTTAGGTGACATAAATACGTCTTTGTCATTCACTTGATAAATCATAAAAGGTAACACCAGTAGTCGCATTTCATTGGTGAATTAAATTCAAAAAAATTCTTAATAAATTATTTTAGTTATGTAAAGTTGTTCTTAAAATTATTACAAATATTTAAGATTATTCGTTTACACTTAAGCTCTCTAATATAATCCAATAATTCAGGCATTGTCATCTGAGGTAGGCAGATAATTTTATCCTGGCTATCATATTTCACTACTCAAATGAAGCTTGAATGACACAATATTTTATCAAAGCCTTAGGACCTTTTTTCATAATGTCATAAGAACTTGGATTTCCTTACTAAAACATCAGGCGTTTGATCATACTACATGGTAGTAATCAAATGCATGTGTAAGATGCATAGTTTGAATCAGACAAATCTGATTATCTTCGAATGCATAATTCCTTATATGAAACAATATCTCTGATCTATGGTAGACCCACTGATTGGGGATTGGCTTTGCATAATCAAATTTTAACATTCATCAAAATACAAATTTAGGCATTTTACTAAAATTCACTTAGCCTTAACTTTTTAGAAACCCTTATGGCACCGATTACCATGTAAGTATAGTCTCTCATTCATGTAATATTCCCTGTATTATTTAGGTTATGGTCAACTGTCAAAACCTAATCGGTCATCCGAGTTAGTACTAATGTGTTTGGTCATCATCAGAGAATTATTTTCCAATTTTCATTTCCTTCAATAAGGACTTCATCGCATTGTCTTCTTTGATTTATCTCCTCTTATACTAAGGGAGAATGATCCCATCCTGAACACTCAATCATGATTGCATTCATGCACGTTTAGTTGCCCTTAAGTGAGGACGATTTGAAATTACATGAATATAAACTCATAGGTCACGTCGAAAGTATAACCGTCCATCTATATAGCGTCTTTGGTGTCTCAGATCTAAGAAATACTTGCGCAACTATGAAGTGGATCAACCTGTCTATATTTTTTACAATAGCATTCAAGGATTCATACAAATAAATTCATTCAACTATTTTTGCTACAGAGCATCCATTGTTTGTTTTTCATGTCTACACACTAATGGATAAGGAATTGTCCATACTAGTCCATATATATAGTGTTTTCAATTTGAATATCTTGCTGTTATCCTCAATTATCATTCAAGTAGGAATATTTAGAACACATATTTACTGACTAGAGATTTCAATACTATGATTGCATCATAATTCACTAAGTTGTATGGTGTATTCATCAACTTCATCATAAGCATTATGTGTGCAGTATAAGCAATGTAGTACATTAATGAATAGTACACAATGTGTGCAATGTATTATGGAGGTTACTGACCACATCTATTTACATCACATGTCTATATATTTATCTTTATAGAGACAATCAAGCGTTGGGATCTCCCTTCTTCTTTCTAAAACCAGTCACACACATGCATACCTCTGGTTTTCTCAGTCTTGGTTTTTCTCTTAATCTGCTAATGCCCATTAGATGTAACATGAATCTCTATCTCTCTCAATTTATTTTCAGATCTATGACTTTATCTATGTTTTTTAGATTGTCTGATCTACTTCAAAATTGTGTTAACATATTATTATTGTTTTTGTAAATAGTTATTTTAATACCACTCTCTATATATATCTCATTAGGAATATCTAAACCTGACTGATATCTCTCTTCCTCACTTGTTTTTTTTCTCATTTTTTTATTTTGATAATTCATCTTATTATTTTTTACTTATTTTCATCAAATTTTTACATCGAATATTGAGAAAAAGGGAACATCAAACCTAAATCAAATTCAAACTAGTAAAGGTCCACCAGCCAAGGTCAATACAATCAAAACAACTAAGTCAAAGTCAAGAAAATCAAATTCAAACTATTCAGCTGAAAGAAAGGCAAGCAAACCAAATTCAATGGACTGAATGTAATTGAGTGATAGTCTACCAAGGCAAGTCAAACTAAGTGAAAGTCAATAATACTCAAAGCCAACCATATATCAACATAAGTTGTGTCAAAGTTAACGACATGACAAGGAAGTTAGGAGATAACCCATACTCAAGTATATCAACAATTATTTTATTTGCATATTGATGGGGGACCGTCCAGCTTCGAAGACACTGTCAATCAAGCACCCTTCGGAGTACCTGGCCTCGTCAACGGCCCATAAAGGTTTGACGTTATCTTTCCTTGCATTTCCTTGTTTGGTAGGAAATGCATGTCGACCACCTATCTGATTGTTTTTGTTTATTCACACGTGTCTGGACCGCTGTACAGTCCTACACGTTTGCGCGTGTGTTAGCACATGTGTGGGCATGTTCGTGTTTTTCTCTCTCCTATTAGGGGGCCCCAACTATTCTTAATTGGGCCTTCTCCCCGTTATCTTTAAGGGGGAGGCCTATATTTTCACCTTATAAAAGGTGGGGCCCACCCATAGGAAGAGAGAAAATAAGAAGTTTGAAAAAAATGTGATTTTCAGTGATTTTTCTTGATTTTTTAGTGTTTTTTGAGTTTTTGTTATACTTACAAAAACGCCACTGCAAAGTTAGGAGAGAGAAAGGAAAACTTAGAGTTTGACGAAAACTACCACCACCACAACCACCGCCGCCACCTTTGCTGGGGTTCTGTCCACTGCTCCTGAGGCTGCCCACCGCCGCCCAGTGCCGTCCAGTGCCGGCAGCGGCTGCCCAGGGCAACCAGCAGCCGCCGGGGGCCGTAGAGGCCGTCAGCGGCCGCAGAGGGCCACCAGGGCCGCCCGCGGCTGCCATCTGTTGGGCCCCGAGCCCGCGGTCGACCCGAGGCCGCCTTGAGGCCGTCGTGCCCAGCGGCTGACCTGTGTTGGCCACGCCCTACGACCAACTAAAGGCCGTTGCGACCTGCGATCGACCGAAGACCACTGCAACCCCAGCCAGTCAAAGGCTGCCGCGGCCTGCGGCCGACTAGAGGCCATCGTGCCCTGCCATCGATCAGAGGCCACCGCCCCGCCATCAACCGAAGGCCACCGCTCTAGCGCCCTGCCACCGACCAGAGGCTGCCGCCCCACGACTGACCTGAGGTTGCCCTCCCCAAGGCCGCCCCTCGGCTGTCCTACTACCATTCACTCGGATGCCCCCGGCCAACCTTGCGGCCGCCCCATGGTCTCCCTTTGGACGCCCTCGCAGCCGCGCCAAGACCGCCCACGCGGCTGCGCTTAGGCTGCCCACGCGGGTGCCCCTTCGGCTGCTTTGCAGCCACCCCTGCGCTCACCTCTTTGGCCACCCCTCACCTGCCCCGCGGTCGCCCCTCAGCTGCGGCCGCTCCTCGGTCGACTCCGGCATCCAGCCTTGGCTGACCGTAGTGCCTGTCACACCTCCTTGCCCTGACGCCGCTGCGTCCTGTTGCTCCCCTCCACGGTTGCCGAAGAAGACACCTCCCGAGCCTACCATTCTTGGCACGCTCTTCGATTCCCGCTCGGCGTTAGATTATTTCGTTCAGTGCCTCCGAATGTTTTCTCCACCGCTGGGGTTAGATTAGTGATAGATAGAATTTACATTCTGAGGATTAGGATTTCATTCAGTATGTCCTTGGTTGAGACCGTCGAAGGCGTGTGCAAAAGTGGTAGTAGCCGAGCTCGCACTGTCGGCCTTCAACCCGACGTCCGGATCATCAGGAGCCTAGTGCATTCCCAGGTTTTGCTTGCCGTAGCCTAGTGGACATTGGTGTATGTCAATGCCGAATTTATACTTCTCATCGATTTTTATTGTCGCATTATCATTAACATGACATCATCATTACTGGTCTCTGATATATGAGATGACTGCATTTGCCCTCCCTTTGGTGTAACATGAGTCGTTCGATCCCTGTGTCGGTCGTGTTACATCACATATTTCTGTGTATTCATTTTAGAAACAGATGCAATATCACTTGTTGATTCGTTCTGAGTTAGAGAATCCTTGTGGTTGAAGCTAAGGGAGCCCAAGAGCCACTATCTGAGTCGTGAACCACTCTTAGAGGAAGTATGATAAGTTTATAGTGACTAGGGACTTTGGCGAGGACATCAGCCTTAGGACATGAAGATTTGAGTGGGTAGTCATGTAAGGTAAATATGAGTTGCAGGGATCATTGTGGGAAAATGTTTTGCATGCTTTTTTAAAGTAGTCTTACAAGTTAACCCAAGATAAGAAGTGCACAAATCAGGTTTCCTTGGTGAGGATTGACGGCACTAAGTCAAACATACTCGGGACTAAATCAGTCATGTGTATTTTAAGCGACATTAAGGTCCCTATGCAGCAAAAAAAAATCACAAGTGCATTATGAGATTTATCATTGAGTGATTAATAAAGACATTCTCAGCTATATAAATCTGAAAACTAAAAGGAAAACACCAAAATAATTCACCCTCCCTAGTTAGACATGTAACCATTTATTGGGATTTTTAGTTGGTGCCAAAGCTATACTTTTATCATCAATTATTATGAATCTGCAATTCAATCTAGGATGGGTGGGTATCTTCAGATTTTTACTAACACTTTGAATGAAAAATAATATGATGTTTAGAATGTAAGGATAGATCTCATTACCATAGGAAAGCAGCACGATGGTTGAAGCATGACATGAAAATTATGAATGAAGACAACAAAAAATTCAGCGAGGAGGAAATGGAATTCAATTAAAGTGCAAAAGGCATTCAATTCACCATCTATAAGTGACAACATTTTTCTACATGTCTCGATTTGTGTCACAGCCAAAGAGATATAGGACAAACCAGGGACTACCCACGATGTTACACACCAACAGAAGGATAACCAGGTGGCTATCCTTGTGAATGACTTTGAGTTGTTCAAACAAACAATGGAGAGACAATTCACTATCTTTGGGGAAGACTCAATGCAATAATTTTATTTAAGAATACAGTAAAAGTTTATTAAACCCATTAATTACGTACAAAATCCATAAGCTATCTTTCAAGTTAGTAGAATATCAAGATAATAGCCATTGAGGAGGCAAAGAATCTGACTACCACTCATTTGAAGAAATTATTGGATCACTTATCACTCAAGGGATGAATCAGCCAATGGAGAACTTAAAAAGGACAATTTCATTACCCTTTGAGAAAAAAAAAATCGTCCTAAGATGACGAAGAAATAGCCATCATATCTAAGAAGACAACTAGGATTCTAAGAGTCTGAAGAAGTTTGGGAACTCATCTAAAGTGCATTACGAGTGTAGAAAACTGGGTACATTTAAGGATAGTTATCCAAGATAAAAGAAGGAAGGAGAAAAGGATAAAGAGAAAACAAAGTAAAAACAGAACACAGAAGGCAATATGGAGTGTCTTAACAAAATATGAAGGAAACATGGAGGAAGACGAATATGAAGAAGAGGTCACCTTTGCCTCATGGAAAATTCAAATGAAGGTGAGATATCTATGACATTTCTCCCAAGTAGGTTAATGTGCTCTTTATTGGTTTGTTAAAAAAATATAATAGTACTAAGAAAGAATTGATGAAATATGATACAAGAAAGAGAGGATCCGAAATAGTGAGACGATCTTACTCTTGAATGAGGAAACTCATAAACTATTTAGATCTCCAAGGTGGAACAAAACTTAGTGAAGAAAAAACAAGGCATTTAATCTAAGATAAACAGAAACCATCCCTCTAAAGAAACAAATTGACTCCAAAATAAATAAATATGCACCTGAGAGATCAGAAAACAAGAGCAATAATGAGTTTGAGTGATTTTGAGTGCTCAATGACAAGTTATTCGGAAGTTTCAAAGCCTTAAAGATGATTTTATGAAGTCAAATATCTCCCTTAATAAATTATGGGGTGGGATATAATCCAGACAAAGAAACAGGGCAACTATGAAGCTGAAAAAGATGGACTAATAAAGTAACAAGAGAAACTCTCACGAGCATACACCAAATATGAAATAGCGACAAAACTATGAAGCTGAAAAAGAATTATGAGGTGTACCCAAAGACTAGGAATAACAGTAGGAACAGATACACAATTATGGGATGCGAGAAAAGCATATAGGGGTAGACATATTAGTTGATCCTTGGCCCTCCACTACAAGAAAAGGCATCTCTCTTTAAGGGAGCACCTAAACCAAGTTCACATATAATACCTATCAAGGAACCCATCAGGATGACTCATAGAGTATCCATCCCCTGCACTGAATATGTGGTGCATCCAACATTTTATTATCAGCAGATCGCTCAGGGTCATCATAGGCTACCATTCTCAACCCATGACACGTATAGCTACATCATGGATATTGGTTTTGACCTATACTTATAATAGATACATCATGACACAATCACCAGACTTATATTTAGACCTTCTTTGTTTCTTGGGACTTGGAACTAAATGTTACACATATACAAGTAAACCCTGATCATCCCAAAAGTGATACTTTCACAGAGATTTTTCAAGGCTCACGCCCAAACATATGACATGACATAAAAGGTTTATAAACCAAACTGATCGTCAATCACATTTGGTGATAGCAACACAACATAGATACAAGCTCTTCGAAGATTTCTCTCAAAGCCACATAATAATAAAATAAATATTACTTATAGATGGTATTCATCATAACCTGATCGGTTATAGTCATATGTCTGACAATCAAATGATTATCAAATTCATAAATGTAAAATTTTTATTTTAGATAATGCAAACTTCTTTTAGTTGGATACATAGTGCACAACATGCAGGTAGTATATTCAGAGGCAGTTCAAAATATGTAAATTTTCCTTCTGGTAAATTAGGAATAAAGTGCACAGAGTTCTCGTATGGAAGATTAGGGAATCTTAAAAACCAAAAATTGAAGGCCCTATAGCCCTTACAACTTTTACGAGGCTTTCTCTCTAATTAAGTGATAAGCCAGAAACATGAAAAGCTTTGACTGATTCAAAGACAACCGGAAGTAAAGTAATTAAAAAAATAAAAAGTTGAATATAGAGATACAGAAATCAAAAGGAAAAATTATGTTAATTTAAATAATCAGTGATGAAATATAGAGATGTTTAAATAAAAAATAAAATAAAATCATTTGAGATAAATGAAGAGACATATTTTGAAATGGCATTGGTAGATTAAAGGAATACTCAAGATTATGAACAACCAGAGGTTAGTTTGCATGATCGTGAAAACAAAAAGAGAGATTTGAATGATTGGTCATTTGTGCACACAGAGAGATGTATGTTGGAGCTTCTTAGGAGCAAAATCACGGCCTGATTTACTATCTAGATGGCACACAACAGAATGAGAATTAGTATGAGGTTTATAAATAGATAAATAAGGGGTGATGCAGGATGAATAGGAGTGACACCAGATGAGATGACTAAACACAACCTAGTGTTGGATAAAACATGTCCAAATGAGCATGTTCAATTTGCATCTTTAAATTCAGATAAAAAATAATGGTGCAACCCCTTTCCCAAGTTGAGGGTAGTAGCAATATCTTACAACATTGTAATAAAACAAATCTTCAAAATCCAATGTCCTCAAAGGTTGACAATATCAAGACACAAACCTATTACACTAACATATTCCATTAAATCTGGTGACAATAGAAAAATCCATAGCAAAACACTAGATGGAGTAATTCATATTCCTAAAGAAGGAAGAGTGGATCTATGATGCTAGCATAGCATGGTAGGGATATTCAGAGAGTCTGAGAGGTGTTTCATGAAAGGGGAAATGACATGCACTTTGAAAGGGCCAAATTATTGTACATTTTGTTGGTAGCTTTGAGGAGGAAGCTGCCATTTTGTGGGTTTTGGTGAGCACAGCAGACCTAAATGTTAAAAATGATCAGGGATGTTTGAGCAATGATGTGATGCAGGTAATGTGGGACAGCACGGGCGAATTTTCATTGTGCAAGTTGGGACAAACAGAATGCAATGCCGGCATCATGGCATGGCAGGGATAATATTGCATGGTGCACACGGTATGTGATAAACTTAAAATTAGGATAAAATTACATTGGTGAGAACTTGAGTTTAATCATTAAAATTTATAAACCTATACTCACAAATAATTTAGTTAGCTACTGACAAGGGTTGTGATGCAGGACAACTAGGAAAAAACATGACTGTGGGGATAGGTATGACAATGACGGGTGGAGGATGCAGGACGGATTTGGATGGAGGGATAAAACAGACTACAGAATCTACACAATCGAATTCAAAACTTAAAACCGATGAAGTGATAGTGGTGCAGCCCCGTTCCTCATCGAGGGCGGGAGTACTGTCTTCAACCATCACGACGATGCCAAAGTACCAAATCCAATATTACAAATTCATGACCGCGGGAAATCTCATGAAAGAAAGAGTTTGTGGAAGTTTCAAGAAGATCAAATCAAATCTGACGGTGGTGGAAGAATCCTCGCGGAACACTAGACGAAGAACACTCGACACCAAAGAGTTCAGGCGTACCTCAGCACCATAGTGCGTGAAGAGGCTGCGGGAAATTCAGGTCGTAAAGTGACTGGGAGATCCAAGCGTTGTATGGCTCACTGGACGTAAATATCTGGCGTTCTGGGCATTGAACGACCTTGGTATTGAGTTGACCGAGCTAAGCCAAACTACTTGGTAAACAGGATGCTCGGGCATGGCAGACGAGCAGTGATATCGTTGTCGGAGTTTCAGGCGTAGGCGAATACCCGCGAGTGCAAAGCACGCGTAGGGTGCGCGGAGCATACGGAGCGCACAGAGCAGCGCACGTGGGCACTGAGCGTGCGGAGCACGCAGAGCGCCAACGTGCGCGCGGAGAGCACGGAGGGCGTGCAGCGCACCTGGAGCGTGCGAAGCGCGTGCTGCTCGAAGCTTCGGACGGCGTCGGTGGCACTGGCGTGCACTAGCGGTCGCGTGCATAGTGAATATTGGCGGCAGGTGCACGGCGGGTTCGGGCGACCGAGTGCTCGGCGAGCGCTGGCGGCCGGCGCGCGGCATGTGCGGGCGGCCGCGTGCGCAGCGTGGGCTGGCGGTAGGCGCGCGGCGTGTGCGACGGCCGCGTGCGCGGCGTGGGCTGTTGGTTAGCGCGCAGCATGCGCAGGCGGCTGCTTGCGCTGTAAGGACTGACAGCCGGCGCACGGCATGCGCGGGCGATCGCGTGTGCGGTGAGGGCTGGCGGCCGTCACACGGCGTCTTGGTGCTGGCGGGAGAGAGAAAAGGAAAGAAAGAGAGAAGGGAAAGAGAAAGGAGGGTGGGTGGTAACCAGCGACGGCAACGAGGGCCGCGACGGCGGCGGCGATCGGAGGAGAAGGGGAGGCTAGGGCAAGTCCTCCAGAAGAGTTAATAAAAACTCAATTCCTGAATTATGACTTGCCTAGCTGTTTCTTGAAACATTGGCCTATACATAAAGGCCTTGGAGGAAAGAGAAAATACAGTTAAAAGAAATAAAAATAAAGATGAGCGACGTGATGAGCGGCGTGGTGTCGTGTCATGTCAATGGATAGTTTTGGATCTGCCTTTGGCGACGTGTCAAGACGCATGAAGCTGCATGCGTGGGTGGAGACGTGCCTGATGCTGGCAAATTGAATCGATCCGCTGATGATGGTGGCATGTCTTCAGCGGTCGTGTTGACTTCAGATGACGGTGGTGATGCGTCCGGTGTCAATGCGTTGGCGTCATCGCCACCAGGTTGTCTCCAAAGGGAACAGATGTTAGGGAAGGAGATTCTCTTGATTCGGTGAACTCGAGGAAATTAGGAGATAGTGGCGCCAATAGAGTAAGGAGTGTAATTAGGGTTTTAGAAATTAGGGTTTATGATGGAGGAGGCTGGAGAGATGAGGTGGGATTGCAACACCGGTGGTGGTAGCGACGTTGTCGGTGGTGGGTACGATGATGGAGGTATTGAGAATAAAATAGAATGATGATTTAGATGGAAGAGAGTAATGTAGTTGAAAGGAATAGGTAACAAGATCATGATGGTGTAAGAGGGGACGTGAAATGGATGCGAGTGGATGATAATGGATGGTGACAGAGGTGTGTGAATGATTGTAATGGATGAAGGTGATGGATGGTGAAGATGGTTACACTAACTAAATGTGTTGGACACGATTCAATGTAAGGCCAAAGGCTAACCTTAGATCCCTATGTTTCGCCAGGGATCATCTTCCTACTATATAGATCATCCTCCCCACTACTCTGTTGAACCTCTCCAAGCACTAGACACACCAAGAAACACTTGATGGACCTTCAAAACTTCACTTTCTTTAAATCTCCCTCTAGGAGGAAGTGATCGTAAATATGTTTTTTAGAAATATCGGGGTCAATTTATAGATCCAGCCGTATGGATGGATAGAGGACAAAAAGACAAATATGCCCTTCAAATTTCAGCTCAATCTGAGTTCTTAATCATCAGATATCAAGCCTGAAAGTTGGATGCTTCCTAGTAGTTGATTTAATTCAAATATTTCTCTCTCCGCATCCTTGTCAGTGCCGTAACGTCATTCTGTTAGGGTTTTGTCTTGCCCAAGAATTTAAGGTGATCATTGGCTGAGATTCGTCCTCGTGATCCACGATGGACAGCTCTCATCGCACCACATGGCTTCCTAAGGAAAAAAACAAAAAAGAAAATAATAACATATTATTTCAATATATTATAAATAAGCTAGCTCCCAGTTCATGTGGCGACACATCAGCACGCACCACGTAAGCAATGTCCCTTTCTAATCCAATAAAAAGGTCACATCTGTGCGGGACGTGTACACGTGGTGCCATGTGGCGCTGACGCGTCGCATGGCCGTCATTGTTGATCATTCCAATGAGAGAGATGGAGAAAAGAAATAATAATTTTTTTAATCAGCTTTTTCTCGTTTCCTAGAACGCACTTGTTGCGAAAAAATGAAGCCATTTTTTTTATTGGTCCCCATGTGAAAAAGTTAAAAAAGGGATCTCATTAGTATTAAAAGCAATTCTGGTATTGCTACTGGTGATGCCATAACGGCTTAGTTAAATGATTGGCTGAGGCCAATCATTAATTTAGCTTAATGATTGGTTGTCGCCAATCATAATACTTACTCCTGATTTGTCATCGTTCGACAAATCAAATGCCAAAACATGGCGTCATGTAATAAAGCACATAAAATATATTCTAAAATTCATATTTAATAAAATAAATGCAAGAAAATATAAATATTTATTTATTTACTTAAAAAAATCATATCTTTACAAATTTAATGACAAAATTTCCATAAAAATCATATTCTGACTCAGAAAATTCTCCAAAAATACATAAAAGGTACACGAAAAGCAGAAATGGCAGTGGAAAGGAAGCTAACAAAATTCTAGAGAATAAACATCAAATATAAAAATTTCCAGATGATCTATTATATTAATGGCCTATTTATAGGGCCATGGAGGAGAGAGAAAACAATTTAAATATTAGAAAATTCGGAGATCAAGATCTAATAGTAAATCAAGTTTGGATATCGGATCCAAGGTAGGCAATGATGACATGTGAAGACCTGGGTCATCTTGTCTAGAGGTGGTCGCCTGATTCCTGATGGGGGCATGGGCTCGTACATTACCAACAAAAGATCCACCTCTTTAAATAAAATATTTAAAAAAATATTACATAAAATTATTTTAGATTCAAGTTGTCAGAATCATAGAATAACTTCACTAAAACATTATTCTGTCATAATAATCTCAAAATGGAAATAATATATTTTCAATTTTTGATTTTAATGATATAAATTCAGTTACTTGGTGTCACTTAAAACCTATAGAATAAAAAATGCATATTTCTAATTTATTGAGTAAATATTTTAAATAATATAATTTCAATTCTATCAAAAATAAGAAATCTAAGTATGTGATCTTCTGACTTGAATAATTTGAATTTTGAGTTATGTCAATAAAAATTTCTAAAATTAAGAAATTTTTCATTTTTTATCAAATGAATTTTTTTCAAATTTAACTATGTGAGTGTCAATATAACCCTTAAGTCATTGTAAAATGTTTAAATGTTTATTTCTTGACTTTTACAACAGAATTCTTATGTTTTAGAGTAATAAAAATTTAAATATGATTAATTGTATTTTTAAATAATTTTTTATTTTATGTAGAATGTGTAATATTTTTCATGGATTTAGAAGATATGGAAATTTGTTTGGGCATAAAGTAAGTGCCCTGAAATATGGTTTACCAATTTAAGGTGATGATGGGCTTTTAGATTAGACAATTGAATATAATGAAGCTGCACACATCATTGGACCATATATAATGGATGTTCGAGATTCATATATCCCAGGGTACACATATATTTTAATACTTTATATTGCATAAGGCTTACTCTTCAAATAGAGGCCAAAACCAAAAGCATTAAAGTCCTTAAATAAACGTGAAGGAGTAGAGCCTTGGATATAAGCATTACATGTTTTCCTCAATCCTTATAATCTAATTATCCAAGTCACATAACCTTGGGTTTCTTGTTCTTTTACACGGTCCATTTATTTTGGAGGAGGATATAAGCTTAGTACATAATACACATAAGTTGCATGCATATAAATGGTGCCATATTGTTTTAATACCACAATGGCTGGGTTTCATTGCATTCCTGTCACATATAAAGGGTAATAATGAGACCAAAGTTAGTGATTTGTTGTGCCGACATAAGTTTACCAAAGCTCAGGGGAAAAAATTATGATCAGATATTACAAGGTGTTGTTAGTGCCCTGACATGGATGCTCAATATCTTTATTGTGTTTTGTTTGGTTGCCAAAATCTTTGAATACAATTTGTTACAAAAATTATGCCCTCAAGGATACTGTCAAAATCTCACTTTCTGTACATTCTAGATCTGTAAATAATTTTATAGTTCAGTGGTTCTCCCTTATTAATGAAATGAATATTTGCTACAGTGCTGTATGTTGTATTAAACCTAATCTTCTACAAAAAAAATATGATGTGAAACAACCTACTATATGGCATATTAGATGCAAATAATTTGACAAGCCCATACTTATTTCCTCCTCCATCAACCCCCATCTAGCTTAAATACATTTCTTTCTTCCATAAAATCACATCAAAAAATATTAACATCCTAATGTTTTCAATATGACCTTTTTCATATTTCCTCCATTTTAAACTTACATACACATTTACATATACATATTGACATCTCTCTATCGACTTTCTCATCATGTCAACATTCATGCACTCCATTCTTTCTATATTTATTTATCCTCATCTCTCTAAATCACCCTCTTCTATCTACCATCTTTCACAAAAATAAATAATAATAACAAAAAAAGAACAATCATTTCTCTCTATTCCCTAGCTCTTACTCAGACATGCAAAAATATTTGTAAAATTCCCTTAATTAATTCAGAAAAATATAGGATGAGAGATGAACCTATCGATAAATTGAGTTCAATTTTTTTCTAACTCTATATAAACTGCAGAATGAAAAAGGAAATGATTGGACTAGAACAAATTTTGAAGGGAATCGGATTGTGGAACAATAAAATTTATGGACTTAGAGGGAGAGAAAGTACAAACAACTGGGGAAAACGTTTTTTGTAGAGAATTTGAAATGGATCCAGGAATCTAATTTATGGATACACATCAAGAACGAATAGATTATTTTTATTGCATTTGCATCAACTACGACATTTGGTAACTGGATTTTCTCTGATATTATTGTCATTGAATGAAAATAAATGCTCTTAATTATTAAACTTTCCATGCACATACAAATGCTACTCATTTTGTAGATGACCAAGTAATAGAT
Organism: Wolffia australiana; assembly: GCF_029677425.1. Taxonomy (NCBI): domain Eukaryota; kingdom Viridiplantae; phylum Streptophyta; class Magnoliopsida; order Alismatales; family Araceae; genus Wolffia; species Wolffia australiana. The sequence goes on along the minus strand of NC_135839.1, from coordinate 19,186,332 downwards.
AAAATGATTAATTTGACACTTCTAAATTCAATACAAGATGTGGGGGAATTTTGACTCGTGAAGTAGTTGTAATCTTCCTCAGCAACTAGGTTGGAGTGAGCTTCAAACGGTATTTTACCTCTCTTTTCAGTCACTTAAATCAATCCAGAAATATGGATAGATAGAGGCTTAAAACAGGAAATTTTCCAAAAAAATTGGACCCAATCACATGTCTAGATGTCTAAATATCATCCCTTTAGTTTAGTCAAACTTAGTTGTCTCATTTTTTTATCTCTCTTCCATGTGACCGCCAACAATATCAGCCATGCATTTTGATTGGTCCTTACCTTGCCTCATTTTCTCCTTCCTTCCATAATCTACATCCCCATTTTAGAATATAAGAACAGAAAGTAAAAACAAATTTATAATAGCATCCCCATGAACTACACTGTAATCTTACCACATGTACGTGCTTTAAAAAGTTTAAGATATTCAAAATAATTTAAAACTTATAATTTTAATGAAATTGAGGAGCCATGTTTCAACCAACGAAATTGTGTGGTGTGCTCTAGGAAATATGAAATTTCATAGTAAATCATGCTGCAGTTTCAATCGTCCACATGTTTGTGTCCTTAAATAACATTTAATGATCATAAACACATGGAGTCTCTCCATGCTATGAATTTGGGATAAATGAAAAATAATACAATTATTGGATCATTATGACATAATGAAATATAATGCCATTATAATTCTTTTCTAATGATTAGGACAGTTAATCAAAGCCCAAAAAGTAGTGAACCAAAGTCAACACATGGCGCGACACCATTAAATCCTGATAAAATGGGTTAAATCAGTAAAAAGTTTAGAATAAAATTTTAAAATCTGACATCTAAAAAATAAGTTCTCTATAAATTGGATTCCCTAAATTCCATAAAATAAAAGAATCAAAAAATTAATAAATTTATTTTATCACTTGTTGAAATAATACTTGGTTAAAATCTCAATGAATAGAAAGTCAAAAAGAATTAAAATACCAATAACTAAGAAAATTCAGAATACTGGTTCAAAGGTCTCATTTTAATCCATGATAACATGCATATGTGATCAGTTTAGGAAAAATAAACATTGTAATGTATGATATGAATATGTTAATTCCCATGTTATCGCTTGCTAAACATTTGTCAATAAATTAATAGTTAGAAATATTTTTGAAGAAACTCAAATAGTGACAATCATGTATTCCCTCACTATTGAGAACAGTAGTAGTGTTATTTATTTTCAGGAATAAACCAATTACTTACCAAGATAAATGGATAGCCATTTAACAAAAAAGATGAAAATAAATTTGATCTCACATTAAGATTGCTCTGTGATTGCAGCTTGTCCCGTGCTTATGCACAGCTCACAGCCTACTCCACTCGTTAGCTCTAAAAAACAAATCCAAGAGCAAAAAGGGAAGCTAGGACAGGTGCAATAGAAAGAAAAGCTAACCAGAGTCCCCTAAAGAAAGGAGAGACTGGCCAGCTCGTTCGTAATCCAAACAAAAGTAAATAGCCAAACTCCATAATCACACTCATATGGAGCCATCATCGATTGCTTGCCTTAGCTTTTCCAAAGACCACCCTTTTTCACTAGGAATATGAAAAAAGCATCTAAAATAATTACTTGAACTTGTATACTTATACCATATTACTGTGATTTTCTAATTTTAAAGTTGGTGAAGACCCTACCCTTGTTTCAGTTGATCCATTAGGTAAAAATAACCTCTGTCTTTCTTAAACATAAGAGTCTTATTTATTTCATAACACTATGAGGGGAGAGTTTACAAGCAGACCATTGTTTTATTTAATTATTAAATGTTTCATTTAATGGATACGTGTAGCATCATTCAAGTAAATACATATTGAGATCTTAAAAACATGAGCTTGTAAAATAGCTAAACCTAATTTAGGACTGGTTAATAAAATTACTATAATCAAGGATGCCTTTCTTCCAACATTTTCCTCTTTTCGCAAGCTTAGATGCTTTTAGAAGTTATCTGCTCTTCACTTGGCTACCCAGAGTTTACAGTGGGCATAATAAGTGGTTCACCAGAAATGTGTCCTTCCCGGTCCTCTCATACTAGGGAAAGAATCTCTTAATGGATTAATGCCCACTCGAGATATGGAGTGAATTTTCTCACGACGTTCTGAACCCAGTGCCCTAGTATAAGAATGAAGATAACCCCTTAAGAAAGCAAACCCAAAAGAGAACCCTCTCCCAAAGAGGCACCCACATTAGAAAGAGAGAAAATACTATGTCCCTCTTGCCTTTCATTTTCTATCATTTCTCTTTCAACAAAGACTTATTGCTGTTTGATTTCGGAAGACTTCATCCTACAAAATTACAGTGTTAACTCTAGTATTGTTGTAATTTAATTTACTCAAATAAAAACAAATTCATAATTATAGAAAACTCAATCAAATGTGTATACTAGGAGGGAGGTCGCTTCCACAGGGACTAACCTTTAGAGGTGAATTTAATGGTTGAATTATAGTTTGCAAGTATTAGGATTATCTGTAATAATAACTAATAATAAGTGGTGATATAGAGAAGTAGTCAAAGGGAGAGTTGAGATTGTGATAAAGATAAGATAACTGTATCACCTCTTATGATTAATATTTGTATTGATATTCAAAATAGTAACCAAGTAAGATCACAAAATATGTTTATAGTTTTATAATAAAGGATGATATTAACAAAGGTAATGGAAAAAATATTTTTAGAGTTAAATCATAAGGTATAACTAATAAGATAGATAGATTAATATTGAACTATTCTTAGTAAAAAGTGTTTTAGTGATATCATTTATTTTAGTAGAATATAAGAGAAAACATGAAGAAGAGAAGGAATAAGACTATAAATGATAATAAGCAAGAGATTGTTTATTTCGATATAGATTAATAAGATAGAGAAATATTAATATATGCTAAGAGTTTAAGATCAAGAGAGATAGGTTGATTATCTAATTTATAAGAGTTTATTTAATTAGATATAGAGAGTAGTGTAAGAATTAAGAAGATAAGGTGATAATATTTTTTATTTAATTTTAGAAGTGTTAAAGAATTTTGGTCGAGAGAGAGATAGTAAGAGAAGATAGAAGGGGCTAATAAGAGGGGTTGAGGATTATGTATTTATGTATTTAAGGAGGGGGTAGGGGGGCCAATCACGGCCCCTTGCATCGGTATGCATCCTTACTTGTCTTCCTCCATGTCGTTGTGGATCTTGGTCTTCCTCTACTCTCCCAAGTTCTGTGTTAAGTTGTTGAAGCCATTGGAGAAGTGGCACACTCCTCGTCTTGATAATCCTGCCACCAGAAGGGTCTCCCACCATTAATGTAACTCCTGCGATGAGAAATGTCCAATTAGGCATCCAAAATTAGGCTTTAAGACTAGAGATAGAAGTTCTCTCAACTCTTCCAAGTTGTTGGATTGGTTTATGGTCCCCCTCATCACTGGCTTCCACTGTTTAGCCGATGGGGATGACGATTGGGGATGGCAAAGGATGGGTTTACCCCTCAAGCGTTCAATCTTTGAGAAGATGGGTCAAGGGCTGCAATTGAATCGCAGCCGTAGACTCTTTCACTATGGTGCACCTGTCTTTGCCACATCATTGTTCATGTCATTTGTCCCATCAGCCTCCCTATCAGCGCGTGGCATCCTGATTCACTATTCCATGGTCCCATCATCGGAATCAGCAGCTGGAACCAGTTAGAAATCTGTAAAGAAAAAGAAAGAAAATTTAATAAAATGAGAAGGATCTCACGTCTGATATTCTTTAAGAAGATCAGACAGCTGAGATTATATCTGATCACATAAAGCAGCCTGATATGGCATGGGCTTCAGCCTGGATCATCTCAAAGCCCGATCATATTTTTTCTTGAATTCATTAAGGTTTCAGCCCTACAGGCCACAATACACTTTGTTGTTTACTGGCCTTGCCTGATACGGTGCTGGACGAAATGGATTAGAGGTTATATCATATCAAAAATCTTTTAAAAAATCAAGACAAATATTTAAATTCCAATTGGAATATGAATCAAAAAATGAAATACGTCTCCATGTGCTTGTGTGGGCCATGAATGTGTGTGTGTTGGTACTTGTGATGTGGGTCTTCGGGTGCTCCTTGGGTAGCCCTTCGGGGGCTCCTTGAGCTGGGGTGCTCCTCAGCTGTTGGCCAGCTTGCGCTCTATGCGCTCGCTAGCTTGCTGTTGCCTTGGGTGTTGCCCGAGCCTCTGTCAACTGCTAGATCTTGGCCTCTTAAAATCCCCTTTTTTATTGAATTTTATTCTCTACAAAAATTTACAATACCCACTTGTGTGAGAATTAATTCTATTAAGGACAAAAATTTTGAACGATGTTCTACATGAGAATGTATGGCCTTCAAAAATTAGGTAGAAATTTAATTCAAAATTGTGGTTTTATGCTTAATCTAGAAGAAAGTATGAGATCATAATTCATAATAAAATCAAGATAAGATCAATTAAATGATGCACGGAATGACTCTAAGATGTGTATATTTTCATGGCTCAAAATAGGTTCAGCAGAACCCGAAAAGGAGAACCCTCCCCCAAAGGGGCGCCCCCAGTAGAAAGTGAGAGAAGCATTGTGTCCCTCATGCCTTTGATTTTTTTATCACTTTTCTTTCAACAAAGACTCGTTTCCATTAATTCCAAACTTATCCCCTTATGGAGCCAGGATCAGTCGTTTAGAGCATCAATTGGTAGAAAAAAAACCCACAACCATAAGCGTACTTCAATATGCTTGGAAGAGGAAGTATGTTTGAAAAGAATTAAAGATGTAGCAATTTTTTGTTGCCGTAAGCATATTACAAATAGCATTTCCAATATGTCATGTTTAGGACCAAAGAGTATCAATGTGATTAAAGAACTGATGGAGAAAAAAGAAGGGATGTGCTACATCCAAAATGTTTAAAATTTTGTAAATATCATAAAGATAGATATAGTAAGCATGTTTTTAGGGGTGGCACACAACTTGGTTTTTGAAGATATGGCACCTTTAAGTTTTTAAAGATATGGTCACATTTTTGGAAATTATTTTTTTAAGTTAGATTTCTTTTAATAAACGTGATCGGCCCAATTCTGGATCATCTTCTGGAATCGTATAACTATCCAGAGTGATTGACAGTTTAGATTTCTTGGTTTTTATTTTCTTGGCTTTGAATCTTAAGTCCATGGAGTATATTCATTAGGTGCCTCTTTTTAAAATTTTCACTGCATCACCTTCCTAATTCTATCTCTTTTCACATCAAGTGTGATTACCCCTTGTCCAAACAAATACCTTAGTTGAGTTGCTTATGACCCCTGATTGGTGACTTTACATCATAGTCAAAACTTTGTAGTGAACCATAAAATGACTTTGGGACCTCAAGTCTCACTAATTCTCCATAAATTCTCCTTCAATAAGGTACAAAAACCTCTAATTGTTCATACACATCAGTTTGATGATATCTTTCTCCCTATCCCTGCTTAGTCTCTCTATACAAATGGTTTTAGGATTGACCATCATCATCACGAGATAGAGTAGATAGCTATTTTGTTGGGTTATGGAGCCCTAGATCTGGATGAAGAACTCAAATGATCCACAGCGGAACACTTAAATGAATCGTTACGGCGTCGGCACGGATCGCATCAATGCTTCCCTTGATCCTTGAACAAGTCATGTGGAGCTGCTCATGTGTGCAGCCTCTATAAGTATCCACACAGCCCTGGGCATGTCGAATATCCTCTTCACGTTGATGAGCCATGTTGAATCTCCATCGCAGTCGCTAGCACATGGGGTGCCAAGCTACACCTCATGATCTGGAAGATACATAGGAGTGCGTATCAAATCACTCATGGAACCTGTTCGTCATCAGGTACCATGTTCATATAGTCCCTTGTCCACTTGACACTCTTAGGATGACTTAGGATATGGTCAACAGTCAAACCGTAATCGGTCATCTGAGTTAGTACTAATGCATTCGGAAAGCATTGGAGAACTCTTCTTTGATATTTCACTGCCTTGGCCAAGGACTCCATTGCACTATCTTCCTTGAGCTTTCTCCTCATATATGAAGGGTGGACAACCCATCTCGACCACTCAATCATCTTCGTGAACTTCTTGATGCACCCAAACTAAGACTGTTTAGAATCCCATGATTGGGACTCGTATGTCATAGTCAAAGTATAATTGTTTGTCCACAACACATCTTGGTGTCTCAAGTCCAAGGACCACTTACACAATCGTGACGTGAATCAACCTGATTAATTGTTTGGTATAGTACCATTCACGGATTCGTACGGATCAATTCAGTAAACTCTTTCCACTAAATATCACCCTCTATCTATCCGTAATGTCTCCACACTAGTGGCTAGGGGACTGGCCATACTCATCTTATGAGTCAGGCTAGATAGTGTTATTCTATTCGGATACTTTAATGTCCTTCTCGAGTATCCTTCAAATATGAATATTTAGAACACATGCTTAAATACTATTGATCTCTGTATTACGATCTCATCATATTTCACCAAGTCTGATCATGTATTCATGGACTTCATTATAAGCATCACACATCCATTTTAATGAATATGTTCTATTAATGAACATGGAGCGAGATATGGAATATGTGATTGGCTTAACGATCACATATATTTCCGTCATTGTCGTAATTGGATACTTTGATTTCATTCTTGAATATCAATTGAAGAGCAATATTTAGGATACATCTTTAAATATGAGTGATTAAGAATTATGATATCATCAAAGTACATATCCTTGAACTTTGTCAATAAATATGGCTAGTTATGAATCCTTAATGATATCTGGAATGAGTGATATTCTTGTGGGTTATAGAATTACATTATCCCCTCCCTAGTGAAGAGAGTTTCATATGGTCCTCATAAATATCTTTATATTCCAACATTTGAAGAGCTTTATCAAATGTAAGAAATGACAATGATAGTTTGGCAAACTACTATGCCTCAACCAACAAGTTTGAGTGGAATCTACTCATTAGGGCCGATGGATCATCCTATTTTTTAAACATTTTATATTTTCCATATCTTTAAGTTTGGTTCCTATGATCAAAGAGCAAGCTTAAGATAGGTGATAAAACAGAAATTGGAGTTACTTGTATTTTTTAAGTCTTCTCATTTATGCAACAATATTTTTAATTTTCCTTACACGCAAAGAGCAAGGGTAGAATCCATAGTGAGAAAGTATTGAATATGTGATTTTTTGGGATTTTATATTTTTGCAGGAATTAAATATAATTTAATAAATCATTTTTTAAAAATTAGATACACTTATAATTATTTTAATGAAAATAATCAGAAAAAATATACAAAATTAATATTATAAATATCATGCTCTTTTCAATTGTCAATCTAGGTCGGCCTTAAACATTAATTAATAAAATAAAGGGATATTTGATAATGGTCATAATTCTAAATAGTTTTTATCTTGATCCTAAATATATAAACATTTATCAAATGAGAAAAGGATTACAATGGATAATCATGTGTGTATTAAATGATTAATAAATAAAACGTAGCATACATTGCTTCACATGAGGTATATTCATGTTACCGGAGGCCATTACAACTCAGTTTCTTATTTGATTCATAGTTATCTCCTCAATACAACTGACACTCTTATTCTGGTGTCTTGATCCACTTGCAAAGATTGAGGCATGTCAATTTTGGTATCATAGGTTAATGTAAGAAATGATTGCTAATTATCACCTAAGGTTTGAATTATTATAAAATATAAATCTTATTTCATAAATACAACTCTATTGGTTAAAATTAGAAAATACTTAATTTCATCTATCTATGACTTTAGTAATTAATAGTACATTACTTGATTAAGTAATAATTATATTAAACTTAATAATTAAATATCAAAAATATAGTATATCTTGCATCTCAATTCATCCTGAAACCAATTGAAGATAAATAAGGGCATTAATAAGAATTCCATTAAATCAAACAATAAAATTAATATAGTTTATATACCTTAAAATTTTTAAGATCATTTTCAAGTTTTATGATTCAAGTATAAAGAATAAAGACTTTAATTTAAGTGGCTAACGTAAAACCTTGGGGGAGGGGGGGGTGGGTGGGGGGGGAGGGGAGGGGGGGAATTAAGTTCTTTAAAAATTTCATTTTAATCTAGTCATCAATGTGAAATAAGGTCTAACTATCTTTGGAAATGAGGTAAAGGATAGGTAGACTATTATTTTCCCATAATATCTTAATGTTCTTCAGGGTTATCCAACCCAAGGTGAATATGGGCCCTAATCATGTATGTGAGAATCCCCCCCCCCAGAAAAATACTTGGAGATAAGGCATAAAAAACATACCAATCAAATAAAATATTTGGGGAAGGTTTTTCCTTTTTTTTTGATAGACCCAACATGTCTCATGTAATTATACATATTTTAAAGTCATTTTAGGATCATTTCATACGTATTTTCTCCAATTTTATAAGAATTTTATATTTCATGCAATAAATAGAGCAAGTAATAAAATAATGCATTTAATGTCATGTTTTACAACTTTAAATATTTCTTTGTAAAAATATATTTAAGACATTTTTATTTTTCTAATTCTGTATTTAGTATGTATCTATGCTATTGCAGGGAAGAAAACAAAGTTGGAGAAATAAATAGAAGAAAGAAATAAAAATAATAATAATGAAATGAAGAATGAAATATATTTCGATATATAAAAGTAAAATTCTTTTATTGAGCCAGCTAAGGAGCCGACCAGGGGCACCAGCACCCATGCCAGCCCAGGGCAAGCGAGTGCGCATGGCACTCAAGCCCGCCCGCAGCCGGCAAAAGGCAGCACCCGGCAGGCAAGCCCAAGCCGGCCAGACAAGGGGTAGACAGGCCCACAAAGAGGCCCACAACGAGGATCACACGCTTTGAAGAGAGGTATGGCTTTGATTTTGGTTCACTTAATCATTCATGCCAAGCATTTCAAGCATCTTTCGACCATTAAAGGGGCCCGAAGGCCTCCATTTCAAGCATCTTTCGACCATTAAGCCTTCACTGGCGACGGGGATCCCTCTCGGAGTCAGAGGCAGACTGCAATGTCGTGCTGTGGAAGACTCAGTTAGGCTTTAAGAGGGGCTGGAGAAGCTCAGATCTGTGCCAGGACGGAGGAGAAGAACGAGAGAAACCGCATACCAAAGCTAGGCGGCGGCGATCGGCGCCGCCACTCTTGCTTCAAATCAGGATGGATCAGTGAGTTCTTTTGTCACTCTTGTAGAAATTTAGTAGGATTTTATCATCATCTTGACTCCTATTTGTTTAATCCTTGATCTAATCCATTTTGAACAAAATTAGTCACCACAATTTCATTAGGACATTTCATTAAACACCGCATGTGTTCAGTGAATACATCTTGATTTACCTAAGTTTGACCCCTATCAATCTTATAAAAATATAAAAAATATAAACACATCCTTCTTACTCATCTTCTATCGGGCATTCTGTCCAATACCTCAAGGTCGTTCAACAGAAATACCCCTAATCTTCGTTTTTCTACTATTAAAAATCCTATATAAACTCTATAAAAACCATATAAATTTTAAATAAATCATACATCTATCTGATTTTGACCATCTCTTGGGAATTTGGTCGAACACCTCTCGGATGTTCGATTAAATCACCCTATATTTCATTAAATTGACTATAGAAGAATATATAAAAAATATATAAGTCATATAACAACATATAAAAGTACCTATACTAATCCTGAGTATTCTACACCTTTAGGTCATTTTATATCACAATAAATACTTCTTACTACCTCTTTAGTCCCTCTTAATATCTCTCTATACTTATCTAAACTCTTACTTAGTATTTTATAGTTACATAATTACTTATTCTCTTCCTATCTATCTTCGTAACATGTATAAATACTTTTCTAACACCTCTTGTTCTCACTTAGTATATATATCCATCCTCTTCTTAAGTACTCTATACTTTTTCACTAGCAACATTCTTAAATATAATATCTAATCTATTTATTCTTTATTATTCTTAGTTTCTATAAAATACATATTCATATAATATAGGATATTCCCTCTTCTATACTTATCTTATTAAACTAATCTTCCCTATACTTACTTATTACTTAATTCTTCTTATATTCACTATCTTTAGTGTTATTATTATTATTTCTTATTAACTAACAACACAATTATTAAATATATACCTAAAGGCTAGTCCCTGTGGAGACGAATTTACTCACTCTATACATTTGAGTAAGTTTCTATATTTTATCAAATTTATTTGATTGTAGGCAAATTAAATTCACAACAACAAATTAAAATTTAACGCACAATTTGCCTCCGTCAAATACCCCCAAAGACTTCCATGAATGGATGATGTTTAATTTCCTTCAACTTGACCCCAAAATCGTTTCTTATTTGGCCCACAGAGCCTTCACCTAGTTAACCCCCAAACTCCAATAGCATCCATTTAAATTTTGTATAGTTAGTTAATAAAATACTCACAGATATGTAGATACTCTCAACCAGATAGATTTTCCAGGATACTCAATAAGATAAAAAAAATAAGGATTTTTTTTATAACTCTATTGTAAATCATCCTCCCCACTTGGTTATTTCCTTTTATCCTCAATTTTTCAATGCTCTTCCTTTTTTCCCCTGTAAATTATTCAATACAATGTCAAATGGAATTATTCTAGATTATCTTTTCAAATAATTGAATAAATAGCTCTTGTTTTGAATAAAATTTTAAAAATCTCTAAAGGATGATCCATAGGTGAAGGTTGTTGATGGTGAAAATCTTACATCACAGTATTGTCCTCCTTAAAATTCTTCAATCCTTCATTAAATGGTGTAATTATTAAGCATGAAGATTTTAACATATATTAGCAATATATTCTATTTTCATTAAGAATTAAAAAATTAGCTAAAATATCTAACAAATGATATTTAGACCAAGGTCTCTGATGGTACGAAGTCTAAGGCACAATCTTGTTTTCCTTGTTACTTCTTTAACCTGCACTAGGAAAACATAATGCGAATTAAAAAATTGGTGTTGAAATTTTTTATTAAAATCGTGTGAATATCTTCCCTTTCTACAATCTTGGCGTTGAAGGAACATATGATTCTTGATGTTTGTAGTGAAATTTGCTATTAGTTCTAAGTCTGCCTGTGTGGGTATCGAGAACGAAAGGGTAAACGCTGTAAATTTTACAAAGCTAACATACAAATGAATTGATAATGAGAGAAATAAATATCTGCTTAAATTTGAAATGGGAATAATTACTAATTTGACATGCAATATTTAAGCCATAAAAGGTAAAACCAATTTTTTAAAAGTATCTGAAATAAACTTCTTCAATATATTATAAACATTTAAATTTGTTCTTGTACATTTAAGCTCTTATAAAATAATCCATTAAGTCCTATATAAATATCAAAAGTAGGTGGATAATTCCATGTTGGCCATCATGTTTCACTGGCAACCGTGGTCTCATTAACATAAATATTTGAAAAAATATATATCACAATAATTTTAGGCCTGAGTCGATGATTTGGCCCATTTATCAGATGGTTAAACAACACATGTCCAACATGCCATGTCAATTTGTTCGAGCCATGAACACTCAATACCCAAATTATGTCTTTAAATAGAGTAAAAATTGAGTAAAACTGGAAGGGGGTTTTAATATTTATTTACGAGTTTATATTTCCCCAAATCAAAAAGAGAGAAAGATTGAGATGGTTTTTTACAGAGTACTTTTTAATGCCTTCTTCATTGATTTTTTCAAGCCTAGTTACCTAATGGATCAGTGATTTCCCTAATTACATGTGCCTTTTTAATGCACCCAAATATTATCATTTGATGACCACTGTACCTAGATATCGATTTCTATGCGTGGAGTGGATGAAAGTCGAACCTAGGGTTGGGAAGAAATGTTTCTTTCGTTTGCGAACATGCAAACGAATGAACACGAACACGAACAGTCCAGATGGGACACAAACATGTTCGCGAACGGTTTGCGAACAGACGAACCGTTTGCGAACAGGTGGCATTCCCGAAGTAATGTTGTTTTCAATATAAATTATTATTATTATTCACTAAAAGAAAGAGAGAGAGAGAGAGAGAGAGGGAGGGAGAATGGGGATCTCTCTCTCCCGCCCTCATCTCCCATCTCCCGTGCCCCAACCTCTCCCCTCCCTCCCTCCCTAACTTCCTCTTTCACTTCGTCTCCTCGCTCCCTCTCCCGTGCCCCCTCTCTCTCTCCTCGAACCTCTCTCCCTCTCTCCACCCCCCTCTCCCATGCCCTACCGTGTGCGGCCATGCCCCCCTTTCTCTTCCCCCTGTCCCCCCTCCGGCCTCTTCATCTCTCCCTCTCTCTCTCTCTCTCTCTCTCTCTCTCTCTCTCTCTCTCTCTCTCTCTCTCTCTCTCTCTCTCTCTCTCTCTCTCTCTCTCTCTCTCTCTCTCTCTCTCTCTCTCTCTCTCTCTCTCTCTCTCTCTCTCTCTCTCTCTCTCTCTCTCTCTCTCTCTCTCTCTCTCTTTCTCTCTCTCCCCCAACCCCCCTCTCCTATGCTCCCCTCCCCCTTGCTCCCTCTCTCATTTCTCTCTGTCTCTCCCTCGCTCCCCAACCCCTCTCCCGTACTCCCCTCCCCCTTGCACCCTCTTTCTCTATCTCTATCTCTCTGATCATACATTTTTTTACCGTTTTAAAAAAGCGTAGGGTTCGTGAATTTTGGAATTTTTTAATCCCTTGTCGTTGTTGATTTTAGCTTGTACAATAAAATTTATAAAACCTTAACTTAAGATGTATAATGATAAGTAGAGGTATCGTCCAAGGGAAGCTAGTAAGAAATTCAATTAGTGATCTAGCTAAATAACTGGACCCTAATTAGGGCTAATTTAATATTCAATGAAGATCAAATCACCCCAATTAGATGAAGAATTTAGAGAGGGTAGAAGTGATGGGAAAAATAGAAGAAATAGGGAGCTCTAAATTGAATTCTTTGATCAAATTAAAAGGATCAAAGGAGTCAAGTAGAGGGTCTAAGAAGGAAATTTGATTTGGTTTTAGCTGGTTTTAGGGACTTGGTAATTCAAAATTTACTAATTATTAGATAATAAAGGGCAATTTAATATCTCCTAGAAATTAAACTTTTTATAATTTTTTTTCTTAATATGCAAATGGAATAGCAAGATCAATTTCATAATTTCTCATCTCAATCCTAGTATAGGCTTGTACATTCCGCTCAAGCCAAGCGATTTAGAAATGCAGACCAAGATCAAGAAGAACAATCACAAAATTTACTAACACATAATCCAAATCACACTAAAAATCAGATACAATGAAATGGAAAGCACCTAATAGAGTTGATGCTGGATGAAGCTCGTCTCTGTCTTGCAGTTGTGATAGAGCCACCTCCAGAATGACCCCCTCCTCTTGAAATTAGGTTTTTATACTTAGGTTACATGGTAAAAATTACTATTTTACCCTGATTTAGTAATTAATTATCATCCATCACTGTAGGCTTGATCTGAATCATTCAACCATACAGATAAAATAGGAGGTTGAGACAAGCAAATCCATAAAAACATCACATCCATTAGACTTCAGCATCAAAAGCTATTAATAAATGAATATTGACCAATCATAATCGTTGGATCAATTTTCATTTATTTAATTTTATTTTATTTTACAGGCAATGTCGTGTCGTTTTCTGATTGGCTGATGCATTTTGAATTTCAAATGGCGGGTTCATTCCCGGCGCGCCACATACCCCATGTCCTGGAATAAAGATAAAGAAAAAACAATGAAAAATAGACCTAATAAATAGCAATTTGCACTTACCAGTGCACCGTCATATTTCAAACCAATCACAGAGTGCCACGTTACCTCCCGTTCATGCACTTTGTATGCACAGCACGGGAGGTGAACTTAACTCCTGGAGAAAGAATGGCCTAGAATTTTGCAAAAACATCCCTGTTTAAACATGCAAGCGTAAATCCACGCCGCTCAGAAATATTTGTGTATATTCCATTCGCTCTCTCTCTCCTCCAATTTTCCTGAAAACCGTTAAAAAAATCATGATTAATTGCAATAAACCCCTGAAACTATTTTAATCGTATATTTATCCCTGCACACACGACCGAGAACTCTTTTTAAGGGCATAATTGCAACAATAATTTACGAAACCCCCCCCCCCAAGTTAAGATATTACTTTAAAACTCATATTTTCCTTATAAATATACTTTTTCCCATTTAAAAATTCATTTCTTCCTCAAATAAATTCCCAAAAAATTCCAATAAAATACTAGAAAAATCAATAATTCATCCTGCCATTAACTAACATTTTAAACCTGCCATTTGCATTTTAAACACAAGTATTTCAAGCTTAAATAAATTCCAACAAATTCATAAAATTAACAGAAAATTAAGGAAAAATCAGAATTCACTTGGAAAAATTAATTTACACGTTATATATGATAAACCCTATTTTAGACTCATTAAATGCATAAAAATGTGATAATTTCTTGAAATAAATACCAAACTTTTGGTGTTATCAATTCGCAAACGAGCACGAACGAACCGAACACGAACACGAACTGAATTGTTGATCTGTTTGTTCATCGTCAAACAGTGTTCGTTCGACGATGCAACACAAACTTCCCATCCCTACTCGAACCAGTATTGCATTTTAGGTTTTATAAATCCAAATTAAGGGATATTTTATAGGCCTTCACTTGGTATTATCGCATGTTCTTCTCCTAGCCCATTAGATGTAGGATCCCACTCTTGGGTGGATCCTATATCAATCGTTGATCTTTGGCCCACTTATTACCTATGTCCTCATCTTTCAGACATTTGAAATATCATAACAAATAACCACCATACTTATATGAGGCTGATTAGGGTCAGCAAAATACAATGCATAAATTCAATAAGATCAATCACTTGATGACATGGTAAAATATCAATGATGCATGAAAACTAATATATATGATGAATATGGTGACTTTAAATCCTTTTGGGCCTTTGATGCTCCTAATATCATGTTATTAATAAAAAATAAGAATGTTTTCATTTTATTCATATTTTTATGTTTAAATAAAATTACGTACTTTTACAGTAAAATATGAATGTTGAAATAATTATTTATTGGATATTTAATGAAATAATTCACTTCCTAATTATAATTTGGAGTGACTTGCTGATAATTACAAAAACATGGTAATTTCATGCATTTATGCGGTTATTCTCTTTCAAACGATCATAAAATATTGTATTAAGGGTTTAAATGATTTATCACATTTTAAGAATGAAATCCATGTTGTACATGGCGACAGTAAAATTGTCATCACTTGGCCGTGCTCTACCGCTTGGCAGCGCATACCACAGCCATGTCCATTTTGTAGATCGTAACAAACAAAATCATCCACTCAGACCATTTGCACCACCGCCATCAACCATCACCAGGTGCTGTTGAAATGCTGACAAAGGTAGTTATTTAGAATTCAGCATTACTTTCAACTATAAAATTATTTTACAACTCCCAAAATTATTTTATAAATTCAAATAAATTAGGATATTAGTAAAATTATTTTATCACTATTTTAGAAATATTTGTAATAAATTTTCTCTAAATTTCTTTGATTTAATTATATTTAATTCCTAAAATTAATATAAAATCCCAAAAAGCTAGAAAATAAAATAAATTGAACTTATTCAATACTTTCTTCCTATGGATTCAACCCTCTCTCCGTGTTGTAAGAAAATTAAAAATATTTTTGCATAAACCAGATGCTTGAAATGATGTAACTATTTCCATTCTGTAACTATTTTTACCAACCGAATGGAGTGGGCTCTCAATTCAAAGGGATCACTGGATCAAGATTCAAGAGCATTAGCCAGAATCTTAGAGACTTCTCCTTCAATTTGATTAGATGATTGCCTCATTATTATCCATTTTTTTTGTTCTTAAATGCATATCAGACGTGATCTGAACATAGATTTTGAAAGTTCGTGGATATCATTAAACAGATTTGGATATTCCAAAATGATTTCAATAAATATTCAAAGTTATGTCTCATTGCCTTAGCCATCTCAATTGTTCAAGACATATTGACCTGATCTACGTATTATAACTAGCTCATGTCAAATACATGTCCATAAATTTTTAGGACAACACCCACTGAATATAAGAACCAAATGGAAGGAAATTTCTCTCAGTGATGAGTTTTTCATGATAATAAAATGATGCTGACGTTTGATAGCATGATCAAACATTTTAAACATATGTTTCTGACATAAAATGTATATCAGATGAAGATAATTATGACAATATACTTCCAACACACCATATATGATGTGAACATTAAATCAGAGAAAATAAATTACCAAATGAAATTATGAAAAATTTAGGATCATTCATATCACTTGTCAGGCCAGGAAAGAACGAGATGAGTTAGAAAATCATTTGTAGGGATGAGATAATGGTTCGTATTGTATGAGTATAACTTGAAATATTCAATTTTTGAGGGAGACAAAAATTGGAAATATAAGAGACAAGAATGCAGGTGATTCTATATTTATTAATATCTTTTATTATAACTTTATACTTCTTAGAAAAAATCATTTAAGTAATAGAACTGACATTATGCCGTCATCCACTAACTATAGGAATTAGCTTGAAGAAATTTCACATGGGACCTTAAATTTCATTTCAATGAAAGAATTAGACTTTTGATAGCACAATCAATCATTTGAATAATTTTTTTTGGACCTTAAATGTATATCATAAGAGGTTATATGTTGTGTTTTGGTGTTTCAGGGCAGAGCATAATATACTGGAATGGAACTTTACAACTTACTTAAATTCAACTGGAAAGTTCAGTCCTTTTTTTGCCTTATAGATAACCATCAAATTCATTGGAAATAATCATAAATATTGATGGACTTTTCTTAATTTTGAGATCAAATACAAAACCTGGAAAATCTTATGCTGATTTTTTAAATTTTTTCAGACTTTTTATGGCACTAACACAATGTTTCCTGCCTGCAAAAGTAAGTATTAACCACATCATTCTTGAATAAAAAATTTAAAATGGGTGTACATGCTTATATTCAAACGGAATGTTTAGTCACTTTTCCCCCTAAGTTGACCATTGTATCCACATGAAATAACAATTATAGGGAGTGACTTTCTTAATTTTGATATGAAAGATATGAATAATATCCATAAAATATTATACAAATACTACACTTTAATAGTTTTCTCTCTTTTTACAATACTTATACATGGTTTCTTGCAAGGTCAACATACAACTTGACCATGTTATATGACAACAACTGAAGGTAATATGTCAACAACTGCTGACCAATCTACATACTTCACCACAAGCGACATAATTCGTTCAGCAGCAGTCCAGATTTTTTTGATCTTTATGGTGGAATATGCAAATACTACTCATTACAAATATGGTCAAAATCATTATTTAACGACATCTGAAAAACACATCCCTGAATCGTCATTAGGGGCACAAGTAAGCCCTTAATGAAGGGTATTATTCCTATAAAAATTTCACAATTATTCTGAGCTAGATATCTGATATTCAAAACTAGTATCCGGCATCATCTACAGTGCCATTACCCCGACCAATATCCATCATTGGCATCCGACCCAGTCCAGCCTTCCTAGATATCAGATTCTCCTATATCTTAATTTTCCAACATGGGCAAGTTGCGCACTTGTAGCTGGGCACCGTCATTCAATCGAAATCCCAGAATTGGCACTTAAAGGATTCCCAAAGAGCCGGTTTGGGTTTTCTTTGTTTGATCTTAATTGTGAATTATGTACGATTTCCATCATTTTTTGGGAATACATCATAATCACCCAAAGAGCTGGTCTGGGTTTTCTTGGCTTGATCTTAATGGTGAATTATGTATGATTTCCATCATCTTTTAGGAATACATCATAATCACCCAAAGAGCTGGTCTGGGTTTTCTTGGCTTGATCTTAATGGTGAATTATGTATGATTTCCATCATCTTTTAGGAATACATCATAATCACCCAAAGAGCTGGTCTGGGTTTTCTTTGCTTGATCTTAATGGTGAATTATGTATGATTTCCATCATCTTTTGTGAATACATCATAATTACCAGAAAAGCCGGTCAGGGTTTTCTTTGTTTGATCTCATTGATGAATTATGTATCATTTCCGTCATCGTTTGAGCATACATCATAAATACCACTCTTTATCCATAAGGGTCGAAAGAATTAAATAATGACATCATATAATCATATTCCTGGATCGTAATTAACAGAGTGATTTCATCCATTTGGGAAGGGTATTTCCGATCTTCATGGTCAAAAGAATTAAATATTTTCTGATAACGGCATATCGGATAACCCAGATCTGCTGCCATCCACTGGGTGGCAAATATACAGTTGAAACCACTAAATCTTAAAGTAATGCCATGATGTAAACAGGGACAAACAAGATAAATTACATACCAGTGATGCGATTATATATTTCCCAAAACTCGCTTTCCAGCACTGAAATCATTACCTTTTCAACGGGAGTCAACCCAGGACTGAAGACTTCAAATACCTAACCACAACATTTAATACAACGTAATCATTAACATGAGAATAAAACTATATT
Source organism: Wolffia australiana (assembly GCF_029677425.1). Classification (NCBI taxonomy): domain Eukaryota; kingdom Viridiplantae; phylum Streptophyta; class Magnoliopsida; order Alismatales; family Araceae; genus Wolffia; species Wolffia australiana. The sequence goes on along the minus strand of NC_135839.1, from coordinate 19,167,626 downwards.
AGAAAAAGGAAGATTTCTCGTCCTATAATGTCCCATCAATCACTCACCGACTACAAATAATTCAAGCTGGACGTTCTCGCCTTATCCGCAAAGAAGAGACGTAGCCGCAGGGAAAAGGCTCTTATCCAGCTCTTCACTTCGATTGAGATCGGCCAACGCCATGGGGTCAGCTTACTCAGAAACGATGGCGTTCTTATCCCTTCACCGTTCATTTCTTTCATCGAAACCCTTCTCTCTCACCAATACAGCCAGATAAGAGCAACACCTGTGCCGTGCTCTCTCAAAATTGTCAAGCAACGTGATACCCTTGCCATCTCTCTCTCTAAATTGTCTGATAAAGTCGACAGCGAAAGCCCAACGATATTCTCGAAGAGCCCATCAAGTACTGCAATTATCAGAGAGAGAGAGACTAAAATGTACACCTAGACATGGTTTGTTCTGTTCTGTTCATTTACAACTAACAAAAAATTCGCACAAAAGAACCGCACAGGGCATTCGCACAAAGCGAAGAAAAGAACCGCACACAGATCTGTGTGATGTTCTGTTCGAATTCGTTTTTGTTCTTTTTGGTTTTCCAAACAGGAACGAATAATTCGCACAAATTCAAACAAAAAGAACAGAAGGACCGTGTCTAATTAGACCAGGTGAAAGGATGAAGAACACTTGATACAAATGTGATAGTGAGTGGAGTTATCTACGAGAGAATAGTGAAATTTTGAGTAGTGAAGTCAACTCCATCGGTGGAACATCTTGTGAACTAGTAGTTACTGGAAACTTATTCATGGAACTCTGCCATGTGAGGGACCAAGGAAAGAAACTACAAAGGTGGTAGGTCTGCGTAGGATGGCAACGACGGCGCAACGCACTTAATGCGATGGCTTTATCTTCACTCCCCTTTGAAAAGGACTTGCCTTTGTCGCCTCTCTCCCTCTGGTTGCGTACAAGCAGACTAATTATAGTAAGGAGATGAGGAGAGATAGGCTACACGCGACGTCTGTGAAGCTAATAAATGACGGCAGTTGCTGCGCCGACGAGTAAGAAATCCACATCTCGCCGACAGTTTTTAACTTGGATCTTCGGAAAAAAAAAGGGTTTTTGACTTCACGGGTGGAAAAAAAAGCTGGCCGCAGTACGCCATTAATTAAATAAGTGGCGTTGTATAGTAGAGGGGAGAATCTGTGAAGGGGGGTGTTTCTTTTTGGATAATACGAATATTTCTCTATATACCCAACATTATTCACACAGTTTGAGAGGAAAAGGCTTAAGAAAGAAAGCTAACAAGAAAGGAGAAAGATGGAGTGAGGGCTGCGTACCCGTTGCAGAATACTCTCTGGCTGCTGTCAGGGAAGAGGAATTGCAGGCATTTAAAGATAGGCGGTAGAGCAGTGGAGATTGTTCTCTACGGTCGGAATGCAGCTCGCCGGAGTATCTCTTCTGCTGCTGCAGCTCTGGCTTCTCCTCTCCGGCTTCGTCGCCGGTAGAGTAACCTACGATCAGAGATCCATTGTCATCAATGGGCAGCGTAGGATACTCATCTCCGGTTCTATCCATTATCCTAGAAGCACCCCTGAGGTTGTTCTTCGTTCTTCTTTCTCTGTTCATCAATGGCAATGTGGGTTCTTCTTATTTTCCCTCTGCGGATTTCAGATGTGGCCAGATCTCATTCAGAAGGCCAAGGACGGAGGCTTGGATGCGATTCAGACTTACGTTTTCTGGAATGGGCATGAACCTTCTCCTGGCCAGGTATTTCAGAGACTCGAATCTGATTTGTTTCTCGGCTGCGTTTCTCATTAATGGCTAATGGCCGCAGTATTACTTTGGAGGGAGGTACGATCTGGTTCGCTTCATTAAGTTAGTGAAGCAGGCTGGCCTCTACGTTAATCTTCGGATCGGTCCTTACGTCTGCGCCGAGTGGAATTTTGGGTAACGACTCTTGTTAATTGTAATAATTCGTGGAGTAAGATCTCAATTTTCTCTTCGTCGGCAGGGGATTCCCCGTCTGGTTGAAGTATGTTCCTGGGATCCGGTTTAGAACCGACAACGAACCATTCAAGGTTAGAATTCGGCTGAGCGTAAGCGTAATTAAATCGGAATTAGGAAAATTTGAGTAAAGTTTTGTTCTTTTACTTGAGAAATAGGCGGAGATGCAGAGATTCACGGCGAAGATTGTGTCCATGATGAAGGCAGAGGGGCTTTTTGAATGGCAGGGAGGACCCATCATTCTCTCCCAGGTTTCTCTCAAGTTCTTCGCCACCTGCATGAGAAGAACACATTAGAAACCGAGCTGTTGAATACTGATTAATCAAGTTGTTTTTTTTCTAATCATGTTCTTAGATTGAAAACGAGTTTGGGCCGCTCGAATACGACGGCGGAGCGCCCGCGCGTTCTTACGCCGAGTGGGCTGCAAAGATGGCGGTTGGCCTCAACGTCGGCGTTCCTTGGCTCATGTGCAAAGAAGACGACGCCCCAGATCCGATCGTATATCTCTCTTCTTAACTTTCAAACTAATATCGACAGTATAATAATCTGCAAGTTTGATTTTTTTTTTTTATATTCGACAGATAAACACCTGCAACGGGTTTTACTGCGACTATTTCTCTCCCAATAAGCCGTATAAACCGGCTATGTGGACCGAAGCATGGTCCGGCTGGTGAGTTTACTAAATCTTATAGTGGGAATTTCTGGGCAAACTTCTCTTGAATTACTTTGTTTTCCAGGTTTACAGCTTTCGGAGGCGCAGTTCCTAGCAGGCCTGTGGAGGATCTGGCCTTCGCCGTGGCCAGGTTTGTTCAGAAGGGTGGCTCCTTCGTTAACTACTACATGGTATGGTATAGATTTTCTTGGTATTCTAATAAAAAAATGTAAAAAAAAATGAAAATTTGCTGACCTGTTCGTCTTCCAGTATCACGGGGGAACCAACTTTGGGCGGACGGCTGGCGGACCTTTCATTGCCACAAGCTACGATTACGATGCTCCAATCGATGAATACGGTTGGTTAGAATCAAGCATCCATGGGAAATATAAGGGACCATAGTGAAATCAACGCATGTCCTTGGTCTCCTTTGCAGGGCTACTGAGGCAGCCCAAGTGGGGTCATCTAAGGGACCTTCATAAGGCAATCAAGCAGTGCGAGCCGGCCCTCGTTTCCTCCACCCCATCCTTGATTTCTCTCGGCAACTACCAGCAGGTTTCTACCTATCTTCATCTCTATCTCTGTTTTCTGTTCTTTTCTTTCTCTGAGTCTGAAAGCCTTCCGGGTTAATTGTTCATTCAGGCCCACGTTTTCAAGTCAAGTGCCGGTTCTTGTGCTGCATTTCTGGCCAATTATCACTCCACCGGAGACGCCAAAGTAACCTTCAATGGGTTGCAGTATGTTCTTCCCCCCTGGTCGATAAGCATCCTTCCAGACTGCAAGAACGCCGTTTTCAACACCGCCAAGGTGGTAAAAATGAGGTTTTTTTTCCTTAATTTGAGCTAATTCCGGACTTTGGGTTTCTTTCCTCCTGATATTCCGATGGAATTTCCAGGTCAACGCCCCGGTTGTGCAGGCGAAAATGACTTGGGCAGGTGGGTTTGACTGGATGTCGTATAACGAGGAGACCAGCGCCGACCAAGACAGAGCATTTACCAAGGTCGGACTCGTGGAGCAGCTCAACATGACGTGGGACTCGACGGATTACCTATGGTACACCACCGAGTAAGTGGGCCCACCCAGCTCAAGCGCGTTGACCGTCTGACCTCAGCTGTTGACCCTTTTTAGGGTTGACGTCGGCGAGGGAGAGCCGTTCTTGAAGTCCAACCAGTACCCGACGTTGACCGTGATGTCAGCGGGCCACTCGATGCATGTCTTCGTCAACGGGCAGCCTGCGGGTAGGTCTGAAGGCTAGTCAAAGTCAACTATCTTCGTTGTGTTGACTTTGGGCTCGCAGGGAACGCTTATGGGAGCATCGATAGCCCGAAGTTGACTTTTAGTGGACCGGTCAAACTGTGGGCGGGCAGCAATAAGATCTCGATCTTGAGCGTGGCCGTGGGACTGCCGGTGGGATTTTAGGAAATTCCGGGTTCTTCTGATGTTCTTGGAGCGCTCTGGGTTTATGGGGTTTTTGATCTTTCTGTGTAGAATGGAGGGGAGCACTTCGAGACCTGGAATGTTGGTGTTTTGGGGCCGGTGGTGCTCAACGGGCTTGCTCAAGGAAAGAGAGATCTTTCGTGGCAGAAATGGACGTACTCGGTCTGTCCTCTGTTCTTCGCAATTGGACAGGATTTTGTTGATCGTCAGTTGATATTCTTCCGGAGATCTTCGCATTTGACAGGATTTCCTCCAATGATTTGGTCCGATGACTTAATATTGAGTCTGCCCTTGATCTTCGCAGATGCCGAGATTTCTTTGATCTTGAGTTCTTACGATGATTTCGATGACCGTCTCTGCACCGATCTTCGTATTTGCCCGAATTTCTGAAATCTTGTGCTGCCGTTCTTCCAATGATTTCGATGATCGTTGTTGCACCGATCCTGATGTTGAGTCTGCCCTCTGATCATTGCAATTTACAGAATTTCTATAATCGCGAGTCTGTCCTCCGATCTTCGGCAGAATTGCTGCGATCTTGAGTTTTTTTCCGATCATTTTGATGGCTGTTATTGACCAGATACTAATCTCGACTGTCCTCCGCTGAATTTCTGTAATCTTGAGTTTTCTTTCTTCTGATGATTCTATTACACTTTCGAGTCGGCCCTCCATTTTTGCAATTGACAGAATTTCAACGATCTCGAGACGTTGTTCTTCCGATAATCTTGACGATCGTCGTTGCGCAGATCGGGCTCAAAGGGGAGCACCTGGGCCTCCATTCTCTGAGCGGAATTTCCACCGTCGAGTGGGCAGGAGTGAACCCCAGGCAGCCTCTCACCTGGTACAAGGTCAGTGTGACAACCTCTCAAGAACAATTACTATTTCCCGATGAATTTCTATTGAAGAGATTGGTTTCACAGGCTTACTTCAACGCGCCGGCGGGAGACGATCCACTGGCTGTAGACATGGGGAGCATGGGAAAGGGCCAGGTTTGGATCAACGGCCAGAGCATCGGTCGATACTGGCCTGCTTACAAGGCCTCCGGCTCCTGCGGTAGCTGCAGCTATGCCGGAACCTTCAACGAGAACAAATGCCTGAGCAACTGCGGCGAAGCCTCTCAGCGATGGTTAGGAGTGCTAGCGCTAGGGTTAGGGTTAGGGTTCTTGCTTACCTGATCGCTGATCTGATCGGATTTGATCATGGCAGGTACCACGTCCCGAGATCATGGCTGAATCCCACCGGGAATTTGATCGTCGTCTTCGAGGAATGGGGCGGCAACCCCGCCGGCATCTCGCTGGTGAGGAGGACTCTGGACAGTTGAAGACTCGAACGATCTCTCTCAGATTACTACACAGACGGCACCTCGCCGCGAAGAATCTTGTACATAAATTCATCCGAAACGATGAACTGAATCCCATCGCCGGTGATTGAAATATCAAAATACCGATCTGCAGCGGTTTCTCTATCTCGAATTGTTCTCGCCATTGAACTTACCGATCAAATCGCAGTTTAGTGCACAGAGCGAAATGAATGAATAGAGGAGATAGAAGGATGAGAGAGAAGAAAAATACAGAGGGAGATAAAGAGAGAGAGAGAGTCAAAATTGTGTGTGCCTAGTAAGGAAGAGATAGTGTGAGAAAGAGGAGACAGAGGGCAAGGATCCCAATTTTATTTATTGTTGAAGTTCAAATTTTCTAAAATTAGGGTTATTTTCTCTCCTGTCAAAGGCCTATAAATAGTTCATTGTTGTATTAACAAGAGGGTTGTTTTACTGAAGTGAGAACTTCTTCGCAAGGACTGCCCTAAACCTCTCTCTGCCACTGCCATGCCTTGTTGTCGATGCCAGGAGAGGGGAGCATATCATGTCAATTGCCATCGCCTGCCCCAACACCGTCTCGTGCCGCTATCGCCTTGCGCGTTCTCCACACCACAACTTGCCACGCCACGGTTCAACACCTCACGTCATCTACCATTTAAGTTTGGACGCTGCCTCGAACCCTGCAAGGGGTAGCTTCCCCTTGACCTCCTGCCAACTGACTGTGCAGTTGGTTTCGCTCTAGGCCCTGTCGAAGCACATGTCATCCGTTCCACCCTCTTGATACTTCTCTGACGCTCTGCATCACCATATCGTGCTGCACTCATGCCCCACTCTTTCACTTTTGGTGATCCTCATTATTTCATCTAGTGTTTCCTCTGTGTTTTTTTTCCGTCATTGATGACATCAAATATGTTGTGATAAATATGTATTTTTATGATTTATCTTACAGTTTATATCAAGAATATGCACAAAAATTATCACTTATTCATGCTGAAAATAAATTGACACTCAGTTTTGTAATTGGTCCTGATTAACGGGGTTTATGAACTAACCCCACTTGATTCCCTTGAATCAAGTGGTTTATTTTTCTCATGATTTCCTTGAAGCTTCACTTATAACAGGACTCAAGTAAATGGAATATTAATGGTGGAGAAGAAAGGGACCTAAAGCACAATGAAGCCCACTATGGAGCAGGCCCAATCCGGATCCCAAAAGGAGCTTAAGCCCACTCAAAGGAGAGACCTATTTGTAATGAGAAATTCAAGTGGATGGTTGTTGTTTCTTTCTTATTAAGGGGGGCACGAAATTGACTAGTAAAATTGCCAAATCCTGGCCACAAATTGTAGGTTTCTCAGATTGAGAATCTAGGATTCTTATTTATATACCTTTTCTCCCACATTGTAATGATCCCTGAATTTCTATCCCAAACAATTTTTTGGTAGCCTTGAGTGCAACCATGTTTCTTGGATCCACTTTGTTTGAGTGTCAGGTTGAGTGAAGATGGGAATCAGATCATCAAGTTTGGTGGGAACTGAAGAAGAATATATCCTTGGCCCGAAAGGGAGTGACACTAGAGGTTCGTGCATTTTTGGAGGTTCCTGCCTTCCACAATCAATTTTTCTGGCTTAATTATCACAGAAAGCGATAGTCAAGACTCATGGCTTTCTAACACCGCAAATGGTGCTAAAAATTCGTATTACAGCTCAAGTTATTGAATTTTTACTGAACTGAAAAATCGGAGATCTTTTATGTTTTTCTGTGCTGACACGTCAAGTCCGAGGTGCCCTTGTGGGAAACCCTGGCTCCCTCTGCCAAAAAAATCCTGTAATCTATTTTTAGTAGTTATTATTTGATTTCTTAATATTACAATATTGAAATAAAGTTTATCTTTGAATTTATTCTCAACATTATTTAGGTTTTCCTTCATTTCATTTGCTTAAAAAAATAACAAAACTATTGCCTCTCTTAGAGTTAATTTTTATTCTTATTTAAAAAACTATAATTATATAATCACATGGAAAAATATTCTAATTGATTTGTGGGTCTTTGTGGTTCGACCCTTACTCAGATATATACTAAGGAAACATTATAAATTTATTGTTTAATCCAAGAATTAAGGATGACTTGTATTCTTTTTCACAGTTATCACTCATTAGACTTGAGTATAATAGTTTATTGGAATAGGTTTGTGTCTTCTCATGGTCGTCCGTCCAGGATTTTGGACTTGGAGTTTTTGTTTTCAACCCAGTTGTTGTAAGACACCCTCTCCACCCTTGACCGGGAAAACGGGCTACACCATCATCATCTTCTCCACATTTTAATGTTTAAATTGATTGTGTTTATTTGTAGTCTTTTTTATCCATCATAATGAGATTTGAAAGGAAAGGTAAAGGAGAAAGAGGAGAGAGAGAGAGATAGGAAACCAGAGAGTTGAGAGAGGGCAGATGAAGAAGAATGAAAAGAGATGAGAGAAAGAAGACAGAGAAGAGATAGGAGAGAGGGGAGAGAGAGAAGGGAAAGCAGAGAGTTGATAGAGGAAATATATAAAGAAAAAGAAGAGAGATGAGAGAGGAGAGAGAAGAGAGAGAGGAGATAGGAGAGAGAGTAGAGGGAAGGGAAAGCAGAGAGTTGATAGAGGACATATATAAAAGAAAGAGAGGAGAGAGGAGTGAGAAGAGAGTTGAGATTAGGCAAGGGGATTCCAACAGATCGTTCAAATGCACGATCGGATCGGGCATTCAAACGATCGAATCTGAACACCGATCTGCCCCGATCAAATCCAATCCGAACCTGATCTAAGCATCTGTTTGGATCGGATTGTTCGAACAAGGTGGCTGTTCGGATCGAATGTTCGAATAAGATCTGATTCGAACACGTTGTTCGAATCGGATCGAATCGAATGTTCGAATCCAGCGGTGCCAGCGGCCGCCAGCGCCGGCCAGCGTCTGCCCAGCGCCGGCAAGCGGCCGCCAGCGGCCGCCTGCGCCACCCAGAGAGTGTCGCTGGCGCCGATGGCCATTTGTTCGAAATTGTTCGAACAAATGGCAATCGAACACAAACAACCCAATTTGTTCGTTCGAAACTTTTGATCGAACTCGAACAAAGGGTTTGTTCGATCGGAAGATTCGAACAAATCGTTCGAATCGGCTTGTGTTAGTTCGAATCTGTTAATCAAGATTCGAACGATCCGATCCGATCCGATCCCCGATGCCTAGTTGAGATAGAGGAGAGAAAGAAGAGAGAGAAGAGGGAGAATAGAGAGAAGAGAGAAAGGGAGTTGAGATAGAAGAGAGAGAAGAGAGAGAGAGAGGAGAGAGAAGAGATTTGAGAGAGAAGTGAGAGAAGAGAGAAAGGGAGTTGAGATAGAAGAGAGAGAAGAGAGAGGAGAGAGAGGAGAGAAGAGATTTGAGAGAGAGAAGAGAGAGAAGAGAGAGGAGAGAGAAAAGAGAGGAGAGAGAGAAGAGAGAGAATAGAGAGGAGAGAGAAAAAAGAGGAGAGAGAAGAGATAGAAGAGAGAAGAGAGAGGAGAGAGAGGAGAGAGAAAAGAGAGGAGAGAGAAGAGAGAGAAGAGAGAGAAGAGAGAGGAGAGAGAGAAGAGAGGGAAGAGAGGGGAGAGAGAGAGGAGAGAGAAGAGATTTGAGAGAAGAGAAGAGAGAGAAGAGCGTTGAGAGACAGAAGATAGGAGAGAGAATAGAGAGGAGAGAGAATAGAGAGGAGAGAGAGAAGAGAGAGAGAGAGAGAGAGAGAGAGAGAGAGAGAGAGAGAGAGAGAGAGAGAGAGAGAAGAGAGAGAGAGAGAGAGGAGAGACAGAGAGGGGGGGGGGAGAGAGAGAGAGAGAGAGATAGAGAGAGAGAGAGAGAGAGAGAGAGAGAGAGAGAGAGAGAGAGAGAGAGAGAGAGAGAGAGAGAGAGAGAGAGAGAGAGAGAGAGAGAGAGAGAGAGAGAGAGAGAGAGAGAGAGAGAGAGAGAGAGAGAGAGAGAGAGAGAGAGAGAGAGAGAGAGAGAGAGAGAGAGAGAGAGAGAGAGAGAGAGAGAGAGAGAGAGAGAGAGAGAGAGAGAGAGAGAGAGAGAGAGAGAGAGAGAGAGAGAGAGAGAGAGAGAGAGAGAGAGAGAGAGAGAGAGAGAGAGAGAGAGAGAGAGAGAGAGAGAGAGAGAGAGAGGGAGAGAGAGAGAGAGAGAGAGAGAGAGAGAGAGAGAGAGAGAGAGAGAGAGAGAGAGAGAGAGAGAGAGAGAGAGGATAGACAGAGAGTTGAGAGAGAGAGAAAGAGGAGGGAGAGAGGAGAGACAGAGAGTTGAGAGAAAGAGAGAAAGAGAGAGAGAGAGCAAGAGGAGGGAGAGAAGAGAGACAGAGTTGAGATAAGTAGAGAAATAGAGAGAGACAGAGAGTTGAGAGAAAGAGAGAAAGAGAGATAGAGAAAGAGAGGAGGGAGAGAAGAGAGGCAGCGAGTTGAGAAAAAAGAGAGAAAGTGAGGAGAGAGAGGTGAGAAAGTGAGGAGAGAGAGATGAGAAAGTGAGGAGAGAGAGGTGAGAAAGTGAGGAGAGAGAGATGAAAAACTGAGGAGAGAGAGAGTGTACAGAATGATAGAAGAGGGAGAGAGGGACAATTTTTCAAAAATACTTATACCCCTTTAGGTGGGAATGAAACTTTGATCCGCCCAAATTTGCGGACGGACGTTATTGGTCCGGTCCGTTCCTACTGAAATTTGGTCGGAGCGGAGAACCGGAAAGATCTTTGTTTTTCAGCGATTTCTTAATTGACGAAGCTTGGCATTGGATGATTCACGAAGTGAGTCCCTGCTTTCTTGTCGAAGGGTTGTTTTGCATTCGTCCCTTTTTTCGGCTCCTCGTTCTTGGTTTGGCATCGTTGGCAATCGCGATTGTTCGATCTTATGGACCTTATATTGCATTCTGATTATAATATCCATCCGTGCTTTGACGGAAATGAATTTCGGCCTCATCAGAGCGGGCGGGTGTGGAAAAATTGTGGTATTTGTGTAGTTTGGAGCCATTCGTACCCTCGATTTGCTTGATTGCAAAACTGGGATACTATGGCGGACATGGTTCTCCATTTATGAAACTTTCGTTGATGTGGATGACACCGTGATTCCCATGGTGGTTGGATATTTGGGATCTGGGAGATGCGTCTGCAGCTTTAGCGTAGTTTCTATTTTATGATAATGATTATATGCTTATCGACTTAGACTTGATGGGACGATTTTTTTGGTATGCTGGCATGCACCTTAGTTCAACGTCCTTACAAAAAATGTATCTAATCGCAACTTCCTCTGATATGGCCTCCAGACTTTACTGGATTTCTGCATCAGATTCAGATGATGAGTCTATTATGAATGACATACCTTGCCAATAGTCCAGAGGCAACATTTGCTAATGAAGCAGTTTTAAAACACAATTTGTTGTAATCATGCTATTATAAACTGCACCAGGTTACAGTTCATTTCAAATGATAATTAATTTGGTGGAATAACCATCGATTGATTGGTTTTGTGACTTTCTGTCTTGACTGACTTACTCTAGGTTCGTTTTCGTTTGCTAAATCTCATTGGACTGTAAATTCAAATTCATATTTATGATCCGTGAATTTTTTGAATTTCCTTGAGTTTCAAAATTAGGTAAGGTAAGCTAGATACTATCCTGCTACAAATCGGGTTAAAAAACTAAAATTATGTCATTTTTTTTCCATCGATGGAAAATAAGTTTTTTCCGGAACATGATTGCTATTTTATTGCATTTCAAAAATAAATGGATGGATACCTTTCTCCACTTTTTAAACTAAGATCATGAGTAAAATAAGTGAATGAAATCATGTAATATAATCAGCACATGACTTCACCTTTCTTCATCTGTCAGTCAGTTTAGGCTTGTCTTTCGATGGTAAAGCTTGAAGCTCAATGAGCGTTAAGTTCATCGGCCTTGTCTTGCACTTCATTAAATGTGGGAGTGGCTTGGGGAAACTTATGAGCTGGGTTATCTTGAACTTTTTAAGTATGAGGTGAAATGGGTTTTCACTCTTAATCAATCAGAGCACTCATTCATCTTTTCCTTTGGTTATTCTGCCTTATTAAGTCTGTTTTTTTTCTTCTTTAAAATTTATTTCCCTTAATCAGTGCAATTATTGAAAAAGAGAAATGTCCAGGTTTTCCTTTTGGCATTATGATGCCCTTGATTTCAGTTTGCCATCTTTTCTTCTGGGGTTATTAATAGCTCTATTCCAGGAATGGAGGTAGCTGATCTTCACAAAGTATGGGAGATAAAGGTCCTCAAAAGGCCCCGAGAAGATGAAGCCCGGAGGATGCTCGAGAGTGTTGCAAGGCAGGTTCAGCCTATCATGCGCAGACGGAAATGGAAGGTCAAAGTCCTATCTGAATTCTGGTAGCTGGAGATTTGCTTTCCTCACTTTCTATTTTTGAGAACTTTTGGAATTGAAATAAAATGATTCAAAAAAATCTCACTTAATGATCCTTGAAAATGCAGCCCAGCCAATTCAAGCCTCCTTGGTTTGAATGTGGGGCGAGGCGGTCATGTGAAACTGCGCCTGCGAAGACCTAGGGGAAACTTTGACTTCTTTTCTTACGAGGAAGTTCTTGACACAATGCTACATGAGCTCTGTCATATTGAGCACGGCCCACACGATGCCTTGTTCTACAAGCTCTGGGATGATATTCGAAAGGTCAGCTCTGCCTCCAAATCCTTTGGGAATTTCTTACATGGACCATGGAATGTGAGATTAGCATAGAATTTTCTCTCAAACAAGCATGGATAAATCTCTCTTCTTTATTTATGTTTAGTGATATGAAATTGCTTGAAAATTTTTAACTATGGGTGTGGATAGTTAACAAGTGGTACCCCTTCAACCCCAATTACCTCGTCAACATCGACATTATGCTCATCACGATCGTCAGCCAACCTAAAGTTTGTCATCATCAACAAGGCTCGATGACATTGACATTGATGACTAGCAAGCCCTCGCATTCAACCGTCGTTGTTGGTGGGACGCAGCAGACACTATTTTCCTCAATTCATTCAAAAAGGGTTTCTCATCCGACGGTTAATAATGTGTCATTTAGTGTTAAATTCCTCCTTACTGTCAACTTAAACACCAAATGTTTAAAAACATTTTATTTTCATTTCATATTAAAGGCCATATGCACTTTGGTCATCTCAATGGAGATGCGTCGTAGTCCTAATATGTAATGAAGGTACAAAAAAGGACTCGACTCTGGAGGTGCGCATCCACTTCAAGCAGCTTCAGTTCTTCATTGCAATCTTTGCAGGAATGCGAAGAACTGATGGCAAAAGGCATAGCTGGCACTGGACTGGGATTTGATGCTCCTGGAAGGCGACTGGGAGGGTATTCTCTGCAACCTTCTCTTTCATCTCTTCGAGAAACTTCACTAGCGGCAGCAGAAAGGCGTAAAATTACTGCCAGCTTGCTGCCTCCGGGCCCAAAGCGTCTTGGCGGAGATGGCAATATTATGGCGTCTCTTACACCAGTTCAAGCTGCTGCAATGGCTGCGGAGCGGCGAATTCTAGATGATCGATGGTGTGCTTCTGAGTCCCAAGAACGCTCTTGGATTAGTATTGCATCCGATGATGATGTGGAAGAACATGGTTCCAAAAGATCTGCTGTGATGTTGAACACATCAGTGACTGAGGAAAGACTTGGGAAGCGCATCCGAAGTGCAGACTTGGGCGGTTGTTCCGCAGGTCATGATTTACAGCCTTCAATCTCTGGGACTACATTTTCTTGTGGCCATGTCTACAACTCTGAAGACCAAACTGCTTGGGAATGTCCTGTGTGCACCCTAATAAATAAGGTAAAAGGCGCCTAACAAGGATAAAATTTATAAATTTTAATATCTCATGCCATTTTTATATTTTTTTCCTCTCAGTAAATTACCAGTTTCCTCTATCCTATGGGTTGTTGATCAAGACAACCATGTCCTTAAATATTCAGGCTAACTAATTTTGGTTAAGAATTGAATTCTTTTTATTGATTGTTTATATCTTTTGGGGATTTAGCCATTATCTCTAGCTTGTGAAGCTTGCGGCTCTGAGAGGCCGAAGGTCACAGGAGATGGATCAAAAGCGTGGTCTTGCAAATTCTGCACCCTTGACAATAGCGTGAAGGCAGAGAGGTGCTCAGCATGTGGAGAGTGGAGGTACTCGCGTGGTGCTCCAGCTTCCACTCGGGGACCCAATTTGGGCACTTGATTGTGGCTGTTGACTATAAAGGTGCTCCTCTTTTTCCACCCTTTAATTTCTAAAATATAATATTCATAGAATTCTAGAACGAGGCTCCATATTCTGTAATAGGAGCCTCGTCGACACCAGCAACCGGGAATCTGGTAGCTAGTAAACAGAGGTATTCTCTTGATTTTCAACTTAACAATCCATTTCTATACACATCTCGTGTAACCCACATGCAATATTGCCTCTGCTCGTTTTGCAATGCCTGAATCCCTTATGCAGTATGTAGCCCATTAATCATAAAAACTAGTTTGGGCCTGAGGAGTGCATCAACCTACATAGTAATATAAAACTCTCTACCGACGGAGATCAACATCAAAAAACAGGAATGAAGACTGGGCGACATTCATCTGCTGTTATCCAACTCACCTGCTCATTATCCTTGCTCATTTCCTACTGAAGAGTGTTAACCCGGGAGTAGTTTAATGTTGTCATGCCCAAAGTGAGAGTTGATCTCTGCGTCAGGTGTCCATGGAGGTTAAGTTTTTTAGATGTCTAACAGCTTGGATGTCTCAAGAGACATTCATGGGATGGTCAAAACTATTCTTGATCTTATCAAATATTGATGTCACAAAAAATTTCAATTTCAGTATACATCAATAATCTTGCTACTGTAGTTAGGTTTGCATGCAAAAATAATTCCCTTAGAAAACAGAAAATAAAGAGATAAGAAAACAAGACAAATCTGATCAAGATCTGCGCAACAGGGTCTGGTCTGCTTACCTGTTGTGGGGGTTGGTTGGTGGTGAGGATGTACTACGTGGGATATGGAGATCTTCGAATGGATTGTCAACCCTCAAATATAAAATATGGAATCGTTCATAGACAGTAGGCAATCGCCGGACTGCGGCAATCACCATGTTCATCCAACAGGGCAGGGTTTTCACTTGGTCCATTTGGGCATTGCAACATGTACATTTCAATGTTTTCAGTAATTCTATAAAAGTTTCAATGACACCAAGGATCCTCTATAATGAACAACTCCCTACTGTATAAAAGTCATCCTACTGTGCTCAATTTTTTTGGAAAAAATCGAGAACCTTTGAGAGAAATCATGTGATTGATCCATGCAAATTTCAGCCCTAAATTTTAAGTATGTGTAGGAAAATAAATGCTTGTAATTGATGCATGAATCTTTCTTTTGATCTTTATCCAACTACTACTTATGGACGCTGCTTTTGATTGAATTTGTTTTGCTATAAATAATAATATTTTAGAATGCTCCTTTTTTTGGCAGAGCCTTCATGTAGGTTATCTTAAAAATTGTCTAGATGGATGAATAATAGGTTATCTGAAAAATTTAACGTAAAAGTGTCCCTTAAGGTATTTGGGAGTTTTAAAAGTTCACCATTGTGAGAATACGTTTCCATAAATATTAAGGATGAAACTGAAGAGATTGTTGAACCTTGGATAAAGTTCTTAAGATATCATTTCTTGCAACAATATAGTTAAAAAAAAAAATCATTTCTTGCAACAAATAGGATTTGAAGACACTGATGACCACTTAAATATTTGTATACAATCACTAACATCATATGAGGATGTGTGAAAATATAAATAGATAAGCTATAGAAATAAAATAAAACCTTGAAGAACTTAACTGCAGTAGTAAAAAAGGCCTTCATACCTATCAATACAAAAGCATGATGAATAAATGAATATACTACTAGGATAAGGACATATAATAAGGAAAAGATTAAAAATTGGGTGGAATCTATGACAAGAAAAAGGAAGAAAGTGAAATTTCCATTCTCCAGAGCATAAATTCTTTATAAATTAGTATTGTGATAACCTCAATATCAGGGTTTCAATTCATCCTTGTTGTTTGTGAATTTAATCAGTAAAAAATATAAACCTTTACCCACTTTAGTAAATCTAATGAGAGATGAATACAATTGTCTTCGCAGGGAACACTAATTAAAGATGTAATATTCTTTAAAAATGATTAATGAGATGAGATGTATATAAAATATGGGATTGATGGACGAGAAAATGTGAGCTGAGAGGGTAATAAAATAAAGATGATTATTCTAGATAGTGATAATGGCTTTCTTTAATACGTCAATATGACAGTATTAATGATTGAGAGCAATACGGTACTGTGATAATACACAATTTTAATAGGTTAATATGACAGTATTCACATATTTCTTTGCATGCACATATTATGAAGCCTAAATAATTAAATCCATTTTTAAAATGAAAATTTGATATTTTTTAAATGTTAAAAGTATTTTTACAGATTTTACTGACATTACATTATGAAACAAATATATTTTGGTGTTGAATATCATTTTTCCTTTATTTTTTGTGCATGATATTCATGAAGATATGATTTTTTTGAATCAGAAAATATATTTTATTTATATTTTGGATTTCATTTATTTTATATGAATTTATTAAGGCATTTGGGATTAATCCTCGATTGCACCACATGGTGTGATCTGAACTGTCGAACTGTGATGCATCATTGTTTTCCACAAAAATTAAGTCATTGATCATTGTAAAAAGCACAACTATGGCATCACAAATCATGATGCCATAATGACCACTGATTGCTAACTGTTTTTCTTTTTAAAATTGCTGTGATGACATGGCCCAATCAGAATAAAGGCCTAGACTTAATATGACTGCAGAAATGAAGAGAGTGGAATTAAATTTTTATTTTTTTTTCTATTTTATCACTTTTGACTAGTCAAAAGTTGTAGCACCAACCTGATGTGTCACGAGACACGTCACCACATGTACAGGTGGCGCTCATGTATCTGATAACCAATGACACTTAAGAAGAAACACATGTACGTGGAGCAAGCTGATGAGGCACCATGTAACACACATCTTTTCATTGTTAAATTATTATTATTTATAATGATAAGATACCACAAGCCTTTTTTTTGTATTTTTTCCTCTAGGTACACATGGCATGACCTGCGCCATCGATGGAGGATGATGTAGAATAATCATGGCTAATCATCACATTTATCCCCAAACTAAAGAAAAAACCCTGATTACGATTTGGTGGTGGTGACAATGACGAGGGGAGAATTCTTTAGATTAAATCAATGACTAGGAATTTTCCAACTTAAGGGTTTCGTATCTAACGATACAGAAATATGATTGAGATGAAAATTTAAGGGCAGCTTTATCTTTATCTCCTCTATATATTTTTATGGTTGGATCTATATTCATCCCCCGATCTTTGTAGAAAACATCTTTACACTCACTTTCTCCTAGAGAGGCAGATTGAAAGAGAGTGAGGTTTTGAAGGTCCACCAAGGGTTTTATTGGTGTCTTGAGTGCTCGGATGAGGTCAACATATAAGTGGAGAGGCTGATTTGCATCAAGAAATCACCCTCATTCTGGGAAACTTGGTAATGTAAAGTTAGTCTCTTGCCTAACATTGTCTTCCTCCATCACAAACATTAGTCAGATCCATATCCCCTTTCTCATCTGCTCCACACCAATCCATCACCATCACACATCATCTACATCATCATGATCGAGCCCTTTTTCTCTCCTCCATTTAGATTATAAACAATTAAACACTATATTCCTCTATTTCCCTTCTCACTCATCTCCTACATCTATCATTTTCCCCTTATGCCTTCAACTATCTTACTCTCTCAATTCCGTTCATCCCATTCATGTCATGCTTCCTACTTCTGTTCTTACATCCTGTCACACCTTATTTAAATACTTAGTACCTCCCCTCTCATCTCATCATTTACATCGCATCATTACCTCTTACCCTGTACACATCCTTCTCATCCTAACCAAAAAACTATCTAAAGATACTAAAATCCCAAAGATATGTTCCATGTGGAGATGACATGTACTCATCCACTTTCTAGCATTATTGTGTAATTATTGGTGTATCAATTTTATTGATTGAACTCAAATCAATGTCATAATTTGAACCCCTAATTTGAGTTTATCAGAGTGATAACAATGAGACAAAAGAGTAAATCAAATGGGAGTGACATGATGAAAAAAATGATTCATTCAAGGGGGATGACAAGTGAGATGACAAAAATACAGATACATGAAAAGGGTAAGACATGATAGAAATGTATAAAGATGTAATGTTATTGTTGAACAGGAGCATGAAATGGATATAAGATAATGATGATGTTGAAAAGAACCAAAGCAAAGCTGGTATGCTTACAATATATCCCCACATTTTGCAAGATCACTTCCAGTTGGGATCGTATCGAATGGCAACACAGTGGGTCACCATTTCAAAACCAAAAGTATATTAATTGATTCTTAAAAAATAAAATCCTAAGTAAAATAAAATAAATCTATATCCTCACTTATAATATTAATAATAAATATATTCCTAATCAGACACTTAATTTCTTCAAGAATCAGATATCGGAGAATCCTTAAATATATTCCAAATCAACAAAAAAAATCATTTTTAGATAGTTTTAATCATTTTAAGCTGGATTTAATCATTCTGTTTTTGTATGGTTATGCTAAAAAGTGTATGTCCTTATTAAACTATCAAAATTACTTACTCCTTGTAAAGTAATTTGTTTTTGTTACAATTCCCATGATATTTGTTATCTTTTCATATTGATGAGAATAAGATTACTCTATACCTTTCACGATATCACCATTGATGAAAGTTACTTCTATTATGGAATCTTTCATTCCAAACTACTGACAAATTATTCTCTGTAACTACTCAAAATATATAAGCGATGTTTCTCTCGAAAAAAACTCTTTATCTAATAATAAATGTTTACTCCCAAAGTCAATGCACTTATTATATTTCACCAGATTCTTCATCATTCGATTATAATTTTTCCCTCAGTCTCATGTTTGTTGAAACCAAGCATCCCTCAATGAAGCACCACGTCACCTCTAGGTTTAATGGTTAACTCCTTGATATAGATCCTACTAACTCTGCAAACAATCCTTGATATTCAATTTGGATTTCATCCATGCAGGATGAATAAAATGCCCTTTTTGTAGTGACACCAGGATGGTGGGACTCTCTATATAGGCACATTCCATTTGCTAGCACAATGATATTGTTAGATGATAAGAATGACCATTGTATGGGTTCTCTTGTCCTTAAATTATGCATTAATATCCTGTGAAAAACATTTCACTGAAAATATAATTTACATTTGATTCCGTATTCATATGAATTTCATCAACTTCCTTTTTTTGATTTTATCACATGATTCCCTGCAAAAAAGTGATATCAACATGAATAACGTAAGTCTTAAACACATGTCAGTCATTGGAAGTCAGTCCACTTATTGGTGCCTCTATGATTTGATTATTTTTTTATTGTACGTACACATATGAAAACTGAAATCAAAGATAACAGGTCTCCGGGATCAAAAGGACGGAAATGAGGTACAAAAGGACGGAAAGGTCCATATCAATTATAACTTCCGGAGGTGATGATATTGAGGCAGATATGCCTGTTTTATGAATGAACAGAAGTTTGTTTTCTCCCTCACACACCTGAATCTGCATACGTGGAGATAAAATGAATGATAAAGATTATCTTCGAGCCTTGACCCCAATTCTGTAGGCCAGCAGGGAAACATGTAACTACTCTGACTGCTCTCAGATTTTTTCCTGTTTATTTTTATTCTCACTTGTAACTTGCAAAATATCTGGATGGGAAGAATGTACAAGCCCTTGTACGAGACATTTACTCGAGACCACTTCTAGGTTTGAGTAAACCACACATAAATGATTCAAAACTAGCAAGTTTTTCTTCATTGTATTATTAATCTTATATTTTTAATATCTTATAACCTTATCATAGCCGTCTCTCTTTTATCTATTTTGTCTTTGATCATCAAAAGAAGATCAATACATTCTGGATCATTCTGACATTCTCTCTTTTCCTGTCATCTATCTCTATCTACTTTTTATCACATCCATCTTCCTTTTAAATAACAGAACATTCATATTATTTAAACTTTGTTATATGTGGAATAATCTCTTACTCAACACAAAACTCTATATCAGGTGCCTAAAGAGAAGCATAAATTTATTGCATGTCTCATTAAAGCAACCAATATTTTCAGACTTAAAATGATGTTATCAATTTTAGTCGTTTCCACGGAAAGAATGTGTCAATTTTAGTCATTATTTGAGCTAATCAGATGAAAGCAGAACATCATAGCTAACATCAAAATCAGAGAGATTGTGAAAAATAAGGGTAAAGCATGATTCTGATAACAGTTTTCATTTAAAATTATTGGTTAAGTTGTTTATTAATATTAATTTAAAAATTATGTAACCACACTCACATTAAATATATCCCTCTGTTCAAGGGAATACCCTTTCCCTGATTGCTCAGATGTGCCGTGAAGGTGTACATATACATATTGGTTATGTAAGTGAAACCAACATGCTAAATCATTTTAGAAAACACTCATTTTTATGATAAGGTCATTAAAATTATAACTGTGAAAGTCATCTTGATCGGGATC
Organism: Wolffia australiana; assembly: GCF_029677425.1. NCBI lineage: Eukaryota > Viridiplantae > Streptophyta > Magnoliopsida > Alismatales > Araceae > Wolffia > Wolffia australiana. The sequence goes on along the minus strand of NC_135839.1, from coordinate 19,147,508 downwards.
AGGATAATATACTTCATGATTGGAATGAATTTTCACATAAAAATGACTTGACCAAAAATTAACCATCATGTACTTTCATCATATTCTGATTATGTTTGCATGAAAACAACATTTTTTTTCCCTGTTATGTTATTCAGAATTACTCAAGACACATAAACAAATCTTTCAAACCTAGATTTCATAATTCTAGAAACTCTGCCTTTACGCAATCTAAGAAGATTGAATTTTATAACAATGATATGCAAAAACATAAGTGTTAGTATGTTTCCTGTCAGCATATAGATTAACCCAACCTCGATTATTTTTTTGAATCTGCCAATAAAAATTGAAAGAAAATTTGCAAAGACATGATCTAGGATAATGACCTCTCTTCTCTTGTGGAACAAGTTAAATTCGTGCCCTACAAGGATGGTTGATGTGGCATGCTCTGGAGGGTCCTTATTTTGGTAGAACTACTCAAATGAATGAATGGCTAGAAATGCTCAAAATTTGAATAGTCATAAGTGGTGATCCCATGGGTAGTTTTGGCTGAAATTTTTGTGGGGAGATCCACCCCATATTTCTCTTTCCATAATCTATGGCCGAACCTATAAATATGTCCTAAAATTAGGCTCCTCTTATACTTAGTTTTGCTTTTCTCCATGTGGGAGACCTTGTGAAACAAAGGTGTATGAGTGACAATTTAGGGTTTTTACTCTTCCAAAAGTGAGTTTCTTCCTTCTCTTGATCTATCTTTGTGTCTATTGCAACATGCCAAGGGATCGGGCACAATATATGGGTCCGTGAAGGGAGATTAATGCTTGGGAGCATCACCAAAGGAAGAGGTAAGTCATAAACATTTAATTAAGATTTTTATTCCATTTCCCCCAATCTTTCTATCCATTCCACATTCTCATATCACTTCACTCTCTGTTATAAGATATTATACCCGATCAGTAGGGATTAATGGCTTCGACCACCCATTCCTAATTAGGGTTTTCATGTGAAAAAATTAATTTGGGTTTCTTCATCACATCCATTCATTCCTCTCATCCTATCCTCACTCCATGATTTTATTACTATCCTTATCTCTGTTATAAGTTCATAATTCTCGTGCGTAAGAACTAATAACTTATACATATAAATTAATTTTACACAAATCACGATATATATCTAGTATCTCTTCTTTCCACACTCTCTAATCTTAACCACTTTCTTAATCATTAATTTTTTCTAAATATCAATATTAATTGCAAAGCCTTCTCTGTGGTTCAACCCCTCTCACCAAGTCACATCAGTAATAAGTGAATTAGGGCTAATAAAAATATAAAAAAATATTATTGCATAACTCTGGAAACCGCACATCGACCAGATTAACCACCTAATTTTTGACTTATCAATCAAGTAGAGAGTTCTGTCTTTTTTGTTTATTTACCTTAAGTATTTTAAAATATTTGAAATTAAAAAGGAAATAACATAAATCACATGTTTAGTCCTAGTTTATTTAATTTATTGGTTTATGAGACAAATTAAATTTGTTTCTCTTGAATCAAATGTGAAGTATTCATAATAGTCTCCTGATGTTTTGTTGAAACTGAGGATTGAAATAAAAAAATAAATAAATGTGACCCTACTTTTTAACAAGGAGAAAAAAGCCCAATTCAACCATTTTAAGAGACCATTTCGTAAGGAAGCATGATTTGTGAAGCTAATTCCAAATTTGAATTTGGAAGCTGTTTTTTTATGATTAATGAAATTTCTATAAAGGCTGGAATTAAAGATATAACAGCCTCCTAGTTCCTCAAATTGGATCCAAGATAAAGAACATCAGGTTCACTCTATTTAATTTTATCTTCCCCTATTCATATGCCATCCTTGAATTCTTTATTGACGCACTGTTGGTGGCTTTAGTGCACCAGTTTTATTGATTACACTAATTCTAATGGGTTTCAGCTTCATAGCACAGTTCTTCAAACCTGTTTAACTGAGACAATAATGCCTTGTGCTCTAACTTGAGACAACAGGGTTAGTATATTTAACCTATTTTTTCACCTATTTTATATTGTGTTTGTTTACTATGGTATAATTCTAGAAGATACCCTTGATCCATATCTGTTCAATGCTACCAACCATGCCTGAGACATCATCCTATAGAAAAATTAGGGCTTTTCATACACACTATGTCACATTTTAATTGTGTAGCGTGTCGCGTGCCACCCCCCAAAATCTCACCTCCTTTGTGCAGGGGTATCCACAACCCTAGCCTGAAATATGCAACATAATGTATATTATTCATGTCTTATTCATTTCTTTCCCTAGAAGTTTCCAATAAAATTTGATAAATATTTGAAAGCTAATATCAAATAATGAAAATTTTAGTTAATTAAATTACTTCTCGTTGTTTTAAATTCGATAAATTTTTTAAAAATCATTAAATATCCAAAACATAGAAAAGAATCCTCAAAATTAAAGTTTTTTAGACTGAATATTGAATTGTATTACTTGTAAGGAAATTATGTGAGTTGTGTGCATTGGGTTCAAACCTTACTCCCTCTATGCTTTGTAAGGAAGTAATTACAAATTTTGGAGCATAATTTTAATTTCTGATTCGGCATTTATACATTCTAAACATATTTTGATTTCAATTTGTCACCCCATTGTTACTACTTACAAGTTGGAGTAACGGTTATGGAAGACTATAGGATAAGAGGGCTAAGGGGTGATAGGGTGAAGTTGGTGAGGTAGGTAATGAAGGGCGATGAGGTGTAGGGATCAGAGTTGACAAGAGAAAAATTGTGTGGAATTTTTCATTAGCTATTTATAGGTTTAAAATTTCATTCTACTTGTTATGATTTCCATATACGAAAGGATACTGTTTTAAATTGAAGTTAACTATAAGGAGAAGGACATGTTGGAGAAGTGGCCAATCATGCTAGGAAGTTAACTGATGGGTGAAAAAATCCTAAACAAGTGTGAGATTCTTTTTTCCCAAACACTTTGAAACCCTCATCCAGTGTAACTGGTCAACAAATGGTAGAGTTAGGATCATTAAGAATTTATAAATGCGCATAGTTATGCAAATCTCATGACTTTTGGGTGTTTATTTTTATGGAATGGTCATAAATACATTTTATCAAACCTAGATTGATTATATCTATTTTCAGAAAGTTGTTCTCATTTACTGGATTCCTGTTGTATTTTATAGATTGAATATCATTTTTTTGAAATATAAAACAGTCAGATTCTGTTTGGGGGGATTTAAATTTATGTATATTTTAAATGTGGTTCATCATAATTTCACATTGTCATACCACCTTCTCGAACCTGATTTACTTTGATTGCAGTGGATCACTGGATCCGGACTGTTGACTGATATGAGAAATGATAAGCTGTCTTAGTTATTAAAAAATGCAATTTTGGCACCATGATTTGTGATGAAAAAACTAATTTTTCAATTTTGAATTAACAGGTAAATGTGGCATGTAGATAAAAGGGCTAATCTACTTCATAATAAATCCGATGGAAAATGATGACATGTGGTGGCACTATAAAATCTGGATATTAAAACTTCTACAAAGGAAGTGAAAACTGCAGAAATGTTGTGAGTACATCGGATAATAGGAGCTGGTAGATGTAGACAAAATAAAAAATCTAACTGTGAGGGTGGTATTTTTTAGAAGACCTGGGACACATTATAGATATTTATTAATCGGTGTTGACACCAACTTTAATAATCTTGAGCATATCCAAAGATTCCAGAGACTTGAAAGAACATAGAAGATTAAAAAAAAAATCAGTGATCTAGAATCAAAATGTGATATCTAAAGCTCCAAAAATCATTTTGGGTTAAAAATGTTTGGGCCGCTTCTTTTCTCCATCATTTTATCATCATTACCATTGGACCGATATGTAGATCCATTTATCATCCGAGAATTAAAGTATGAAGATAAAATACAAGTGGAGAAGCTCTCCTCCATCAGAAAATATCATTGATCATGTCAGAAGATAATAATCAAAAGTGATATTTTGCACTTGCATTGTCATTTACTTTGTAACATCCGTATCCCTCCATCTTTATCCATGCATCCATTTCATCAACATCATATATGTCATTAACCCTTCTTCTTTATCATCATTTGTCATAATTCCACCATGTCACTTATTCTATAAATATCAATTAAATACATTAAACACATCTACCCTACTTGTCATCCTTCATCCTTTCACATTTATGAACTATACTCCTCATCTCTCAACTATCCCTACATTCCCCACCTTTTCACATATATTTATAATATTTCTTATCACCGTATCATCCTATAATACTCTTTTTTATCTAATACTTTCCTTATAAAATATCTCTTCTCAACCCCTAATCATCATTTAAAAAGAAGTCATTATATTCCTAATGACTTTTATCTAGAAATGGCACTTGCACATCGTTATCTATCATGTTTGAAGAGTTAAGGTGTTAACTCAATTATTATTGAGGAATAAAACCTTTAATACTGAGTTCACCAGGCGTCAGTGCAAATATGTTCATTTCACACAATGCAATCAAATGAGGGACAGTGCCAGCTCACAGTTGTGGACTGCCGATTACTTGGATGAGAGGAAATCATGGGATAAAGGTGAATTTAAAGGGTTGGAAATCACAAGAGACGAAGGATATTATTACTTGGCTTGTGTGTCGCAGTATCTTTCCATGGAGATAGTTTGATTAAGAAGTGATTAACTAGATATGTCAGTATGTCACACAATTTCACATGGGATCCTCCAAGTGCAAGGGTCCTGAAACCCTGGGTCGTGAAGATGTCCAATAAATTAAGAGCAAAAGTCACTCGATTATCATTCATCGTCGAGCGGTTCTCAATTACAGTAAGGCACGGATGGCTGGGAACTCTTGTAGCCTTTTGGGCATATTCTGACACTTGATCAATGCTGATCTTAAAGTATCACAAATGCACACCCCACACTTAAGAGCTATCTGAGAAGTAAAATGGTGAGAGCATAGTTGAGATCATATCATTGTTGAAATACCCGATGAATTCAGCCTATAGTAGAAGGTCAACAACATGCTAATCCTTAGGACCCTCAAAATGAGGACACCATTTTGAACATGATATTGAATGCAAGTGAGAGCGGTGACGACAAAATGTTTTTAACGAAGTTATCAAAACATGTTCCATACATTGAGTTCTCACATAGATGAAATCATGAAGCGACCCATCAATACAATGTTCTTCTCGTGAAGGAAGCTGAAAATCAATAATCTCTGACTCACATGAATTGTCTGCCATTTTTTTACCAAAATTTGGTAAAACTAGACTGAACTGATACCATCAGTTCAGGAATATCAAATTCATCAAAATTTTGGTACTGTGTTCGGTATCATGAGAAAATCAAACTGAAAACAGGACCTGAGGTACAAAAATATTTAAAAAAGAGGACGGTTGACATTTGAACCCGGTGTCACTCATACCATTCAAGAAGACGTTATGCCAACTGCACTACCGAATTTATCTGTTGCGTGTAAAAATATAAATACGAAAATAAAATAAATACACAAACAACTTATACAAAAAGATATATAAATATTAAAATAACATAAACACACAATTACGATTAATACAAAAATATCATACAAAAAGTACATAAATATGAAAATAACATAATATGCAAATAAGATAAATACACAAATAAATATCCAAATAATATAAATACACAAATAACATGTTTATAAAATACATATATATATAATATAAATAACCAAGTACATAAATATGAAATTAAAATAACTACGCAAATAAGATACATACTCAAATAACTTATTCAAAAAACACAAATGTTAAATGACATAAATATACAAATAACATATAAAAATACATAAATACTAAAATAAAAAACATAGGCAAATAAAATATACAAAAAATACATAAATATGAAAATACCTTAAATATGCAAATAATAAAAATATGAAAATAACATATACAGAACATACATAAATATGTAAATAATATATATAATCCATAAATATGAAAAAATACATAAATACACAAATAACATAAATACACAAATAACATAAATATGAAAATTACATAAATACCATGTATACTAAAATACACAAATCACACGAATATGAAAATATGCAAATACATAACTACATAAAAATGCAAACACTGATGAAGAGATTTTGAGTATTTAAAATGTGCACATCTTAGAGTCATTCTAGGCATCATTCTATTAATCTTATCTTTATTTTATTATAAATTCCCCTTCCATACATTAATTCAGGATAACCTTAAACATCACCATTTCTTGTCCCTGAAATTCTATCTAATGCTTTATGACCATTTTTTTCTCATTCAACAAAAAATTGGAATTATTATTTCTAATGATATTAATATTAAATAGCATTAAATAAAAATAAGAAAAGAAGAAAGAACAAAAGAAGGGGGTTAGTGGCCAGCTGAAAGAGGAGCCATCATCACTTAAGCCAGCTGCCAGCTGGTGAGCGCACAAAACTCAAGCCGGCAAGCAGTTGGTGCTCACCGCTCACACACTGAGGCCCACTGAGAGGTCCGCTCACAAATGTGGGAGATAAGTTATTTCAAATGATAGAAAAACAAGGTGATTATATAATAATGTTTATTTTCAATTCTGATATGGGATAAATGAGCCCTTTTATGTTTCAGCTCCGCATTGGGCCAGGCCAAGAAGCAACAAATTGATCCTGGCCCAACGGGCCGCAATCTTAATAAATATAAGAAGAAATTATGATCGGGCTTCGAGCCGACCTGGCTAGAAGCCCCAGTATGATAAGCCCTTCTAAGTAGAAGGAAATGATCTCAACCATCCAATCTCATTTCATAAGATTGGATGGTGAGATCTGTTTCTTGATGTTTTATTATTTTTCTTTGTTTTTTAGGCTTTCTGATTGGCTGCGATGAATGATGTGGATAGCGGGGCCAAGGGTTGAGTGAATCAGAACACAGGTGGCTAAAGGGGTGGTTGACGGAGCCACTGGCATGGCTAAGAGTGTACAACATTCAGAATGGGTCCATGGCTGCTATATAATTGCAGCCGTTGAACCCATTCAAAGGGGGGATCCGAAGGCTGGGGGGTAGTCTCGTCCTTCTCCACCCCCGCTGCTATCCTTGCTGGCCTATTGGCAGAGGCCAAAGGAGGCCAACAACAATTGAACCACAGAGAGATCCAAGGGCTCCTCGAGAGCCGTAGGATCAATCTTGATGCAGGAAACAAGAGAGAAAATTTGAAGGTTCTAAGACCTATCTCCTTCGTAGGAAATGGGGGCGATGACAAGGGCTCTTGAAGGTGACCTAGGAGCTTGAAGAGGTGCCATGATACGCTTCTACCACATTAAAGGGTGTTCAAGAATGTCAAGAAGGATCAGAGATCACAGAATCATGCCAGGACAGAGGAAAAGGGAAAGCAAAGCACACTAAAGTTAGAGGGACGGTGCACAGTGCCCCCCATTGCTGCTCTTCGAATCAGGGCATTTTATGAGTTCAAATTTCAGTTGACCAATCTCCCAATAGTATTATCTTCATGATCTGCAAATAATTCATCGTTGGTTATCATAGGAACCCAAAGTTTTTACTGATTTTGAATTTTGCATTCATTGAGCCATTCTGTCAAACACTGGCAAAGTGTCGACATGAATCCCAATATTTCTTGTGATTTTTGTCTATTAAAAATACTAAAAATATATTTCTTAAATATATTTTCTATATAGACTATGTTACTATCTACTTCGGATAATTATAATTATAAAATGATAAGAAAACGTGAATAGTCTTCTATTCAATATTCTTAACTTGTCCATCTCTTCTCTCTTTCTCTCTATGACCTAATTAATCCCTTAAGTCTCTTCTAAATTAGATTACACATCTTCCTCTTAAACTCTAAAAATCCAATGCCATATATATATATGCATATGCACCAATTTCCCTCTCCTCTTATTATTTTCCCTACGACTTAAGCTTGTCTAAACTAAAACAAAAATTAATTATAAAAGCATCATATAACTACCATTTTTCTTTCAGGCATTTCATTGAACGTACCATACTCATTGTCTCTTTATTCAGTATGCTCTAAATGTTCTACCAGGAATAAATTTCTAAAAATCCTATAAAAATGACCTAAATTCTCTAATTCACACCTACTTTCATAATTCATACTCTAAGAGCTAATCCCTGATGAGATGACCTTACTCGTGCTGTATGTCATTGAGTAATATTAAAAATTCATAAATATTATTTGCGAAAAGTGAAATTGATGATAATGAAATTAATAAACCCCAATTTTGCTTTATCATAATGATTTTCCAAAATTGATTATCAAAACCTTTGTGCACGAGTTGTATCTGATTGCTCAATGCCTCAACCAAGTCGTGTTGAGGTGTTCATATGTATAGTCTGTAGACAGATCTACATCATCCGTGCAAAATAAAATATTCTCCGTCATCTGGATGATCACCATTTTGATTGACCTTCATCGTTACATCATTCTGATCACATCATGAGTGGATGGGAGCCATAGGGAGAAGTAGGATAGGCTCATGAAGAATTCTGCCCTCAGTTAATTTCTTGGAAGATTATTCCCCTCTTTGTACTTAATACATTTTTTTCATATTAACCCCTAAAATTTAGTTGCATCTTCTGACATCTTAAAGACCATTCACGTGAGACCCTCTAGGCCCATGTATCACTCTTGTCAATAAATCCAATGGACATATAACTTTTATAGGTGAACCATATTACTTATATACATCCATTTAGATTAATTATTTTAGTTACGATTCAACCCATTTGATCGGTTGAGTTTCAAACCCATGGTGTGCTCTAGAAGATCCAATTGGCTATATTGCCTTTCTCATGGGACCTTTACCACAATAGTTATTTTTTAGACAAAGTACCTCAACCACTTGACATTTTTAGGAAAATTTAGTATGCAAAGATTTTTCCAACCCTAATCAGTCATCCATATTAGTATATTAGTATTGTTGCATTAGGAAATTATCAAAGCACTCTTCTCCGATATTGCACTACCTTGGCCAAGGACTTGTTTGAGCTATTTTCGCTTATATTAAGGTTAGGCAAGTAGACTTATAATTCTTTTGTCATTGTAATTATTTTATTTATTCAGATAAAAAAATTAATTTTTTAACTCACTTTGGTATGTCTAGTGGTGGGCAAGGTCATCTCCAAAAGGATTGTTGCTTATGGATACAATTAGTACATGTGTTATATTGAGGGAGGATACTATGAAAATATGTATATTAAAAGAAGTTAGTTACATAATAAATAGGATAATAAATTGAGTAATAAAAAATTTGATAATCAAAATTTTTAAGAAATCATATTTTTATAGTTTTTGGGGAAAGGTAGGGATTATGATGACATAATGATGAATGAAAAGGAGAAGAATAAAGAAAGAAGAGTAATACTAGGGATAATATGTATAGGAGTCAACATATTTTTATGTTATTATTATTCCTTTTAAGGTATGAAAGATAAATGATTTTTACGAAGAGAAACTATATTTATAAAATTAGATTATGGATATGCATGAAGGTAGTTAGTAGAAAAGGTATGACTAGTACAAATATATATATATATATATATATATATATATATATATATATATATATATAAAAGAGAAAAAGAAGTGATACATAAACAACGATTGATACAATAGTTTTAGTAAAGCGCATATTATTATTAGTTTTGTTTTAAAGTAGAAGATAAGGACTATTTGTGATATAAAAACCAATGCGAGTGATGCAATAGTTTCAGTAGAGTGCATATTATTATTCCCCATTTTTAAAAGTAGAAGATAATGACTATGTTTTGAGATAAAAACCAATGAAACCAATAAATTTATAGTAATATAGTACAATGTGTATTTTATTATTATTAAAATTTGAGAAAAAAATATATAGAGATGAAGATATTTTATGATATGAGGAGCAATAAAAAATGATTAAAAGAAGGCAAGGAGAGTAGATTATCTAAGTCAAATGAGGTGGAGATAGATTCATAAAATGAGAAAGTTTTTTATGATTTCTCAACATAACGTCAAAGGGAAAAAAGCAAAAATGATGGAATTTGTATGAACAGAAAATGTTCAACGAAATGCCACGATGAGGGTGTGATAAGAAATTTTATTCAAACTCTGATTCAGTTAAAAATCAAAATGAAATTTAATCATAATTCAAAACTAATAATCATCCAAAAGAGGATCACCACATTAGAATCTCTCTGATTTCAAACTTCAATGAAAGGGGCATTAATAGCTTCCCCCTAACATGGGTGTGTTTCTCTGAGTTCTGTCCTTCATTCTTGTGCTAATAATTACATTCTAAAGCTCCTACAGCTCTATACTGAGCTTCACTAGTTGTTCGAGAGATTTTCAAAAATATCTTCTACCCCTCCAAGCTGTAGGGCGGTTCTCTCGTTTTTCCTAAAGTTCTATGTTGGTAGATCCTGAAATTGCCAATTTTTTGGATTTTAAGGGCTGAGCAGGGCCTCCATATGTATTTAATGATGCATGATGGCTAGGACTGACATGGGTATGTAAGACAAAAGGTCAACTAAGGATGGATAAAAGAGACAATAAAAATCAACATGATTAATTTTTGAAAATTTAAAGCAGGAGAAAATGATGATGGTGCAGCCCCTTTCCTTGGTCGATGGGGGGGAGGACTGTATAACAACCACCCCAGTGAAAACTAAGCTCCAAATCCAATATCTTGAACAATAAAAAATGAGAAGACGCAAGTCTATTCCACTAACCTATTATACTAAGTCCGACGGTGGTGGTAAAACACATGATAAAATACTGGATAAAATAATGCGGATCACCAAAGAGGGAAGAGTGGACCTTTGGCGCATGAGTAGCGTGATAGAGTAATGCGGGAAGTTGTGGAATCATTCGTTGGCGGGAGCGGATGACATGCACTTCGATAGGGTTGAACGTAGATCCAAGTGTAAACGGGGTGCACTGATGCAGATGTCACGCGTTGAGGGTAAAGTGTTTGATGCAGACCCACAGGCAGCTGCGCGCACTGGCAGTGTGGGCTGGTAGAGGCGCGTGGTGGCCGTGCAGGCAGGCGGCTGAGAACAGTGGTTGCGCAGGTAGACAACGGTGCATTTTATCGTTAAGAAATGTGACCACGTGGAAGGCTGTGTGGTGTGTGGCGGTGCGTACGGCGCTTGGAGACGTGGATGGTGCGTGCAGCGTGAGATGGTATTCAGCAGTTAGGCAGTGCACGAGATGGGTTGCCACATCTCAGCGGCGGCTGCGGCGGTGGCAACAATTGATAGTGGCAAAGAGGAAGCTTAGGGAAAATTTTAAGAAGAAAGATTTAATTCCAAAAATTACCCATGATCCGTTATAATAATGGCCTATTTATAGGCCTTGGAGGAAAGATAAAATAGCATGAAATTTCAAAAAAAGTTAAGAAATGAAATCTTAAGAAATAATAAATAAAATTTGGATCCCGGGCTCGAGGGTGATGATGAAAATGTGTCATGACATGAGCCACCTCCTCTTGCGGTGGTGGTGTCGCGTCGGATGATTGGGCATGGTTTTCTGCGCCACCATTTAATCCCATGGACAATCCTTAAAAGTCCATGGACAATCCATAGACAATCCTTTGTTGAGCATGATGAGATTTGCTTCATTATCATTACAAGGTGTGGAATGGGCAGTGTGAAATTAATGTCTTAGGGATGGGTGTGAAATTAATGTCTTCTGTGGTTTTTGGGATGGGTACAAGGTGCAGTGTGAAATTCTCCCCTAACCCATGGGCTGGTGTGCGATGCAATCCATCAGAATTCTGAACCACCCACTGCCCCAAATCAAACAAGCTACATGACCCTTGTTGAGACAAGTTTTTCTTATTTTTTATTAAATAATTGATAATACTGCCCATTGACACTAGCCCAACCCCATACAGGGGGGGAGGTGGGAGTCAAATGCTCTCTGTGCTCGGCGAAGGGCAGTTGAATATTTGAACCACACCGCGAAAATGTGCAACCTCTCACAAACCGTGATCGGAGCATCCGTACGTGGTTTAGGAAAGATATAATCTCACTTTAAGACCTCAAAAAATAACAAGTAGGCATCGAAAGAATTCGAAAATTTTGCAAGTAGATCCACTGAATTAGCCAACATGGATAAAAACTGTAATAATATCTGAATGCATCATTATATAAACAGGGAGCTACTAAGAAAGTTGAACATGTGCCTTATTTCACCTCCAACAAGAGATTTCTCTTCAAGAACAGTTTAAAACAAAATGTAAACTAAAAAATTGATCTTCACCTCTTGGTTGCTTTTGGCAAATTGCTTCACAAGAGCTCAAGCTTGAGCATTTACAATTCTAAGATCTGAAACTGAGCTGTTTTAGTCATTTAACACCAGGAAATGCTCGTATGTTTGCCCTAATGCAATGCTTTATTATCTTTATGCTTCTACCGAGGTATTATTCTTATCACTCATCGATCCTCCTCCTCTGTAGGGATGGGAAATTCCCTGTTTGGCATCAAACGAATGCTATTTATTGATGAACAAATAAGGAAAAATTCTTGTTCGTGTTCGTGTTCGGTTCATTTGGGTTTGTTCCCAAACCGTTCACGAATGTTATGCTTTTTAAAAACTGTAAAAAATGTATGATCACACACACACTTATATATATATATATATATATATATAGAGAGAGAGAGAGAGAGAGAGAGAGAGAGAGAGAGAGAGAGAGAGAGAGAGAGAGAGAGAGAGAGAGAGAGAGAGAGAGAGAGAGAGAGAGAGAGAGAGAGAGAGAGAGAGAGAGAGAGAGAGAGAGAGAGAGAGAGAGAGAGAGAGAGAGAGAGAGAGAGAGAGAGAGAGAGAGAGAGAGAGAGAGAGAGAGAGAGAGAGAGAGAGAGAGAGAGAGAGAGAGAAAGAGATGCGAGAGGGCAAGGGGAGGAAGCAGGGGAGATGGGGTTTGGGGGAGGGAGAGAGAGAGGGGGGGGCACAGACGCATGGGAGAGGGAGGGGTGTGGAGAGAGAGAGAGGGGAGCGGACACATGGGAGAGGCGTGTGGGTAGAGAGAGGGGGGAGGGCAGTCTCAAGGGGTCCGGGGAGAGAGAGGGGCGACACGGGAGAGGGAGCGGGGAGAGTGAGTGAGAGAAAGAGAGAGGGAGGGAGGGAAGGGGGGGGGGCGAGAGGGGGGCACGAGAGGCGGGAGAGGAGGGCGGGGAGAGAGAGATAGCTGTTATTCTTCTCTCTCTATCTCTCATAGTGTAATAATAATAATTTATATTTAAAAAAACATTACCTCTGGAATACTACCTGTTCGCGAACGGTTTGTCTGTTTGCGAACCATTTGCAAACATGTTCATATCAGATTTTCACCGTTCATGTTCGTGTTCACTCGTGTTTGTTCGCATGTTCACAAGTGAATGAATTTTTTTTCCCATCCCTACTCCTCTTCGACATGAGTGCTAGAGTCCCTAGTTATCCTTTCTAGATCCGGGCATGTGTCTCCAACATGAGGCTTTTTTACATCTTTGTGTGAGACCATTAGCATGGAGATATTTCTACATTGCCTGTGGACAACTTCAGTTATCAGCTGAGGAATCTCAAACTCCACCTGAAATGGTGGAATAGACAGGTATTCAGGGATGTCCACGTATAAGTTGAGATACTAAAGATGGAGCTCACAACAATTGAGCACCAACTTTTAAGGAGCCTAGACTGATGTAGTTTGGGAGTGGAAGATTACTATTAATGAGCAGTTTGATGATGCCATGTGATGACAAGAGATTTCCTACCTCCAAAAATCACGTATTTAGTGGCTTAGAGAGGGTATCTTCTATTAAGCCTTGATTCAACGTAGATCTAGACCTAACTGTACGACCTTAATAGGAACGTATAATCAGGATTGAGAATAGTGAGCAACAGCTGGCATCACCTACTTTCGTTCCCTTCTTACCTTTGATCCAATAAAGATGACGAAGGATATACTCTCCTCCATCCCACACCTAGTGAGTGACTAGGAAAACACCATACTCACAACCCTTCCTATACACATAAAGATCAAGGTGGTCTTCTCACTTAGTAGGAACAATGCCCAAGGTCCTGATGGCTTCTCAGTTGAATTCTGCATAGCAACTTCTTCCCTACACAACGTCTTTCCCACAAACTTAGTAGATTATATCAAGAAGATCTTCATACACAATGTCTTTCCTAGAAGCTGGAAATCCATGTTCCTTGCGCTTATCGCGAATGTGGATAATCTAGTTTCTTTTAAATAATTTTGACCCTTTAGTCTGTATAATTTATGCCATAAGGTTATATCTAAAATTATTAAAAACTGTCTTGGGACCTTCCATGATCAGACTCTTCTCTCCTAAGTATTGTATTTTTATCAAGGGTCGATAGATCCATGACAATATCATGCTTGTTCATGAGTTAGCACTGTCCTAGACTCTCATATTTTGGGTTCAAATTTTGATCATTAAACTCGATATCGGGAAGGCCTAGCATGTTGCAACGCTTTGGTTTCATTGATCCATTCATCGATCTCGTTGATGTATTATACAGAATCATTTCTCTTTAATGGTGGATGGAAATTCCACTTGTTTCTTCACTGCTATGCGCAGTTTACAGCAAGGTCACCCTATCTCACCCACCTTTTTCTTACTGATTGTAGAGGTCTTCAGCCGATTACTCATAGGAGCGATTGCCCAATGTCTCAACAAATCATATTTCTTCAAAAGGAGTTTCCCTATCATCTCAAATTCCCTATTTGCAGATGATGCAATCCTTTTCCTTAATAGATCTAAAAAATCCATTGAGTGTACTTAAGGGCCTCAGGTCAGCTCATCAATGCCTCAAAGAGCAGATTTATGGTAGGATCATCTATAACCATAAAATGCTCAAAGATAATCCATCATTCACGAGGATGTCTACCTTTTGACTATCTTGGATGACCCACTGTTTTAATGCCTCATTGTCCAAGATGAGAAAGAAACTCGAAGGATGGAAACCCCCTTTTCTATCCCCCGAAGGGCACAGTCAACTCATACATCACGTCCTCATTAGCATCTCGCTGCATGCCCTAGTGGTACACTCTACATCTCTCAATGTTCTTATGTGATCCTTGGAGTGCCTATATGTACACTTCATATTGTTAGATCATTTAGAGGGAGGCCACCAACATCATTGAGTCTCTTGGCATAAGGCATGTCAACAATCAAAGAGGGCCCAGAGATCATGTGCCCTCAGGACATCCAGGACATGCTTTAAAAGAAGCCTATGTGGCATATGCATACCATGACCTTGTCATTCAGGCGCTTTATATGGGCTAAGTACAGTGAATGGGCTTGTCATGAGTTTGATATCAAAGGCCACAAACGGTGCCATCTTTGCAATGCCACTAACTAGAGATATCTGCGGTGACCCATTGGCTCATCGACCAAGGCATAATTAGTGCCTAGTACGATACTTGGCTTGCGGATACCGCCTTAGTTCGCCACCCTACTTTTGTACACAATTGACTCCAATTGACAATGGCCCAATTAGTAACAGGGAACATGAGACTCTTATGGGTGCAACATGGACTTCAGTTAGACTTCTTACCGATGGCTATGGCCACTAGAATAGGGACCTCCACAAATCGGCCTATGTGGACACTCACACTTGGTGGGAATTTCTCATGTTGTTCCTCTTGGAATAAATTTCGAGAGAGATTTCCTACATAGGCTTGGGGTCGACGCAGTTGGTACCTAGAAATTATTACTCGCGTCTCATTCT
Source organism: Wolffia australiana (assembly GCF_029677425.1). Taxonomy (NCBI): domain Eukaryota; kingdom Viridiplantae; phylum Streptophyta; class Magnoliopsida; order Alismatales; family Araceae; genus Wolffia; species Wolffia australiana. Next base: position 19,131,707 of record NC_135839.1, on the reverse strand, counting down.
TCCTTTGAAGATTTGTGCGCCGTGGCCTACTTATTGATGATCGGGTGATCCATATTGATCACTCCATTAGCTCACATTGTCGTTATTACCTAGTTTCTCTTCAAGTTGAGACTATGGAACACCTCTTCTTCCATAGTGAGATTGCTTCAAAATGTTGGTGCCAATTACATTCCCATACTGAGGTCTCCACTACAACACGCAACAATATCACTATCGTATATTTTTCCTTTGTGTCATGGGCATAGACGAGTGGGGCTGTGTGTAATTGTGATATTTACGCGCATTCCATGCCTATAAACTCTTCTAAGCATTAAACCTGAAAAATATAAAATCCCCCGAGTGGCATCGAGAGCATGAGTGGATAGGTCTATGTGCACAACCCTTGGGTTGGTCGTACATGACACCATCTTTTTGCCAATAAAAAATTCTATTTTATATGGATATTTTGATATTCATCTTGAGTATCCTTCAAATTAATGTTTACTATACATGTTCAAAGGCTAGTAATCATGGTATTATGACCTCATAATAATTCACTTGGGCATTGCATGTGTTCAAAGATTTTATTATAAACATCACACATAAATAATAATCAATGAAGGCATATTTCAGTCAACATAATGAGTCCTGAAATTGGGACTGTCTTGTATGACACATTGTACCCATAAGCATGCACATGTGTCAATTAGGAGGGTAGGTCGCTAGATATGATATATTTGTACCATGTATTATACGTGCAAACAAAATCCATATTTTTATATTGGGGCGACACCTATAGATTACCAAACGTCAGTCATAGGCTCAGGTCCCATAAATGGCCCCACAAATTAGCACCTAATGAAAGAAGAAGAGCTGGTCCAAATTTGGATTTTTGAATTTTCATGATACTTCTCTGCATTTTTTATTGTGGCTTCTTTGAATTAGATCATATTGATAATTCTTGATCAATAATGGTCGTGAGAGTTTAATCAAAGTATTATTGAACCAGATTTTCAGAACCATCTTTAATGTGATGTTAAATGTCCTAATCAAGGGTATTTTTGGGTGTAATTAAATGAAATATATAAATAAATAACGATTACCTTTATTTAAGTATTTTACAATGTTCTTAAGGGTATTCAGTATCCAATAATTGGTATTAGCATCCAATGGCGTCCAGACACTACATGGTAGGGATATTGAAACCCATAAACCATATTTGATGTAGTATTGTTACATGGACCAATGACCGATATTTGCATCTGGTTCCATCCCAATTTTATCGGGTATTGGATGTGGTCGGGGACAATGCCGGATATCACTTCAGATACTATTGAGGAAGTCCTAGAATCCGGATAACTTCAAGTACATCGAAACTCAGAAACTAGCCAACGTCTTGAGGAAAGCTCTGCAAAACTATAGATTCTTCCACTTGCGCTCCAAACTTTCTTTGGCGGGCCGTGTCAAAGACAGAATGATGATCCGATGATCTAATTTGAAAATCTGAGCACTGTAAAGCACCATGTATAAATGATTGTATAGAGAAAACTAAGGAATGGCATCTATTCCAATTTCCACTGCTGAGCTCTTCCGGATCTCTGACGGACCCTTCTTCCCCCCTCGATTACAAAAAAAAAATTATTCAGTAAAACTACGAATCCTAGGCATTTCATGAAGGCGATTACGTTTTTTGTCTTGATTACCAGAGTTAAATTGAACAATGTTCGCCAAAGTATCGCCTTCATTAAGGCGCAACCCACTGTTGTGTCATCAATTTGATGTCCTCAAATGGCCGTCGTGGTAGTTCTATCGACAAGTCCAAGATACTTAACCCCACACTCCCGTCGTTGTCAAGCCTTGGACGCCTCGTGATCGGCCGCCAACTTTCCAGGTAACCAACCCATCACGGTACCCTCTAAAAGCAATTGAAATTAGTAAAAGATCAATAACTCATATCATCACGATAAAAATCAATAACTCATATCATCTCTATCTCTCTCTGAAATTAGTAAAAGATAAAATACATCCTATTGAGGCTCATTAAAAAACAAAAAATAATTCCACCCGCATTGGCCGAAAAAAAAGAAACCCATTTGGATGAAGATATTTCCACGAGCAATTATCAAATACCATTAACAGCGACAGATAAGTTTGAGCCCTTTAATTTAATTCCCTTCGGTTTTATTTGAGCCATCTATCGCTCTGTCTCCATCTGTGAATCTCCCTGCATGCTTTCCCTTTCTGATATGCCATAGATCGACATTTATTGGCGATGATCATCAAAGCATATAAGCCAACATCGACCAAGTCACATCGGACGTTTGTATCAATCGTTTTCCCGAAATTTGTTCATTCAACGACAGTTCCTATTCTACAAAAACCACTTGGATTATCTCAGGCCTAGAATATAACCCATGTACAAAGACAGACTGTGCGGACTGCGATGGAACTGAAAAATCATATTGTCAAGGTTCATATAACGTCCCAATCGAACGCGCCCATTAGCTAATTAATGGGAAATTGGGCACGATGATAACGGGAGGAAAAACAAGAAGAAAAAGAGAGAACGAGCGTTCTGATGTAATTCAATATTTTCATGGGCATCAGATAACCAGGATATCTCCAGTTTTGCTATTCCCGAACATCGAAGTAACTTTCCATCACTAGGGTTTCCATTTAAGTGTGCGCTGGCGTTACATTAATGGTTTGGTTACTGCTATACTGACTTCGGGCGACATTCAGATTGACCGAAGCATGAGTTCACCTTCTGCATGATCTTCTCTTTGACTGTTTACCGATCGAACTAAGAATGATGCAGTGAATTCTGGACCTGTCAGAACATAGATCTCAACCAGTCTGTCTCCGGGTTTCTTGTACTTGCACCAAGGTGAAATACTCTGGCGCATTGCCAGGATAAGCTCTGAACTGGTCCCGGAAGAATTTTATCCCATCCAGGTCAATCCAGCAAGTAAGAGGCTTAAGATTCCCCAAATTCATACCCAAGCTTCCTTCTATTGAGTCCAAGTTCAGAGGGTTTTGACAAGATCTAAGGCGTTGACCTGACGCGCTGTTTGATTGATTCACACGGAGAAAATATGGAAATAACGGTGCTTTAACGAAGGCCAAAGCTAGTTCTCTTCTTTCCAACTAACTCCTTAGAGCCATCGCCCTAACCTCCGCGTACTAGTGCGCCTCCCAAGTAGTTGAACGCAGTTAAGAAGGGAGAAGTTGCAGTCAAGTCCAACGCCAAGGACGCTAGCGAGAGCATTGAATACTCATCAACAAACCCCAAAGCAATTTACAAGTTGCAGACGGGTTACGTGCTTATAAGTCCCAGCTCGGGAGCCAAGAACTCGAACAAGTTGACAAATCTGTTGAGAAGAATAGCATGGCTTACTACACTCTTTTCGTTGCGTTGCTCGTTCTGGGGTTCAACGGAGGAAATGCCCAGCTACCAACGACGCTCATTTCCTTTGGCGACTCGTCTGTGGACGTGGGCAACAACAACTATCTTCCCACGCTCTTCAGGTCTGATTTTCTGCCCTACGGAAGGGACTTCGTGACGAAGACCCCCACCGGGCGATTCTCCAATGGCAAGATCTCCACGGACTTGATCGGTGAGGTTATCGCAGAGGGTTCTCTTCCTGGAAATGCACCTCGCTCTTCGCCTATTGAAAAACTTTGTTTGAATAAAATGCAGCTGATATGCTGGGTTTCGACGAGTACCCGAGGGCGTATCTCAGCCCAGAGTGTTCGGGGAAGAACCTTCTCACTGGAGCTGGCTTCGGTTCTGCAGGCTCCGGATACTACGACGCGACAGCCTTGACCCAAGTAAGTTTTATCCTTTTTGTCACTTTAAACTTAAGCGCTGACGTTATCTCATATGTTCGACGTGACTCGCCGACGAAATGGAAGCTTGATAAACCGGCCTAGCGAGTTACTCGGCTTTGATGAATATCGCGTCATGGTCGGATTTAACCTGAAAGAATACGTTGACGACGTAAACTATCTTAACAACGCTTTGGTTTGTTAATATGTGCAGAACGCGATTCCGTTGTCCCAGCAGCTGGAGTACTACAAGGAGTACCAGTCGAGGCTGGAGCGAGTGGCACGCGAGAACACGTCCACCATTATCTCCGAAGCTCTGTACCTCGTCAGCACGGGAAGCACAGACTTTGCGCAGAACTACTACGTAAATCCCCTTCTAAACAAGGTTTACACCCACGACGAGTTCTCCTCCTTCATCATCGGCATCTTCTCCAAATTCATCAGGGTGAGTTCGTTCTTCTCCTACGCCAAAACTCCCTGTTCTCATGGCAACCATCGTTGTTACTATTACTTCTTCTCCGCTCTTGTACTCTCTGCAATAAACAGAAAATACTAACTTGTGGGCGTGATATGGGCAGGATTTACACGGGCTGGGGGCACGCAGGATTGGCGTGACGGCGCTGCCACCAATTGGCTGCGTCCCCGCCGTCATCACTCTATTCGGCGGTGGCAGCAACGACTGCGTCGAAAGGTTCAACGTCGACGCTCAGAACTTCAACAAGAGACTCAAAGCGGCAGCGAGCTCGCTGAGCAAAAGCCTCCCCAACCTCAAGCTCGTAGTTTTCGACATCTACCAGTCCACTCTCGACCTCATCGAGAGACCCTCTGATTTCGGTAATCTCCTCTATACAAACAACGTCATATATCATCTTTACAAGGAGCCCATCAATTAAAAATTCGCAAAAATTTAAGAGGAGTTTGTTTAGAAACGTATAATTAGAACGGATTTGGCGCAATATAATCATGATTGGTAAATGTGGTAGGATTCTTCGAGTCAAGAAAAGGGTGCTGCGGAACAGGAACGGTGGAGACGTCGGTGCTCTGCAACCCGAAGTCGCTGGGAACGTGCCGTAACGCTAGTGGCTACGTGTTCTTTGACAGCGCCCACCCGACAGAAGCAGCGGCCATGGCTCTATCGGGCTCCCTCACGAGTGATGGAATTGACCTTATATTTTGAACTTCTGTGGGTTGTCTAGACCCTCTTGAACGTGTTGGAAATAGCTCGTTCTATGTGTGCAGTCGCCGGATACAGTGTTATGAATAATCCTACTATTAGATAAATGAATGTGTCGTTTTGGATGCCTTGGAGCGGTTGGCTGGTGAAGATACTCCTGGTTCATGGCCGGCTTCATTTGGTCACCTTCCATCTAGTATTTTTTCTAGATATTTTCAATGTAGAAGTAAACATCCAACGCACGCACTGGATATCTGCTGATTTGAAAATACCCCTCCTTTAAATTTTATGAAATAGAATTTCATGATCAACGAATTAATGCAAGGAGAATAGCTGACACTTTGTCGTAAAACCTCTTCACATCCCCCTGATCAATGTCATGAGAACACACTTTGTACAAATCGAGATAGAGAGAGAGATAGATAGATAGAAAGAAAGATAGATAGATAAATAGATAGAAAGATAGATAGATAGATAGAGAGATAGAGAGAGAGAGAGGGAAAGGGAAGGAGGGAGAGAGAGAGGGAGGAGGGAGGGAGGGAGGGAGAGGGGGAGAGAGAGGAGAGAGCGTAGAGAGGAGCGAGAGGGGAGAGAGAGAGGAGAGGAAGAGAGAGGAGAGGGAGAGGGAGAGGGAGGAGGAGGTTGAGGGAGAGAGAGAGAGAGAGAGGAGGGAGAGGGAGAGAGAGGGGGAGGAAGAGAAAGAGAGAGGGAGAGAGGGGGTGGGGGGGAGAGAGAACGGGAGAGAGAGAGTGAGCGAGAGAGAGAGAGAGAGAGAGAGAGCGAGAGAGAGAGAGAGAGAGAGAGAGAGAGAGAGAGAGAGAGAGAGAGAGAGATAGATAGAGAGAGAGAGAGGAAGAGGGAGAGGGAGAGAGAGAGAGGACGGGAGGGAGGGAGAGAGAGAGAGAGGGAGAGGGAGGGAGGGAGGGAGGGAGAGAGAGAGAGAGAGGGAGAGGGAGGGAGGGAGGGAGGGAGAGAGAGAGAGAGGGAGAGAGAGAGAGAGAGAGGGAGAGAGAGGGAGAGAGAGGGAGAGAGAGAGAGGGAGAGAGAGAGAGGGAGAGGGGGAGAGAGAGAGGGAGGGGGGGAGAGGGGGAGAGAGGGAGGGGGAGGGAGAGAGAGAGAGAAGAGGGGGGAAGAGGGAGGAGGAGGGGAGAGAGAGAGGGGAGGGAGGGAGAGCGAGGGAGACAGAGAGAGAGGGAGGGAGAGAGAGAGAGAGAGAGAGAGAGAGAGAGAGAGAGAGAGAGAGAGAGAGAGAGAGAGAGAGAGAGAGAGAGAGAGAGAGAGAGAGAGAGAGAGAGAGAGAGAGAGAGAGAGAGAGAGAGAGAGAGAGAGAGAGAGAGAGAGGGGGAGGGAGAGAGAGAGAGAGAGAGAGAGAGAGAGGGAGAGGGAGAGAGAGAGAGAGGGAGAGGGAGAGGGAGAGAGAGAGAGAGGAAGGGAGGGAGGGAGAGAGAGAGAGGGAGAGGGAGAGAGGGAGAGAGGGAGAGAGAGAGAGGGAGAGAGAGGGAGAGAGAGAGAGAGGGGGAGAGAGAGAGAGAGAGAGAGAGGGAGAGAGAGAGGGAGAGAGGGAGAGAGAGAGAGAGAGAGAGTACAATACATGACCTTAGTGGCCCCCTAAGAAATACTCCATAAAACTTAGAGACTCTAATACATGGTCTTTATGACCCGCTAAGAAATACACCATAAAACTTAAGAGACTCCGACACATGGTCTTTATGGACCCGTTAAAAATACTCCACTACATGGGCTTAATGGCCCTTTAAAGAAATGCAAGGGCTTAGAGGCTCAAATAGACGGCCTTAATGACCCTCTAAAGAAATACAAGGGCTTAGACACTCAAATACATGGCCTTAGTGGCCCCCTGAAGAAATACAAGGGCATAGAGACTCCAAAATATGGCCTTAGTGGCCCCCTAAAGAAATACAAGGGCTTAGAGACTCCAATATATGGCCTTAGTGGCCCCATAAAGAAATACAAGAGCTTAGAGACTCAAATACATGGCCTTAATGGCCCCCTAAAAAAATACATGGCCTTGGAGAATCCAATACATGGCCTTAGTTCCCTTAACAATACATGGCCTTTGTGGCTCCCTAAAAGACAGGCATGATCCTATTTTATAAAAGCAACCCCTCAATCCGGTACTATCAGGCTGGGGTTTTAACACATTCCATCAAGAATGATAATACCCCAAACTCAGATGGCTTTTATCTCATTCAAGGTAAGAAGAGATCAAAAGATGGGTATAATAAAACGAGCAGAAAACCAGTGGTTGTGGTGGGAGTAAACTCACACCGTGAAAATATCATCAAAGCTATAAAGGATGGAAAACATAGCACTATTCAGATATATAAGAGGTGAGGATTTTTAATAAGCAAGAGATTCCGGGGGATCCCTATGGACATTTCATTTCATAAACACAAGAAATAGTCGCAAAAAGCGATCTAGTGCTACTTAGATTTATTTTTCTTCAGATTCGCCTGTTCATGGATCACGTTCCAAGGCTTCATACAACCACACAAAAACTAAGCACGGAGGGACAACCCCGTTTGCCGGCAAAGATGGCTGGAAGAAATTCCTCGACTTTTACTCGGTCCGAACATACAGATCATTACTCAGAAGCACCTTTTTGTCTTTGGCACTTCCTGCGGGAGTACGAGGAGGTGGGGCTTGAACGGTGATTGGAAGGACCCACTCGCCTTTCTCCCTCCCCTCTACGAGCAGAGGATGCTCATACCTGATTATGAGTGTAAAAAAAGGAAGAGTAATAATCAGAACTAAAATTTGAAACTAAAAGAAGAGGAAAGATAGTGTATTCATGAAGATCAGATCTGCAGAGATGATTTAATTAGATTAAACAAGGGTTGCAAAATTTACACCTGATTATCTTCTTCAAAACATAAATTTCTGCCATATTTCAAACTGTATTCCGTTATAATTTGATTCAATTAGGCAGTAATGAAGTACACACCTACGCCAATCGACATTCCTAGGGTTGGTTAAAAACTCAAACCGAAGCACCCACTGGACGGAGACGCATGGGGTAGAAAACGACATTGGTCCATCGATGGGAATAGAGAAAAGAAAACTAGTCTCAGTCAGATCGGCCACAACAGCATGGAAGTCGCTTTGAACCTGCGCAAAGAAACAAAGAGAGTCAGCATAATCTAAAAGAAGAGTTACAGCACTAAATTGTTGGGTACCATTCTCCACGTCATATATCAGGACAAAAATGGGGCACGGAAATAACCTTCGTAATTGTTGGAGAAGTCCTTCGTGATGGATGAACAAATTGTCGGGCAACAGTTTCAAACGTTTCCAAAGTTACAAAGACCTAAAAGATGATGACACAGCAAACCGTAAGATGTTTTCTCAGTATCATAATGAACCAACTCAAGATTATAATGAATTCACATTAACTCATCACCTCAAGGCATCTTTGGACTCCTTCAAGCGAAAACCCTAACACACCGCCAATCTACAGAGGTAGCATAAATTATTTAGCCCTTCAGAAAAGAAAAGAAAGTTAACATTCATAAGGCCACTATGTACCGTGTCGCCAAAGTAGTAACCGGAATCAGAGCTCTTAGGGGAGAATCTGAGAAGCACTTGGTCGTCTATCTTAATGTTGTAAGATCTTCCCCGTATAAAGCCTTCCGCTGCAGATGAAACGTTTTCTGTAAATAAACTTCTAAAAGATGACACAAGATCAGCTTCAGATTTTAAACTTATTATGAAGTTATATCAGGATGTGAATACATGATACGCCTTCAACAGGTCCGACAAATGCATTTGCGTCATCTTTTGAGGAGGAGCTTGAGAGATTCCTTTGAAGGCTCATCGAGGAGAAGGCTGTAACATTGTTCCCTAAGGATTAGATATGTCTATCACTAGATTTTTACAATATCTTCACTTTCAAAATATTCGTAGAATTTTAATGAAATATTCTCAGTGGGCATGGGCATCGAACAAGAGAGTGTAAGATGCAGGTGTACCATTATAAATAGCTGATAAAGATAAAAACTCCACATAATATACGATAAATCTCAAGGCAAGAAGAGAAAGAAGTAAAGGATCATATTTGAGATTCAATGCCTGAGAAAACTTGAACACCTAATCATGATACGTGGACATGGGATCTGGTTGCATCTACTGATCAAGCTCTGCCCATCAGGTATTCAACTCACAGCTGTACTCCACAATGTCATTTTCTTGGACAAGATTAGTCTTCCTAGTCACAATTTTTTTTAGGATGGGAATGTTATTCTTCTGGGAGTTATTCTCATAAGCTGCATCCCAACTCTCCTGAGCAGAATCCTAAGATAGAAATTCTGCATATATATCAGGCCCAATGCTGTCTATTAGACAAAGATGCAGTGCAACCTCGATATCCATCTGGTGGTCATACTGCAAATCATCTAAAAGTGGTGCAGTACCAAAAAGATGTTTAATTTAGTCACCCATAACGGTAACCTGCATGTGACAAACCCTAGAGGGTTTGGAGGAGAAGAAGGGTCGATGGAGGTTGAGAAATGAGAGAATAGATTGACATAAGAGAGTAAGTGGCTTACATTGGGTATTTATACCCTATGAGAGAGAGGAAATAAGAGCTCTTAAAGGGCTTATAGAATAGGGCCCAATAGGAGGATAAGCACTTAACTAACACGCCCCCGCAAGCGAAGTATGGATGTCGTCCATATTGAGCTTGGATACAGCACGTTGAAGCAGCGGCCGGGACAGTCCCTTGGTGAGGACATCCGCTGCCTGGTCAGCAGAGGAGACGTATTCAAGGTCGAAGAGGCCCTCGTCCATACGTTCCTTGAAGAAATAGCGGTTGTGCTCCATGTGCTTGATGCGCCCTTGCTGTCCGGGGTTCTTGGCCAAGGCGATAGTGGATTTGTTGTCACAGAAGAAGTGGATTGGTCCCACATACTTCACGTGAAGATCGGCGAGGATGTTGTGGATCCACTGTCCCTCGGCTGCCCCATCAGCAAGAGCACGAAATTCGGCCTCGGCACTGGAGCGGGACACCTTGTCCTGCTTGCTACTTTTCCAGCTGACGAGGCTGCCAAGAACGAACGTGCAGTACCCCGTGGTAGACCGACAATCCACAACGGAGCCAGCAAAATCGGCATCGGTGTACACCTTCACCGTCTTGTCCGAGCTATGAGGGAAGAGGAGTCCCTTGCCCGGGCAGCCCTTGAGATACGAAAGTACCCGGTGGGCGGCTTGACTGTGGATCTCCCTCGGTGAGTGCATGAACTGACTGAGCAGGTTGACCGCGAATGCAATGTCGGGCCGAGTGTGAGTCAGGTAGAGGAGTTTGCCCACCAACTGCTGATAGCGGTGAGCATTCGTCAAAGGAGAGTCCTCGCCCTTGCCCAACTTGACGTTGGGGTCGATAGGAGTGCTCACTGGCGCACACCCGGTCATTCCTGTCAAAGTCAGCAAGTCGACGGCGTACTTCTGCTGTGAAACAAAGAGGCCCCGTGAGGAGTACGCCACCTCAAGGCCAAGGAAATATCGGAGAAGGCCAAGGGCCTTGATCTCAAATTCCTTGGCCAGGGCGGTGCTAAGACGAACGGCTTCAGCAGCATCTGATCCCGTGATGAGGATGTCGTCGACGTACACAGCAAGGATGGAGATCCCGGTCGGACGGTGGCGGAAGAACAAAGTGGCATCTCCGTTGCTCTGAGTGTACCTTCGGCTTTCAGAACAGCGGAGAACCGCCAAACCACATGCGCGGAGACTGCTTTAGTCCATAAAGGGACTTCCGCAGTCGGCAGACGTGGCCAGGGGGGCCGAGAGAGTAACCCGGCGGCTGTTGCATGTACACCTCCTCCGTCAAGTCGCCATGCAAGAAGGCGTTCTTGACATCGAACTGTCGGATAGCCCACCGGAAGTGAGCCGCGAGGGCCAGGAGGAGGCGAACGGTCTCCATCTTCGCCACAGGTGAGAACGTCTCGAAGTAGTCCACTCCGTAAGACTGGGTGAACCCGCGAGCCACAAGTCGAGACTTGTAGCGCTCAAGGGTGCCATCCGCATGATGCTTCTTGGTGTGGACCCACTTGCAATCCACCGCCCGCTTGCCAAGAGGGAGGGGGACGATGTTCCAAGTGCGGTTTCGGAGTAGAGACTGCATCTCCTCGTCCATCGCCGCTTTCCAATGAGGAGAAGCGATAGCATCGGCTAAGCGGCGAGGGATGGGATCCGACTCGATGCGAGCAAGAAACAGCCGGTAGGGAGTACTCAGCCGGTCGAAGGAAGAAAATGCGAAGAGGATAACGGGGCGTCTGAGTGCACTGACCACCCCCTTTCCGGAGGGCAATGGGCCATCCCAACTGGTCGTCATCGTCGAGAGAGGTTGAGGATGGCTCGGCCAACGGAAGATGAGCGGAAGCAGTGGGGGAGGGGGAGTCCTCGGGGGGAGGACGAGAAACCTCCACGGGAGAATCAGATGACGGAGCAGGGGAAGAAGACTCGTCATGGGAGGGAAGGAAAGGGTCATCAAGGGGAGGAGGCGCAACGGGAAGCGAGGAGGATGACTCGAGAGGGGACTGATCGGAGGAAGGAGGAAGAAGAGGAGCATGCCGGATGGCGGGAAGCGAAGATGGGGAGGACAGCACGTCCAAAGGCCCCTCGGGGGTCACCGACGGAGAAGAATCAAAGGGAGAGGGATCATGGAAGGAGGAAGAAGATGTGGGAGCGGTGGGCTCCAAGAGAGGAACGGGCCCCAAGTGGGGAGCCGAGGGAGCCTCATCCAACGGGAGGCGGGATGAGGAAGAGTGGTCCCCAAAATAGGGTTCATGCTCGGCAAAGGTGACATTTGCCGAGATGAAGTATCGCCGAGACGGCGGATGGTAGCACCGATACCCCTTCTGAAGAGAGGAGTACCCAACGAAGACGCACCGAACAGCACGAGCGTCAAGCTTTGTCCGCCCGGAGGCGTGTCGTGGACATATGCCGTGCAGCCGAATATCCGTGGCAAGAGACCCGTCCGCAGGCACGTGTCGGGGAAGGCCGCGCTCATCCGGTCCAGGGGGCTAGAGAACGCCAACAGCTGGGTGGGAATGCGATTGACGAGATGGGTGCTCGTCAGAACGGCATCGCCCCAATACGGCCACGGGGCCTTGGCGTCGATAAGGAGCGTCCGGGCCGTCGAGGTGACATAGCCGATGCGACGTTCGGCTAGTCCGTTCTGCTCCGGGGTGGCAGGGCATGAAGATTCGTGGAGGATCCCCCGGTCGGCGAAGAAGGCGTCGAGGTCGTTGTTGAAGAAGTCGCGGGCATTATCCGAGCGAAACCGCTGGATACCCCGACCAAACTGCGTCGCCACCATCGCACAAAAATGACGGACATTCTGCGCAACTTCCGACTTCGCGGTGAGGAGGTAGACCCACGTATAGCGAGTTGCCTCGTCCACAAGTAGAAGGAAGTACCGATGACCTTTCAAGCTAGGTTTCGGGGCAGGTCCCCACACGTCGCTATGCACCCGGAACAGCGGGACAGATGTGTGAGCCGAGGACGGAGTGAAGGAAGAACGGCGATGCTTCGCCAACTGACAAGCGTCACACACCAAGGTCTTAAGGTCCAAGCCAGAACATAATTCAGGGGAAAGACGCTGAAGAGTCGCAAAAGGCGGGTGGCCCAGCCGCTGGTGCGTCATCAGGAGTCGGCCCCACCGCTGCTCGGCCCCCGTCCGAAGTGTCCGGTGCACCGCGAAGCACTGCGACCGTCCCCCATCATCCAGCAACAGCAGCCCGTTCTCCCGCCTAATCCGTGTAGTCCGGCCGACCTTGTCAGACAGAAACATGCCGTCAGGTTGGAGATGAAATGAGCACTGGACGGCATCAACAAGGCGTTGTGGTGACAGAAGTACAGCCCGCAGGTCGGGAACGTGGAGGACGTTGCGGACCACACCAAGGCCGTCCACATAGACTGCCCCGATTCCAGCCACGCGTAGTCGTCCACCCCCGGCCGTGAGAACAGTACGTGCACCACTATGCCGGACGTAGGAGACGAACCGAGTGTTGAGGGGGGTCATGTGCTCAGTGGCCCCCGAGTCAAGCACCCAAGTCGTGTCCGATACGACCGGCGAGTGAAACGCCGTATGGCCGCAATACCAAGTGTCGGCAGGGGAGGAAGACGCACCAAATGTGCCTAAGTAGGCGGTCGAAGAAGGCTGCATGGCTGCCACCTGATCACGGAGCCGGGCAAGCTCGGCTTGGATGCTGTCCAGAGCCGTGGTAGACGTGCTCGGGGCCGGGGAAGATTCAGATTGGGCCAACATGGCCTTGCTGTCCGCCTCTTTCTTCTTTCGCCAGTCGTTGAGACGTTTAGTGCACTTGTTCTTCCAGTAGCCCGGCTTCCCGCAATAGGTGCAGACGGGTGTTTTTGCAGGGCGGGCAGCTGCGGAGTCGGTAAGAGGGCCGAGGACTGCCCAGCAGCGGCAGCAGGTGCTGCCAGAAGAGCAGAGGACTCAGCCGGGTCGGAGGTGGGAGTCCCATGGAGAAGGAGATGACTCTCTTCCTCCTGGAGCTCCTGAACCAACGTCTCGAGATCCGGAGGGCCATCTTTGTTGTGCAGGGCCCGACGACGAATGGCCTCATATTCCCGGTTTAGGCCGTTGAGAAACCCCATGATGCGCAGGATAAGCATGTTCTGGTAGGTCTTGCACTTGGGGTCGTCCGTTGGCAGGTAGTGGTCCACTTCATCCCACGCCTTCTTGTGTGCGAGCATAATCGGAGATCGACAGAGAGCCCTGTTTCAGGTTGGAAGCTTGAGCAGCGAGGCGTAGATGCGCCACCAATCATTCTCCCGCCCGCAAAATTTCGTGGCTTGGTCCCAAAACCCTTTGACCGTTTTCTGATGGGAAAGCGGTCGCGAAATCGGGGCCAATGTGAACGTGGACAGCCACCCAAGAATGAACTGCTCCTCGGCGTCCCAAGCCGCATAGTGAGGGTGATCGGCGGTCAAGGGATCCTCGGTGCAGTGCTTGTACAGTCGACGGGATTTGAGGGTGGTCTCGATGAAGCGAGACCACTGCAGAAGATTCGGGCCGCGGAGAAGAGTTGATTCCGGGACCAGAGGCAACGGATGAGTGATCTTGTAGGAGAGTGGCTTCTCCGCAAAGTCGGTCTCTGTGTAAGGCATGGTTTCCTCAAGAAAAAAAAAACTGGGGGGCGGCGGCGGCGGCTGCAGCGGACGGGGCGGGGCGGCTGCAGTGGACGTTTAGTGCGAGGACCTTCACAGCAACTGACTGGCTGCGGCTTGCTGTGCGGCTGGCTGCGCGGCTGGCTGTGAGGCTGGCTGCGCGGCTGGCTGTGCGGCTGGCTGCGCGGCTGACTGCGCTGCGGGCTGCGCGGCTGGCTGCGCGGCTGAGCGGGCTGCGCGGCGGCTTGCTGCTGTGCGGCTAGCTGGTCGCGCGGCGGCTGGCTGCTGCGCGGCTGGCTGGTCGCGCGGCGGCTGGCTGTGCGCGGCGGCTGGTCGCGCGGCTGGCTGGTCGCGCGGCTGGCTGCTGCGCGGCTTCTGCGCGGAAGTCCTCAGGTGAGAATGTGAGATCAAACCCTAGAGATCAAACCAAGAAGGCTGCAGAGAACAGCCTTTCTAGGGTTTCAAAGGAGAAACCCTAGAAATGAGGAAGGAGGGAGGGAGGGTGAGATCAAGGGGATCTCAAACCCTAAAGGGTGATGTCAAACCCTAGAGAGGAGAGGGAAGATCAGGAGCCCTAGGGCTCTGATACCATGACAAACCCTAGAGGGTTTGGAGGAGAAGAAGGGTCGATGGAGGTTGAGAAATGAGAGAATAGATTGACATAAGAGAGTAAGTGGCTTACATTGGGGTATTTATACCCTATGAGAGAGAGGAAATAAGAGCTCCTAAAGGGCTTATAGAATAGGGCCCAATAGGAGGATAAGCACTTAACTAACAGCATGTACTTACAGTATTGAGGAAAATTTTATACTGTCAATTAAAATTGGGCAGAGGTATCCTTGGGACAGAACAGTGGCAGGAAATGGAGAATGGCAGAGCGGCTGGGCCAAGAGACGGCAGGGTGACCCAAGTGGATCCTGTCAAATTTGGAGAAGCCGGGGTCCTCCATAGAAGACCCAGGTTGCTCACACGGAGATGGCAGAAGGAAGCCAAATAACAGAGCAAGGATGCTGGAGATCTGAACGAGTCAATGGAAGCATCCAAAGAAGACTAGAAGACCCTGAGAAGCTGGTGCTGTGAGCTTGAAGGAGGTTGGCATAGCCCGATAGAATCTGCCCCTAGTATGCACAGCTGTCGAGACAGCTGTCAAAAGAACGCCCGTGGTGGTAGGAGCACATGGAAGCACACCAAGAGCAGACTATCTCCAAGGGAAGACTGCCATCAAGGGTATGCACCGGACACTGACAATGGCCCATATGCCCCAGTAAAGTAACACCCCCGTCAAGCTGGTCATCAATCCGCCCATGCTGAGCTTGCAAACCACGTTTTTGAAATATCTGCGACTTGGTTTAAAGACCCAACAAACTCTACTCTCAACTTTCTCTTTGATAAAGTGGCAATCAGGTTCCATGTACTTGGTCTGGTCAAGTTGCAATGGTTTAAGAGAAATTAATATTGTATAATTACTGAAAAAATAAAGTTTGATGGTGTAAATGCGCTTAAATTTCAATTCCTACAAGTATATCTTCTTGCCGTTGACCACTCTTTCTTCATTTATGCCTTTGGTAGTGTCTTGAATAATACATATCAATTTCTCCTGGCGGATGCATAGTCTGACTCAAATGGTAATTTCAAACCGAATATCAGGTGATCTATCAAAAAAATAAAGGATCTTTACCTCAATACAACTTTGATTTTTTATTCTCCGTGCTCTTTGGATGCCCACAACCAGAAAGGATTTAATATTATCAGTGTACATTTTTGGTCAGAAATGTCTTCTCTTGATTTTTGACTTTTCAAGCCATGGACAATTATGACCATTCATGGGAATTTCTTGGCCTTGCATTGCTTCTTTAGCGCAAAAACCAGATGTTTAGGCAGACAGCATTGTTGAAGTACATCTTGCTTAAAGATGAAAAGTAGCACCTCACTATCCGCTATAACTTTTAGCACAGTTAGTAAGTGCTTTAATCTAACATGGTACCAGAGCAAGGTTGCAGTTTTAAATACCAGAAGCAACACACAGCACGTTCGGGCCACATATAGGTGAGCGACAGGTGTTGTGGGGGAGTGTTGAAGTACAACATCTTGCGTAAAGACGAAGGTAGCGCACTTGCTATCAGCTATAGCTTTTAGCACAATTGATAACTGCTTGAATCCCACAAGCATAAACACGGAGTAGAAGTGAATGAGAGAGTGGAAGGCAGAGTGCCAGGTAAATGAGAAAATGGGGATGCAGGAAAAATCGATTGGTTAATGCATTGTTTTGGACTTGCAACACGCTCGAACAGGGGATTGGACAAAAATCTTGTCAGACCAACGACTAACTGATTTCTTGGGCTTGCAACAAGCTCTAAATCAGATCCACCCTAACCCGGGGGAATTAGATGGTTGGGATTGGACAAGAGCTCCTTTCTCAGTGGGGAAAGCCCATGCACGGATCCGACAGGGCAACAAGGAAGACAAAAATATGATCCAAGCGTGTCGAGCCATTTGGCATCTTAAGGTTCCGCTTAAGGCCAAGATTTTTGGGTGGCTCTTGCTCTGAAAGAGATTGATGACCCGCGTCTTTCTCAAGAAGATGTATCCAGATGCCTCGACGGTATGCCTGTTGTGCACGAGAGATGACGAAGATTGTAATCATTTATTTTTTGGATGCCCTTTCGCACGCACAGTTTGGGCCACCCAAGCACAGTTGACGGTGAACATGTCATCAGAGGAGGCCTTTTGGGAGTCCATGCAGAGGACCGGTCCCAGACATAAAGAAGTGGGGATCTGGCTACACAGAAATGAGGTGATCTTCCGAGGGGGGAAGGCCTCTACAGATGGGCTCGCCCATGAGATTGAAGGTCTCATAGCATCATGGTTTTCCTCTTGACGGGGATGAAGAGGGAAGAGGAAAATGCGTACATGTAATAGAGTCCTAGGGCTCCAACCATGTACTTGTCAGGTGGTTACCGATTTGTTCAGGCGACCACCTCATATGTTTTCAAAAAAAAAATGCATTGTTTTGGATTAGGGCTAATCTAGACCAACATTAATATCCATTCTCCAATGATTTTTCACTGCTCTCCGAGGAGGCTTACATTTATATAAATGGGAACAGGTGACGGTTAAACGCAAGAGATGCCCTAGATATGATGGAAGATTGTATCAGGAGTTCCATCACTACACCAAAATAAAAAGAGAATTTTCATCATACAATGGGCAAAAAATATGGGAATTAATTGAGCCTTGAAACATGAATTTTTTTTTTTTGAAGAAAATAAGGAAGACCACCCGAAGCGGTGGTCAACCTGATGCTATTAAGAGAAGAAGCTGTGTACAAACCATATACAACCTGACCAAAATGGTCTGCCACTCACTTTACTCCAAACCAAAAAAATATTAGTGCCTTCACGTCCTGTAGGACATTCTCCATGGAAGCCTCCATGGAAACATGAAATTTGATGAGTGTTTGGATGTTTTCAATAAAATATCACACATGCAAGAAGTTCGGTCAGATATAGTTATTCGAAAAAAATAGATGGAGAATAAAAATGTGTCTCCATATTTTAAAGTAAAACAAAAGAGTAACAGAAAATAACATGAATTTTGTTTTTCGAAAGAAAAATAGAATGAATTTTATAAGTTCATCCAAACAGTTTTTCGTGTTTGTATCCTGTGTTTCTTTTCTTGTACAAACTGTTTGACAATAACATGATTCAACAAAACATGTTTCCTGATTATAGGTTTGTTGCTGACACAATGGAGAAGAAAGCAAGCACAATACCCTCAAGATGAGAAACAATTAGATAGCGGGTTAAATTTCAAAAAAAAATGTTTTTGGCAGTATATCGTAAGTGAACAAACCTCCATTGGCATTAGAACTCTCTGCTTGGCAGTGCCGTCCCTCAGTGTAGGACCTTGAACTAAATGACTGTAATGACAAGGATGTCCTTAGAGCCATATCAAGCCTTCCTCTGTTGGGGTAAAATGAAGATACAGATGAAGTTTCATCCTTTGAGCTGTCATACCCTTCGTCAGACTGATCAACTGATTCAAAAACTCTAACCTGGAAAGAACGTACAAGGTAGAGTTAAGGGGGCCGAAACTAGACTTGCATAATAAAAAAGGATTACTAGGCTATCAGTCACAGAAGAAATTTGACGAATTGTTGATAACCTATAATGAACCAAAAGGTAACTGCAGCCATTGCAACATCATGAATCAGGTTAATTCTAACTAGTAAACCTTAGAGATTAGCATTTCGTAGGAAGCCCTCAAAAAAAATTTCCAGGGAGTCATTTTTTTTTGAAAAAGATAGGGAGATCACACAAAATTGGTGACCCTCCTGATGTGATAAATAACTGATGAACATTAAGTACACCTAAGCCCCTGAAGACCTCCCCATGCATTGGAACATGGTCCTTTAAACAAAGCAGAGGTAAAACACACTACTGTTTATACAACAGCATCCACCAATGATTTTCGTCCATTGAAGATGACTTTATTCCTGAGAAACCATAATGCTCAGAGCACAGCGACGGATCTTCATGGCCCTGGCCCCCCCTGGTGCACCACAATGTAAAAAAACCCAGACGGCCTCTTTTTAGGAGACATCTGGCCACGGAGTAATGAAATGGTTTGCATAATGAAAAATTGGTCATAAGCAGCCTGGGTAAGATGCTTCTGCATTTTTGGGGCCTTAGGTATCATTTGGAGATAAGATTATGCTTCTTGAACTTATTTCACAGAGCTACAACGGGTAGGTTGTTTCGGACTCAAAACTGCGGAAGAAATATGGATCTCCTTGCTAAGGTTTTTGTCAGCCGAGATGTGTTTATTTTCCTTGTTTAGTCCCGTTACTTTATTATGTTTTTTGTTTCCTTTTTTGCTCACTTTCCTTTTATAAACTAATGGGCCCAAAATAATGGCCCACTAAGTGTATTTCGAATCTGGTATATCAGGTCAGAAAATGTGAAATGAAAGAACTCTCTTTTCGTTGGTTGAATGTCGGTTTCCTAGGGTTTTCTTGAGAAGAAGAAGAACAAAGCTGATGAGGTAACGAGATCATCCTCAATGGATGACAGTTTTCATTTTTGCCCTGTTTTGGACTGGAACACAGTGGACAGATCTCACTGTGATCCCAGATGCTCTGATACAAAATTGAAGCCATCAGGCTCCTGGGGAGAAAATGTCACAAAGGTACTATGGGAAAGAGCCCTTCGAGAAAAAGAAAGCCTGTATTTATGACATGGATCCGGTTAAATATCTCTATCAAGGATATATTTTGGAAGTTTTTAAAGGAAAGTACTAAAGAAGGAAGGAAGATGCCAAATGACTAGAGGCCTGAAAGTACTGATGAAATCTTTTATTCCATTCCACGTGAAAGATGCTCTTATTGATTTATGGACACGGGATCTGCCACAACCAGTCAGACCCAATATGTTACAATGATTCAGTGGAAACAAGGATGAGTTATCAATTCCATATTGTGTGAGCTCTCTTAGGGAAAATAACAAAAACAAAGATCTACGTGTGCTAACATTCCCTCACAAACTAGAAAAAGTCCAGACTTCAGTTCTTATTATCAGTCATACAAAGATAGATGTTCACAATTTTGCATAAATCCCCATTGTAATGATTAAAAGGGCCTCATCACCATGTTGCCCAACATTGTGGATTATGGGAATCAGTGAGAAAAGAATAGAACCTTCGATTCAATCGTCTACCTCTCATTATCATCTTCACATGTGGAAGTGAGATAAGCAAGTCATAGTCTAGTCCCCTCTCATAGCCCCATTATGATGGCAACTTCTTGAGTTCCCTCGTAGCCTCATTATGCACCTGAATAGGTTTGAAGCCCCTGATGAGTTCATTGAATTCCCATGGAGCATTTCATGCACAGAATATCAAATCAACCTTCAGCTTTGGTGAACGGATGCCCCGAAGGAGGCCGGATTCAACCGCAACGAGGGGTTAGACAAGGATGCCCTCTAGCCCCGCTACTCTTTGTTTTGGCCGTGGATGCCCTTGTCATAAGCACAATGGAGGCTTACTCCAATGGCCTGCTGAAAGGTTTTTCGGACCCCCAGTTTCCCACAGGCATTCCTCTTCTGCAATATGCGGACGATACCACTTTTTTCATAGAGGGGGCTGAGGATGAGGCTAATAACCTCCATCCTGCTTGACCTTTTTCATGGACTGTTCGGGACTACACATTAACCGTGCCTAATCAGCCTTTCTCGGGTTCAGATTATCGCAAGAGGAGGAAGCCCTCTGTTCTAGCGCCTTGGGGACACCTAGTGGTGCACTTCCCATGAAATATCTGGGTCTCCCATTGGCAGGGGTCGTATCAAATATATAGACTGGCATCCAGTAGTGGAGAAGATAGAGCGGAAGTTGGAGGGATGGCAAAGCAGAGTGTTGTCAAGGGGGGGACGGTTGGTGCTACTATGCCACATGCTGTCAGCGATACCTATTTTCTACCTCTCAGTGTTGAAACTACCAGTGGGGACCAAGAAGCACCTCGAAAGTATGATGAGAAGATTTTTATGGAAAAGTTCAGGATCGGACGAAGGGTGGGGGATATCCCTCGTATTGTGGGTATAGTGTGCAAACCAGTTTGCTTGGGGGGACTGCTAGTACTGAAATTGCAAGTTCTCAACCTAGCATTACTGACCAAGTGGGTGTACAGACTTATGGGACAGGATACAGCAATGGTTACATTAGTTTTGAAAGACATGTATGGCTCTGCATTCTGGCAAGGGTTGAGGTATGTGTTTCCTCAAGTCCATGATCTCTTCAACACCAACCTAGGAGATGGCACAGCATTCTGGTTTTGGCAAGATGCATGGTCCCCCGAAGCACATTGAAGACAAAATTCACACGCCTGTATGCCCTTGCAACAGTGCCACAATTAGCGAGTGTTGGGATGGCACATGGACTCCATGCCCAGGTGACACCTTATCTGACCAACAAATGGAAGATTATACGAGGTTGCATCAAACCCTAATCCACCTACGCCCGCTAGGAGGGACACAGGATGGGTGGAAGTGGAAGGCGCATCCTTCTCTGTTTGAGATGCTTATGCCAAGCTCAGCTGCGGACGAACAGGGGAGGAACCGAGGATCCTCTATGCGCGTCACATCATATGGCGACAAAAGTTCCCCCTTACGGTGAAATTTTTTTGTTGGCTGCTCCTCAAACGAAGAATAGTGATGAAGGCTGTTCAGAAGAAATGGCCCCCAGAAGCTTCAGCATTGTGTGCTATGTGCACAAATGGTGATGAGGAATGCGCTCACCTTTTTTTTAATTGTTCCTTTGCTTGAACGATATGGACTTGTGAGCCACTCAAGGGGATGGATATCTCAGCAGAGGAGGCCTTTTGGGACTCTATACAAAGTGGAGCACCTAGGGGGCGAGAGGGCAGGTTCGACCCTTCGCAGTGCTCTGGGCACTTTGGATGCAAAGGAACAAAGTTATCTTCAACGAACGGGAAGCCCTGACGGACTGGGTCATACAAACAGATGCAGGTTTTACCGCTGCATGGTGTAAAAGCCCAGGGCCAAGGCCCTGGTCGGCCTTTTAGGCCCTACATGTACTTATCGATAATATATTTTTATCTCACTGGGAGGGTCACAAACTTTGTAAATCTTTTTTCAAAAAAAAACCTTCAGCTTTGTAACCTTTAGTTAGGTATTTTTTTGAAGTCATCCGTTATTATTTATCAATTTCCATTCCTGATTGTGTCGGTATGTTAAATCTGCCTATTAGAGGTAGATTGAGGTAAGAAATTTGTGAGCTATTATTGTGGATTTATTTGCCATAACCGGCGGCAGGCCGCTCTTGTCACCCAGCTTCCTCTCCAAGGGTTGTAAACCTCCCTCTCCTCTGATCATTCACATCATCAAGCTGTCCATGTCATTGGAGAGCTATATCAACAATCAGTGTAATCATTGTCCTGGCCGATTTTGGATTATGCCAAAGAGGCAGGCCATATATGAAAAAGAAGCCACATCTGCAAAGACAACCTACGTTAGCATGGCGGCGACATCAGCAAGGTGGGCCACATGAGCAACCCATCAGCATTAGTACTGTGACAAAAGCATGCAACTGCATCAGGCTGGTCTGCCATGCCAATGGGTACGAAAAATCAGTCTGGACTGCCCCCCATCTTCTAAGATATCTTGATATACAGGAAAAATCCTTGGTCATCAATTAGAATTTCTTCATAATGTCCTTGACCAACATTTTAAGAAAAACCCAATTAGCCTTTACCTCACTAGAGATTTTTAAACATTTCTAAACATCCTCTTTAAATTACTACTCGCGATTTTCTAGTTTGGAGACCACAACATAGGGATATAACTATGTGATACTTTCCCTTGTAGAATTCAACATCATTTCCTGCTTAAGTATGCATCACACAAACTAATGTGCCTGCATTTAGAGTGACCCCATTTATGGGGATATAACAAGAACTAGTGTCATGAGGACATGACTACGAGAAGAGAATGAAAGAATGCAAGGAAACAGAAATAAAAAAGTATTAAATACTAGAAATGGTCAAGCAGCTAAAACATTTCCAAGCCAAATGTTAAATACCACCAGGAGCACTAATTATGGTCCGACTCTTTTTATTGTAGTACCACATCAATTCCTTCCATATCCAGTTCTTATGCACTTCACAACCAAAATATTGAATTGTGTTTCTCAGCTCAAAGAAAAACTTGCATAACATACCCACTCAGAGTCCACGTCCTTCTCTTTCCAGTATACATCCACTGTAGTTGTTGTATTTAGGGAAGTCCCTGGAACACATCCTGAGATACAAATGGGAGACCTAAGAGATATTTGAGAATTTGGCAGAACAGAAGGTTCTCAAGAAACAAATGAATGCACTACAGGGTCACAAGATAACATTTTACCATCAATTTGATCCTCTTCAGTTTTCACCATTCCAGTCCTTTGAGTACCCCATATCTGCAATGGCTGACGAGCTTCCTTCATTGGTTGAAATAAAAATTATAAGACCCCAGAAAAATAAAAAATACTACCATTTTATGGACAGGACATACTTAAAGCAACATACCAGCTGAACTAAGTCTTTTACAAGTGGCGCATGAAGAGGGTGATGCCCATTTTCCAAAGATAGCCACCGCCCACGAACCTCAGTTTTAACAAAGTACAAATACCGAATAGTTGTTCCCCTAAATGATGGTGGCAAGCTCCTCGGAAGTTCTACTCGAACTAGATCTGCAAGGCAAAATAAAACTCCAATATTTCACCCAATAATGTAAAAAAATTTACTAATTATCGATCACAAAGACATAGCCACGTGAAGTCCAGGACAAAGCTAAACAGGCAGGATGTAGATACTACATTCCCAGGAAGAGATAGTACATAATCTTCTCTCTGATGGACCTTTTATTTAACACAGACAAACTGCCAATTTATTTCGTTTCTACAATTATGCGTGTCAAACTGTGCAGTTCCTCATGTACAAGTCATTTTAATTATCATTTTCGTTATCCGCTTCCACAAGTCATTTTTGTAATCATTTGTGTGCCAACATATTTCATTTTCATTTTACCTTTTGGGTTATTATTTATCGCTTTTTACGAGTCAATTTTTTATCTCATCTCCTTCATATTTTAGTCACGTAATTGTGCTTCTCAGATTGCTTGTATCTCATTCAAAATGTGAGATTTTGAATTCAAGGAGAAACTCAGAACAAAGGTTGCGGTGACAGAGAGTCTGCAAGAAGATCTAAAGAGGTATCAGCAGGTACCTAAAAATGTCAGGTTCTCCATCCTATACATATTTACCACATTGCATTCTCCCTAACCAACTCAGAAGAGGCAGCAAGGGATAAAAACGAGGGGCCAGTGCATGTGGTACTGACACAAATGTACTATCTTCAGTTGCATCAAAACTGTTGTGCGATGTTCGGTGCGAATTTATGTGGAAATTTGCATCGCACAGTACACAAATTCGCACAAATGATTGTGAGAGAGGGGGAGAGAAAGAGAGAGAGGAGCCAGCGAGAGAGAGAAAAAAATAAAGAAAGAGAGGGGGAGAGAAGACCAAGCTATATACTCAAGAGAGAGGGAATAGTGAACTCAAGATAGCTTCGAGTTCACTCGGAGCTTTTGCAACCACCGTAGGAGGTGTGATGTATGCCCCCTCCCTCCGTCGTGACCGTGCTCATTTTTTTTGTTGACCAAGACCAAACTCCAAGGCCCCGAGGGAATTGGCGTTCCTTCCTTAAGAGCGGATTCCGGAACTATAACTAAGATGGAAGGCAGGTACACGATCCCGAAGGTCTGGTCCAGGTGTTGGAGGCATTATTCAACTGATATATCTTGTGATATATCATAAGCGATGTGGTCATGTAAGCGATAAGCAATCAATGGGATGGGCTGCTTCCCATCTCGGTAAATCTAAACAGAGTCAAAAACTCCACTCTCGAATCATCATCCAAGGAAACCAGGCCACCTTAAGTCCCTCCAACTCATGTATAGCCCCCTCAGTGGAAGTTGTCCTCCCAAAAAACCACCTCATTTTTGTGCAACAGGATGGGTCACAGCGCCGCCAGTAGCCAACAGCCTTCTTTCCTTCTATAGCCACAGTTCTGGTATGAGCCAAGAATTTCTCTTCAGAGTCATTCAGAAAAAAAAAGAATTTCTCTTCAGAGGTCACATCCACCCCTGATATCCATTGGCATGCCCAAATCGTGTGAGAAAAAGGGTGTTGACAATCTTCTTCCCCTCTTGAACACAACAGGCCTTCCGACAATGTATCTGGGTATAACCTTTTATAAAAGGTTTGTGTCTTCTCCGTCATAGCAGCCATCCGAATATCTTTACCTTCAGCAGGACGTTTTGCCGCCATATAAATCGACAAGCCTGGATGATTGTCGGCTCCTCCTCTCCCCCCTCTCGGATCCTTGCATCTGCCTCCCAGGCCGAAAAAGGGCTGTTTACATGTCCACCCCTCTTGTTCCCTGCCTTATGGGCTTAACTAGATTAGAGACTGCTGATACGAACCTGCTGGTTCATACCGGGGAGAAGACGAGAAGGGAGGGAGAAGTCGCCAGGATGGTTGTCAGCGTGCCGGGACGGACTCCGGCAGGATGAGGGAAGGCGGAATGGACAATGCCTACGAGAGGGGTCCGGCGGAATGGACGTCACCTGAGGGAGCCAAACACATTCTTGTGATACTTCTTGGCTGCCCTCCTCAAGGGAGGGCTGCTCTATTTAAAAGGATTACAAAAGGTCCAAATGACCTAAATGCCCCTATTGGGCTAAATGATGAAAGAGACCTAGATACGTCGGGGTCATATCAACTGCTGCATGTCTAGGAATTCTACATCCCCTTGATCCAATAGGACCTCATGGGTGATTGGGTTCCACACTCCATCCCAACAGTGCCGAACCTAGGCATTAGGGCTCTGTGTGAGTGCATATAAGCCTCATGCAAGATGCCCCAGGATGACCATGCATCCAACTAATACTGAAATACTGAGCCGTAGTCTAACTTGGCAGAGAAGAAGTTGCATACCCATGGGAAGATCAGTTTGAGTCCTTGCCAAATGGGTGATACCCCTTGGAACAGAGCTGCTTTTCTGTCCCAATTCAGCCCCCTACCATAGATGTTCTCCAGTGAATGAATGGCGAGGTCGTCTTGGGGATTTATAATTTTATCCACCCAATTTGTTATCATATTATGTATGTGTAGGAACCCCAACCCTCCCATTTTATTAGGTCGACACACAATGTCCCATATAACCATCTTATCATACTTTCTAGTCTCTTCCCAATTCCTGCTGTCATCTTGAATACAGAAAGATGAAAGATGGGGATAGCTAAGAGTAGTGATTGCAGTAGCACCAGGCATTCCTCCCTTGACAACAACTTAGCTTGCCATCCCTCCAGCTGCCATTCTACCATCTCTATAACCAGTTGCCAATCTGATTTCGTCATCCTCCCCCTTGCGACAGTTCCCTCTATGGGCTTAGACAATCACCACGAGCCTGGTTTAGAGAACGTAACTAAAGTATGAAGTTCATGCATCCTAAATGTAGTAATTGAGATCGCACTCTATTTCTCCAACATACACCATAGGGAAGCACACTATTACTTGAGTATGTTGATGGCATGATCCTGACAGGGACGACAAAGAAGAAATTCAGGAGGCCGACTCCCACCTCTCCCACGATTTAAATTAAACACTTAGGCAAACTAAATACTTCTTAGGCATAGCAGTTGCCTACTCACCTAACAACATTGCTATACCCCAACTCAAGTAAACCTTGGATTTATTCAGTGAGACTGGCCTGCTACACCCGTCAATCCAACCATAAACTTGACCCTGGAAAAGGAAGCTATCTTGACAAAGGGTGATACTAGGGAAGGTTCTTTCCCGTGACAGCTGCAATTTTGGTGTGATGTGCGGTGTGGTTCAAAAATTCGAACCGCACCACGCACCTGCCAGAATAATCTCACCGGACATCGGACAGAAGCCTGTGCGATGGGAATGTGCTGTTGCGTCTGAATTTGTGTTATAAAATTATTCCTTGCTCTCTCTCCCTCGAACATTCTTCTCTTGCTCCCTCTATCTATCGACATTCTCTCGCTCGCTCCTCTCTCTCCCTCTCACATTCTACCACTCTTCTCTGTCCCTTTTTCTCTTTCTGTTGCTCCTCTCTATCCCTCTCACTTCTATCTCTCTTCTCTCTATTTCTCTCTCGTGCTCTTCTCTCTCCCTCTTTCTCTCTCTATCGGTCCTCTCTATCCCTCTCACTTCTATCGCTCTTCTCTCTCTTTCTCTCTCACGTTCTTCTCTCTCCCTCTTTCTCTCTCTATCGGTCCTCTCTATCCCTCTCACTTCTATCGCTCTTCTCTCTCTTTCTCTCTCGCGCTCTTCTCTCTCCCATTCCTCTCTATCTTCTTCTTTTTCTCTGGTGCTCTTTTCTCTCTCACTCTTGTTCCTTTATATCCCTCGTTCTCTCTATATGGCTCTTCTCTTTCTCTCTCGCGCTCTTCTATCTCCCTCTTTCTTTCTCTATTGCTCTTCTATCTCCCTCTCATGCTCTTTTCTCACTCTCGCTTGCTCTTCTCTCTCTCTCCCTCTTTCTCTCTCTTTATTGCTCTTCTATCTCCCTCTCATGCTCTTCTCTTACTCTTGCTCGCTCCTCTCTCTCTCTCCCTCTCTCTCTATCGTTCTTCTCTCTTTTTACCGCTATTCTCTCTTCTGCTCACTATTCCCTCTCTCTCTCAAGTATATAGCTTGGTCCTCTCTCCCCCTCTCTTTCTTTATTTTTTTCTCTCTCTCGCTGGCTCCTCTCTCTCTTTCTATCCCCCTCTCTCACAATCATTTGTGCGAATTTGTGTAATGTGCGATGCACATTTCCACATAAATTCGCACTGAACATCGCACAACAGTTTTGATGCGACTGAAAACTTCATGCAAGTGTGCGAATTTTCAGACCGCACTGCACGATCTTCCCTAGGCGATACTGACACATGGTTGGTAAACCAATATAGCAGAGCCGGGTAGATAACTCCAATGGCATGAGATTACTCAGCCAGTTTACAGAAGACCTCAAAGAAATCCACGAATCTACTGTACATTGCACACTCAGATACCTGAAGGGCACAATCCATGTCGGAATAGATTTTAAATCGACTGGGCCATACAGATATCTGAAGCGTACACTAACGGTGATTATGAAGGTGACCTTGTCAACTGGAGAACCACTTCGGCCAACTGTGCCTTCCTTGGGAGTAACCTCATCTCTTAGAAAAACAAGAAGCAACCTGTCGTAGCTCGCCCCAGTGGTGAAGTCGACTTCCAAGAGCTTTTTTCAAGGCACCTGTGAAGCCGTGTGGACCAAATACTAGCTACAAGACCATGAGATCCCTCTTAACAAGTCAACCAAGCTGATGTGTGACAACCAGCCAACCATTGTTATCGTTCACAATATAGTTCATCACACCAGATGTATGTGGCAGTCGACTGACACTTCATCCAAGAAAAGCTAGTAAACAGCACCATTTTGTACCTCCAACTTTAACCATGCCGATCAATGTATGAATCTACTTACCAAAGGTATAAACAGCCCTTTGTTGAAGACATGTCTTCAAGCTCAGAATGAAAATACCCATTCTGAGCTTGTGGGGGAGAGTTATCCACCATAAATTCATTTGGGAACTTCTTCTAACCTTATTTATCTTTCTGATCCTACTTGCAATGTATTTTTTTTTAATATCCATTGTAATAGCCACCCAGCTTATGCCCGTAGTAAAGCACTCAGGTTTGAAGATTAAGATCCAAACCTGATACGTCTGGGTGTCAGCTGAAATCAGTAATATGATGAGTCTTTTCACTCTATTTCCTCTTAAGATTTCTCTTCTCTGTTCGTGCTGTGCCAGAGCTGCTTCACAATGGATCTGCTGGAATTGATAGTGCACTCTGGTGATCAGAGATTCCAACAGATTTCCTGTCTCACAGGCATCACTTCATCTGGGTAAGCCACCTCAGCATATTGGTGCCACATCAGCTCCTTCCATCACTTCAGCCCTTCTATCACGACAGCACTTTGATCATGCCAGCAACTTCATTGCCATGATGCCCTGCTCTCTTTCTCCCAAACATTTTTTTCTCATCTTGCACTTCTGCTATCGAGCCATCCTAGTGGATTTCTACAATGCTCACGTAGCAAACCAGCAAATGTATTTTTCTCTATCGTATATATAAATATTTATCATATATTAGGCAAACAAGAGATTATGGGCCAATAAACAAGACTGCCGCATATGCACCATCAAGAATACGACAGAGGGCACAAAAAAACTAATGAGGAAAACATCATGCGAAAAGATCCAGAGTACAGAATAAGTTCAATAATTCATAATGAATAAAATCAAGTAACCTGTGAGAGATCCAATAGAAGGGACAGTCAATAAGATAAAAATGAGAACGGCAGAGCCCAGCTTTGTTAACATCTCTATGAACTATATGATCGATTGGTAGATTATGGTAAAAAAACAAAGATAAATGATAGGTCATACTCACATGTTTTCGAGGCTTCGTGAGGTACTATTACTTCTGAAACAATGGAAGAAGTTGTAGAGTCCAAAAAGAGGCTTTCACCTGAGAACTTAAAAAGGAAAAAGCAAATCAAATAAGTTTTAAGAAAAATATAATGTGTTAATTAGAATGCAATGATCTTTCTGAGAACAATAGAAAATAATGACATAGAAAAAGAGTAAAGCAAAATTAATACACTCCAGAGACTATCAGTTTAATTTTTTTATGCCACACGTTGGCACCTAATTACTGCTTCAATTACAAAAACATGCAAGCTCGTTAAGCCTCAGTAACAGCACTCAAACCAACACCTAGTCCACAAAGAAAATGTCCCAAATGATTAAGCTTCATGGTTGCATTCGTCAATTATTACCATATTAGTTTCTAATTTTTTCCTGTATCCCATCATTATAACATTGCCACTTAGATATAAATGAAAACTACACACAAAAAGAAGAAAGACCACAGTAAGTAAGAAATCTTCAACCCTCTGGATAGGATCCGTCAACAAAAAAACCCCCCACATTTAATCCCACGAAGCAAATCTTGTGGCGTATTAATGAGGAGCAAGTCATCCATGTGAGGAGTTAAAGACAAGTGCCAAAGTATTTTAGTTTCTATAAAAATATCACAGACTGCCAATCACTTCATCCAAATTATTCTAGAAGCTAGAATTGAATAGATCTGGAATTTTTAACAGTCATGTGAATCAACCATGGCAGTGGGATAAAGAAAGCCAAGGCCAAACTCCTATTCCAATAAGTTTTTTGTCAACTCGCATAACCATGCTTCCAAAAAGCACCCGAAGGGATAATTGAGCATCATTTAAACCCTTGCCAAACAGAAAAAAATTGAGCCAATCATAGAACCGTGGTTGCAAATTGATTCTCCTAGTAATTGATCCGCGTATTGTAAATGCATTACATTACCTCTCTTCCCTTTGAAACCCGGCAACCGCATTGGCGTAGCAAACCACTGGGTATCTCGCCTTTCGACGCCTCTGATCTCGAAGACCATGCTGTCGACTATGAAGGAGGGTAAGACATCATCAGAGAGCAGAGGAGTCCCCTTGGGTGTCAAGTTCGATATCTCGATAGTTGCTGTGATCCAATTTCCAGGTCTGTAGAACTCCTTGTCTAATTCCAGCCTGAGAGAAGGTTGACCCCGTTTCGTCGATCCCAACTCCTTTTCATCGTGCGAAGTGGAATTTCCACCTCCGAAGAAGGAGAAACTCTGGGAAAGCTTCAGAGGCATCTCCTCAATGTGAATTGTCCATTCACTGCAAGGATCACGGGATCAACTGCCTCAAGGAAAAATTCACAGACGGAGAACCTATCCCACGGATGGATATCCCAGACTTGCAAATCCAAATGATTAGAATAAAATTTTTTCAGACGCCCAAATTAGAGAAAGAGTGGAGAATCCTCACCAGCAAATTAGGTAGAAATGATCCGGCCAGAAAATGAAGACAATAATTAGAGCATTCAATCTCTATATAATTCGCACTCAAGATTCCGCAGAAGGACAAGTCTGCAAGAATAGAGCTTATTTTCCGTATTTTTGACGTACTTTTCGAATCAGAACGCTTACCTGCTGCGGTTTTCCGGTAGTCTTGAATCAAACAATGAATCTTATCATTGTA
The DNA here is from genome assembly GCF_029677425.1 of Wolffia australiana. Lineage (NCBI taxonomy): Eukaryota > Viridiplantae > Streptophyta > Magnoliopsida > Alismatales > Araceae > Wolffia > Wolffia australiana. The sequence continues at coordinate 19,100,862 of NC_135839.1, read as the reverse complement.
GGAAGACGGCGATCGCGGCGGCGACGGATTGAAACAGGAATTTGAAGATCGTGATTCCTGAGATGGCTCCTGGAGCTGATGCCGATGCCGTTCAGACCTCGTTTCTTTGGGCTTCCAGCTCGCTGCCGCGATCTCGGGTTTCCGGTTCGTTCTACCCATATCGAATCTGATATCGATATCGGACATACTTCTAAGGATAAAATAATCCGAAATGCTAAAGATAATGGATCGAATACTGCATAACGTGAGGGGAAACTTCTTAAAATACTCTATTCCATACGGTTACTCAAAATTTTATCTTCTTATCAGGACATTGAATCTACCTTTTATTTCAATATCATGTAGGCCTCTGGGTTATAAAAAATTGGAAGTGATTATGAAATATTCGTAGGGGACAGTTAATAGGTACAAGGGGGGCAGAAAAACCTAATTGCTTTTTTTGTTATTAGTACGATCAAATTCAACTCACATAACCATTTTTATGCATAACGTTTAAGATATTTTATATAAGTTAGATGCATCTGCTCTGGCTCAATATCATGAATTATCCTGCCAACAACAGTTGCACGGCGAGATATGGGAATGATTAGCCGATGGGAATAATCTGTGAGGCCTCTCTCTCATCGGAGAGAAAAAGCATGAGAAAGGAATTGTGAGGAATATATGGAAGAAACGTTCTAGAATGGGAAGGTTAGGGATTTAAACCCACAAAGATAATTCCTCTCCTTGATGGTGGTACAAAAGACAATTAACCAACACTAGAGTTCATGCTAATGGGGGAACAAAATCAAAGACACTAAGTACAGACAATGAGTGCAAGTGTGAGGATGTGAAATAGGAACAATCAAGGTCATAGAGCAGTTCATTCTGCAATCCATTTATAGCTGGGGCAAGATGTCTAAGGGGGTACTGGAATGGGGACAAAGGTGGGTTTTGGCTTCCAACAAACACGGATGCAAGCAAGCAAACACAAGACTTAGCAATAATCATCAGAAAAAAGCGGTAGCAGCTCCAATCCATGTGATCATTCCACGCTTTAGATGTACTGTTTTTGGTGACTAGTACAGGGCCTTAGGCACAAGATTAGTTGGAGATGGGTCAAGACTGGTGAGGAGTAGCCTAGTATCCACCCAGATTAGTGCAAGTTGCTTTGGTGAGTACAAAAACTCTTCGCACATGCATCAATTATTTGTTTCATGTTGGCATCATCCCCTTCCTTTTTGGGGTTGATCATTGTTGTATTTTACCTGACACCATTGTCGTCATCAGATTCAAAATTTGAGATGGTGACAAGAACACTAAAATCCCAGAGATGCTTGTCTCGGCATTGAAAGAGTCATACTCTAGTGTGTAATGTGGGTGATATATCAGAGTTGGGTTTCCATTTCCTTGTGTGGTGGTATGATGGAATCAATGCTCTCGAATGGGGCATCACCACAGGTTCCATAATGCTCCATGGTACAAACAAGATTTTATTATTCATTGCTCGAAATTATTTGATAAATAGTAAGGAATTAGACTGCTCCATGGTACAGACAAGAGACAATGTCTTAAGGTATTGTAGGAGAAATAAGTAAGATCAATTATAAACTATTATGTATCTTTAGCTTACAACCCTAGGTGATGATAGAAGTTTTATTCACTCTTTTTTGGTTGCCCACTAAGCCGGCCCATGAACTGAAAATGGTTAAAGTAAAAATACAATTATAATGGCAGATATATTGTATTATCTATACTCTTGTCACATATGATCATTAAAGATGACGTGAACCAGGTCATTCTGGCCAAACATTAATATTACCTCTGAGAATAATGGCATACCACTTCACGTTGTCTCCTCAATACCAGCACTTCACTCATATGAATGTGTCAATATGTAAAGCTTCTACCCAGGATCGGTCGAAGTTGACTACCACTCAGGCATCCCTAAGAGAAACCTTTCGAACATAGCACTTGTTAAATATAGACCTAAAATTTGGGTGCAATCTTTGCTTGTGCAGAGTAGACAAGTATGTCTTTACTGCCAACAGTTTAAGCATTGTTTCCTTCCTCATTTGGTGTGTAATGCATAGGCAGGAGTTGAATTCTGAAGGTAAATCTATCATAATGATGTGTTGCATGTTCTATCATAAGGGTTTGATTGACTCAGACCCTTGACAGTACTTGCTGATGAGGTATTTTTTCATGTCTTTTGTTGTACATCTTGTGATAGTGGGGAAAGTCCTAGAATGTATAACACAACCTTCATATATGATGCCTCATCAAGCATTATGGCCCTATAGAATGGGTCTTGTATCATGGTACTGAGAACATCATTGCTTCTCTGGAGTTGCTTCATGTAGTCATCATGTTTTGAATGCATAGTCATGCACATAACCATCAAAGATGTCTGCTCGTCCCTAGGAATTCTCCTTTCTATGAATAAAGACGAGGCCATCTCCATCAATTGACTTAGTTGAGTGGCTAAGACCAAGGAAAATTATTCAATAACCTCCCACTCTTTATGATAGATATTATTTTCCTTTCCGTCAGATCTTTATGAAAAAAGGAGTTCCTACATTGATAACTTCATCATGGTTATCTTGGGTGCTACTACACTTTCTCACAATAGCTAAGCTGAGTTAAGATTGGCTTCAATTTATGTGTACTTCATAGATCTACACAGTGAAGACACAATTCTATTGATTGATGGATGGCCCAAACCTCTACTCTAACATTGGTGATTACCTCACAAAGATAACTGGTGCTTTGTAAAAGTGGGATGTCATCATCAGCTCCTTTTTCTGGCTCAGATTCATTTTCATAATGGTCAAGAGTCATCGTCTGTTTTTCTTTTTCTCCACTATGGCCACCACTAAAGCGATCACACTCATAAGTGTCTCTTCAAAAAATAATTTTCCTGTGTATGGCACACGGGACATGCCATCTAACTTTGAACCCCACGTTTCTATCATATTCTAGATGAAAATATAAGTGAAAGGAATTCCACTCAAGCATTCCATATCTGGAACAACATTCATTAATATAATATATTCATTATAATACCCGTGTGATGTTTATAATGAAGTCTATGGATACATGATCTAACTTAGTGAATAATGGCGATTTCATAGTACAATCTTTTCTAATCATGTGATCTAAATATTCTTACTTACCAAATTCTTGAGAAGTAAACTGAAGTATCAAATAGAATAACACTATCTAGTCCCGATAATGTGATAAGTATGGCAGATTTTGTAGCGATTAGTGTGTGAAGACACTAAGGCTAAATATTGTGTGCTCTTTAGTGGAAAGAGTTCACTAGCTTCTTTTGTGCAAATTCTGATTCTATTTATGGTTGTGTAATTGGTAATTAGACCTGAGACACCAAAGACATATTGTGGACAGATAGTTTTAATTTGTCAATGATCTACAAGCTCCTAGTAATGAAATTCCAAACAATCTTTATTCAGTACCAGAAAGAAGCTCATGGAGATGATTAAGTGATGAAGATGGGATCATCCACCATTATATAAGAAGATACAGATCAAAGAATACACTGCAATGAAGCCCTTGGCCAAGGTATTAGAATATCGTAGAAGAGTTCTCCTACAATTTCCAAACACATAAGTATTAATTTGGTTTGCTTGGCACCCTACGAATGGAAAACTAGACCTATCGAGCGGGGTAAATTGATCAATCATTAATTAATTATAATTATATACGTGATTATTTTGAAGTCTACTAAAGGTTATGGGCCATTGTACTCATTAAATAGATGGATATATGAACCCAGAGGGTCATACTCAAATATCTTCTGGAAGTTAGAAGCTATACTTAAGGTTTAGGAATTTTTATAAAAAAATTATACTTATTATAAATAGGGTGAGCCCTTGAATGAAATTAATTCAAGATAGAACTGTTTGAGACCCTGCCCTTGTTCTCTATTTTCCCCCTTTCTCCTTTCCATTCCCAATGTGATTGGAATGGTACATCAAGGATGATGTAGTAAGAACAGAGTTCTTCAAGATGAAGGAGGGGATTCAAGATGCCAGGGATCATGTGCATACATCTAGAGGCTACACACTTCAATAACTAAAAACTTCTCACTTAAGGAATCAAGAATTCATGGACTTAGTCCATGTGCATAGGTTATTTGATCAATAGGTTTAAATTCATGGATTCATGGATTCAAGATGTCAGGGATCATGTGCATACATCTAGAGGCTGCACACTTCAATAACTAAAAAATTCTCACTTAAGGAATCAATAATTCATGGACTCAGTCCGTGTGCATAGGTTATTTGATCAATAGGTTTAAATTCATGGATTCATGGATTCAAGATGTCAGGGATCATGTGCATACATCTAGAGGCTGCACACTTCAATAACTAAAAAATTCTCACTTAAGGAATCAATAATTCATGGACTCAGTCCGTGTGCATAGGTTATTTGATCAATAGGTTTAAATTCATGGATTCATGGATTCAAGATGTCAGGGATCATGTGCATACATCTAGAGGCTGCACACTTCAATAACTAAAAAATTCTCACTTAAGGAATCAATAATTCATGGACTCAGTCCGTGTGCATAGGTTATTTGATCAATAGGTTTAAATTCATGGATTCATGGATTCAAGATGTCAGGGATCATGTGCATACATCTAGAGGCTGCACACTTCAATAACTAAAAAATTCTTACTTAAGGAATCAATAATTCATGGACTCAGTCCGTGTGCATAGGTTATTTGATCAATAGGTTTAAATTCATGGATTCATGGATTCAAGATGTCAGGGATCATGTGCATACATCTAGAGGCTGCACACTTCAATAACTAAAAGAATTTGCACTTAAGGAATCAAGAATTCATGGACTCAGTCCATGTGCATAGGTTATTTGATCAATAGGTTTAAATGCCGTGATGATTATATTCATAGTCTTAGGTTGGCATAATCATGGCAACATGTGAGAATGTTTTGTCATAGTTGACTCCTTGGCTTGGCCGATAATGTTTTGCAACTAAGCCCTCATCCCATGAGGTAGTAATTGTGTTTTGACTTGGAATTTCTTCCATGACTAGTTTACTCCCATTATCTTCTCATATAACATATTCACCCTCTTAGAAAAGATGTCTCACTTTGCAATATACACTTTTTTTTGAAAGATGATCTAAGTTGTTCACCCAACAAAGTGGTGATCACCCAAAAATAAAAAGATAATTTAGAGCACAATGGGATTCATACTCAATAACTCAAGGATTTAGGTCAAGCCCTTTATCACTAGGCCATTCATTGTTTCTCAAACATGGTTTGGTCTTGGGGACACTAAAAGTAGTAACAATGTGTTCATTTTTGGGTATCCCAAAAATCTACAAATCTCAATCCCTGGTTACAACTTTCCTAGATTCTGCCTCTTCACACAGATTGGATATCCCCATACCTGAAATGACATAAAATTGGGTTTCCTTTCATTCCATTTCCCAAATGACAAATGGCTTCTATGTTTGAACCCCGTGTTTCTAATGTGTTCCTCTATTGATGGTATTGGTACACCCACTTCCAATCAAAAGCACACTGAAATTTTGTCTGCCTGTCATCTAGATGCATGACATTGACCTTCGACTCCAGCCCAAATTCCTCCAGCACGTTGATGAGGATCTTAGCCATCGACTCTTGGTTGGGCTTTCCATTGAGCTCAACAATGTTATTGATGCTCTTGCAATAACTTCAACAATCTTGGATCTAGTTATGCCGATAGGCCAAAACCATTCTCTACAATGCATGAGTCTACTAGGACCACTACCGCACTCAACATCAATTACCATCCCTTTGACCTTCATCATCTTGTCAAAAGGTTGCATCATCCATAGCATAAAGAAACATGCATAGGGAAGATGCTTCTCAAGTTGCATGTCATACTACCAAGATTCCATCCACCTGTAAGTATTAACCTAATGGTAAAGCTCATTTGTGCATAAAACAATCTGAGCAATGATGTCCCTCGTCTTCCTTGAGGTACACCACTTTAAGGGTCATCTTTAGCCAAACACACAAATTCTCCTCTCATTCATGAGCTGATTAATATGGAGTTGTGTGCTACTCTCACCCTTCAATTCATCATATTATTTAGGATTAACAATCTTCAAAGCTGCCGTAAGACATTTTCACTTTCGTCTATTGGTCGCACTTATACAAGCTTTGTAATGTTCTTCAACGAACGAATTTCACTCTCATATATTATATCCACATGTACATATAGTACTCTAGTATAGGGAACTGTTTGGTTTATCTACATGGCTTATCATTAGTGCTCACCTCCTTTTCTGGGTTTCTCATCAGGTAAGAATAAACTCGATAGATAATTAACAAGAACCCCATTTTTAATCTACCAAATGTGTGTAAATAATGAAATCTAACAATGCTTATAGGATAAAAGTTTGAGACACATACAAATTAAGAGCTAAATCTTTAAAAGTAAAACACTAATTGGATTACTGTGTGAGTTAGTCAAGCATAAATACACTAAAGACTAATTGGATTGTGGTTAGGGAGAATATTGCATAAGTTTGATATCAGTGACAGGGATAGAGCCAAAAACTTTGATGATGGTGTCGATGGGATAGTGCAAAGAATAACATCCGGATAAAAATAGGCAGGAAGAGAGATAGACATAGTAGAGATGAAAGATGGAGAGATAAATTGAATATTCCCCTAATGCAAAGCTATAGAAATGGTGAGAATAAACTGAGTAGAGAGGGTAAACCTGATCAATCATCCAAACTAGTTCAGATTATGATTGTTATGGAAAGATTATGGTACTGACCATTAAAGAATCAAACACAACGGGAAGTTATAGTCAGATAAATGGTTAGTTTAAAATCATTCTACTTATTAGTTGAGACATCATTATTGATGAACAAAAAATGACTCCTGAGAAACATACAGATCTTAACTCCATTTTTAGCATCATGTTACTGATATTATCTTTATCTCTATATGAATTCTAATTTCATGCATTAAATAGGTCATTTTGTTAAACCACCCCTTTTCAATCTAATTTTTCCATAATTTTCAGCCAATTAATGCTGATTAATAAATATGTTTAAGACATTATTAATTCAAATGGGTTCCATTATTCTGTCTAATGATTATTCTGCACTTTTTTGAGTGCTGAATAGAAATAAATTAAAAAAGAGAAAGAAGAAGAACCATTACAATAAAAAACAAAAAATGGTTTTAACGGCCAAGGCAGCTAGCCAAGCTAGGATTAGCAACACAAAAGCTGACCATTGGCAGGCAAGCGCCACAGGTTATGGCCACTTATGGTCGGCAAGCACATGTGCACAAGCAAAAGCGCCCATCATAATGGAAGCCTCAGCAAAGGCCCATTAAAAAACCCATATTCAGCACAAGCTGACACGGTGTCCCATGCAGGCCTAGGGAAAGGATGAGTGCACCATTAGCTCTAAGGGGTCCATGTCTGTAATTTAATCACAACCATTGACCCCTCTTGAAGTTGAATACAATGGCCAGGGGTAGATGCATTGCTCTACAACTATCCATCATCCTCCTCTAACTGCACGTTGGTTTTCGGTCAAGGGGGAGTGCCACACAGTTGACCCCTAGAGTTGATCCACACCATCCATGACCATTCATGATCATCCATCCATCTTGAACCTTCCGATGGACAATCTTTGTGTCGGTGGGAGACCCTTCTATAAGTGAAACGAGCAAGGGAAAGGAGTGACACTTCTCTCACTTCTTAGAACGTTGAGGAAGGTGCCTTGGGAGTGATAGAGCTCCTTCAATTTGTCCCACCACAATAAATTCAGGATAAAACAAACACTTAGGCCAAGGGGTGGCAATTGGTGCCCCCATTTTCCGAACACCTCAATTAGGGAGATTCAGGTGTGCTTTTGAACACCATAGGTAGATTGCTACTTGATTATGTCATTTGGATACTTTTATGTTATTGGACTGAAGGTTGGATGGGGTTTTATATTCTATCAAACACATCCCAGCATCGAGGAATTTTTATTTTCACAATTTTCAATCGGCTTTACCTTACAAAATACTTTAAAACTACTTGTTAAGTATTATAAATATTCACCCCTTAATTAATATTAATTCCTCCTATTATCTTCTTCTTCCCTCTCCCTATTTGGAAAATTAATTAAAGCCCTCCAAAATGAAAGAAAATAAATTCAACCCCTATATCTATAAATATTAAACTCGTCTTATTTACATAGCTTTATCTACTTCATTAAAATACCTATAATTAAATGATATATCTCCTAATCTATTGTAATCCTTTCAATGTTTCTATTTTTATCCTTATCCTACATCACACTAAAACAAAATCGTATTCACTACTTACCTAAACATAATTACTTACCATATTTATCTCTTCTACCTCACATATAACCTACTTATCAATGATAGTTACTTAGCTCGCTCTTTACCTTATTTCTATTCCATCTTAATTAAAACTCTATAAATAATTCTTCCAATACTTAATTCAATATCATCCCCCAATATCTATAGTATCTCCATGAATATTACCATAATAATAACATAAATTATATCTCATAGTATCTCTTTCTTTTAATGAATTCCTCCCACTTAGTAATCGTCTACCTTCTACCCTTCTAGTCTTCTTTTATTACTCATATTTCAGATTTTTGTTATTATGTACTTGTAATAACTCATTTCATCATCTTATTATCCCTAACCCTAACTGATTCATTAGATTCACCTCTAAAGGCTACCCCTATGGAGACAACCTCACTCCTACTCTACATATATACCGGAGTGCGTTACATATTTACAAATTTTATTTTATATTAATAATAATTAAAAATACACATGTAATTTGGTCACATTAGTTATTCTCTGCCATCTTGCAAAGGATAATCTATTTCATTTTTTTATTGTCTACATAAATATAGTCCCTTAATAATTTACAAGTGATATGCGGATAATATTTGAGTTCATCATCTACTAGATAATACTTAAGGTTTTAGGATTTATTCACTTGAAACATATTTCCTTTTTTTCCCACATCATTTATATAATTTGGGTCGGTCCCGTGGTCATTAGTGTGGATTCAATGAGGATAGATAATGGATGCTCTTTAGTGAAAAGAATCCTAGAATGGAATTATGCCAAACTGTCAATCATGTTGATTCACGCCATTGGTGTGTAAGTGGTCCTTAAACCTGACACTCCAAAGATGTCTATTGGACAGGAAATTGTACATTGACTATGACCTACGAGTCTCTAATCATGAGATTCTAAACAGTTTAATTTCCAGTGCATTGACTAGTCAATAAAGATGATTGAGTGGTCAAGATAGGACCGCCCACCCTTGTATTAGTGGAGAAAACTCAATGAAGATGATGCAATTAAGTCATTGGTCAATACTATGAAATATCAGTGAAGAGTTCTCCCAGAACTAACTTTGATGACTGATTATGGTTTAATAGTTAACCATACCTTAAGTCATCCTAGGAGCATCAATTGGATGATGTACTAGACGCACATGGTAACTAATGAGAAACATGTTCCATGAGTGACTCATTATACAATTCTTTATATCTTTTAGAACATGAGGTGTAGCTTAGTACCCCATAAGTTGGAGAGTTAACCTATCAATTGGGTTCAATCGATACGATATTTTTTAATTTATATGATGATATAATTAATTTGGAAGTTTAGTAAAGGTTATTGGACTACTAGAGTCATTGAGTAGATTGATACATAGGCCTAGAGGGCCACACACAAATGGTCTTTTGGACATCAGAAGATGAACTTAAGTTATGGGGCTTTTATGAAAAATACTCACTTAGTATACATAGGGGAAGGCCCTTAATGAAACTCACCCATGACATAATTATTTAGAGGCCTTCCCCTTCTTCTCCCGTCTGCCCACAATTTCTCTCTATTCATGATGCGATTAGGACAACGTAATGATGCTGATGGAGGTTGAATAAACATTGTCAAGGTGAAGTAATAGAGTCTGTTGGGTTCTACATGCCTTGAGATGGGTTAACAAATCAAAACATCTACAGCAAAAGTGATGCTGGACGTCGTTGATGGCGTCGTGCGGTAGGTATTTCACCAAGGAGATATAACTACGTGATGCGATAAATCATAGGCAAACGTAAGTGCATGCCCCAACTCGTGGGGTTCACCGAATTCCAAGCTTTGGAGTGGGCGACTGGTGACGATGATGGTGATGGTGACCTTCTGACCCTCCTCGGAGCAACAACAGTGACTACAACGTCGAACGGAATAATTCCTGTCACTCACACATAACGGACGGGCTCGCCCCGTACTTGGGAAATCACTTGTGACGTAGTTTTTTCGAAGTAATCTCTCACCTAAACTAACCCATGCATGGTGGAGTGCAGCCGAAAGTATACTGAAAAACTTAATATAACTTACGAGCGAGGGGAACGACGTACCTCATTGGCGGTGTCAATCGTCTTCGGCATCTTCGTTGGTGCTAGGAGCCGGTACGGGCATGCGTAGTGGAGTCGGGCCGGAGGATAGCTTGATATAGCTCAACAGCATGTGATGGAGCAATATTGGAGCGAGGTGTTGGAGGTTGGGGGCAGAGAGAGAGAGATCATGAACAACGGCAAGTCGGCTCAAGCGAACGACCAAGCTCAGTGGCACAGCCTCAAGGCGAGTCAACGCAAGTAGAGATAGGTGTTGACCACGAGCATAGTAGGCAACACGACGCATCACGTTGTTGTCTCTCGTCGATGCGGAACGAAGCGGCGCCGTCTCACGAGTGGAGTGATAAGCCAAAAATAGGGGTGAATTTTGCAATTTTATAATCCCTTGTCGTTGTTAATTTTAGCTTATACAATAAAATTTATAAAACCTTAAATTAAGATATATAATGATAAGTAGAGGTATTGTCCAAGGGAATCTAGTAAGGAATTCAATTAAGATGAGCTCAACGAGAACAGAAATCTCGTGTGGAGCAAAAGGGTAAAAGCTCGTTTGATTCTGATTTCGAGTACGAATACGAACCGCGAAAGCGTGGCCTATCGATCCTTAGTGATCTACTAGAATAATTGGACCCTAACTAGAGGTAATTCAATGTTCAATGAAGATAAAATCACCCTAATTAGATGAAGAATTTAGAAAGGGGGGTAGAAGAGATGGGAATGATAGAAGCGAGGAGCTCTAGATTGACTTCTTTGATCCAATTAAAGGGGTCAATTAGAGGGGATACGAAGAAAATATGATTTGGAGTTAGTTTTTTTTGGGGGATTTGGTATCAAAATTTACTAAATATAATATCTTAAAGGCAATCTAATATCTCCTAGAAATTAAACTTTTTATATTTTTTTTTCTTAATGCGCAAATGGAATAGCCAGATCAATTTCATAATTTCTACTCTCAATCCTAGTATGGGGCTTTACATTCTGCTCAAGCCAAGCGATTTAGAAACGCAGACCAAGATCGAGAAGAACAATCACAAGATTTACAAACACAAAATCCAAATCACACTAAAAATGAAATACAATGAAATAGAAAGCACATAATAGAGTTGATCCAAGATGAAGATCCTCTCTGTCTTACAGCTATGATAGAGCCACCTCTAGAGTGGCCTCCTCTCAAAATTCAGCTTTTTATACTAAGGTTAAATGGTAAAAATTACCATTTTACCCTAATCATTAATTAATTTTTATTCATAAATGTAGTATCAATCTGAATGACCCAGTTATACAGATAGAAAGAGGAGATCACGATGAGCAAATCTATAAAACAATCACCTCAATCGAACTTCAGGATCAAAAGTTATAATAAATGAAAATGGACCAATCTAAGCCATTGGATCGCTTTTCATTTATTTTATTTAATTTTTTTTCTACACGCAATTTCGTGTCATTCTCTGCTTGGGTGACGCATTTAAAATTACAATGGCGGGTTCATTCTCGCAGTGCAATGTATCCCTTGCTAGAAATAAGAAAAAAATAGAAATATGAATATTATACACAGTGTTGTACACGTACTGTTGCGTTTGTGCTTCAGACAACCAATGAGAGAACTACACGTCACTTCCTCTATGTGCGCTTTGTATGCACAGCATGGGAGGTGAACTTACCCCTCGGAGAGAGAATTAGCTGGAATTTGTGCGAAAAAGTCCCTCATCAAATTTGCGCACAAAACATATTTATGTATTTGTCCTTTTCACTCTTTCTCCATTTTTCCTAAAAAGCCATGAGAAAAATCCTGATTAATTTTAATAAAGCATTGTAATTATTTTAATTGATTACAACCACGACCGAGGGCTGTTTTAAGGGGATAATTGCTACGAAAATTTAAGGAATCCCCCTTTAACTTCAGAAGTTGCTTAAAAACTCTTCTTTTCCTTATAAATATACTATATTTTCATTTAAATATTCATTTCTTCTTCGATCAAATTCCCAAAAAATTGAATAAAATTCTAGAAAATTCTATAAAATTCAGTAATTCTTTCCCACATTAATTAACATTAAAATTAATTTTTAAACCTGCCATTTTCATTTATACAGAATTTTCCAAGCATAAATAAATTCCCTAAAATTCATAAATTAACCAAAAATTAGGGAAAAATTAGAATTCACTTGGAAAAACTATCTAACATGTAATTTATGATAAGAACCCCATTTTAAACTCTTTAAATGCATAAAATTGTGCAAATTGCTTGAAATAAATACCAAATTTAGGGTGTTATAATGGACCGTCTTGACCGTAGTGTCACAAGTTAGTAAGTGGCGCATGGCGGTAGTGAATGCATGCGGCTTAATGCTGCCTGGGCGAGGTGATCGGCACAAGAACTGCGCAATAATCTACGGAAATTGCATGGTAGCAGCGAGGGTGCCACTCGTGTGGTATCCCACGAAGCAAGAGGTGGCCTGACCGGGTTAGCGTTCCCTCATAAAAGAGACAAACATGACTGTATGGCTGGTCAACTGACACAGGGTGTCAGCGTAGGCCCTGGCCATATGGTGAGCTTTGGCGATGGTGCACTCGTTGGTTGTTCAGTGGACTATGGGCCAAGCATGAGAACCTAACCGATTGGCAAGCGCGCATAGCAGCATGCGAGTTGATCGAGCTGGCATCATGCGGCGATGGTGGACAAGCAAGCGCGAGTCGTCGGTGCAAGCCGATGCAACTGTTGTGGGTCTGCATGCTGTGCAGGTAAGACCGAATGGTCATGTCTGCCATGGTGGCGTCCACGGCAGGCGATGACCTGGCAACTCTGAAGATGCGCGTGAAGGCGTCGGCCGTTCGGTGGAGTCATGTGCATGAGAACCTTCAACCCGTCGTGGGCATGGCGACATCGTATTCTCAACGTCACAGTCCAATGGCCTACCAGTACTTTGGAGGTGGCGCGTTGGGGGGCCACAAGCAGCTTGAAGAGTTGACTACGGGATACCCCAGGGACACTCTGGCCAACATCTATCCTTGTTCATCTCTCCCCCCCCCCTCCTTTCTTCCTCTTTTCTTCTTCCTCTCGTGAGATCTGAACACAAAGAAAATAACTTCCACAAACTGAAAATTCCAGATGTCCGATCTGGGCATGGCCATCATGGCCATGAAGGGCCCATTACAATCAGTTCACACAAGGGGCCCAACAAGGGACCCATTTTACAACAATTAAATTAAAACAAAATGGGGGAACTTTAAATGATTCAAAATAAAAATGATGAGTTAAACATGAAAATACGGCCGCGTCACGATGAGTACATCGAGCTCATTATGATGAATAGGACACATAAAATGGACATGCGAATACGAAGTAATTAAAACAACGAACACGTGCGTGGGCATGCTTTACCTAGGGTATTAAAACTCGGGCGTCTTCACAGATGTTTTGGTGTGACGGTAGGGCTGGACACAGACTGGCGGTGATGTTGATAATGGCAAGGGTAGCTCCAAAGACATCTCCTGAGTGTCATTTGTGCACGCTTCCATCAAAAAGACTTAAATGAAATTGTAACAACATCAATAAAAAATGAAGAACCTATGCACATATCACATTCAATATTTCTTTGATCCAGGAGCAAGATGAGTTGAGCTGCTCATGTGTGCAGCCTCTAGACGTATCCATGCAGTCCTCGACATGTTGAATCTCTTCCTTCTCATTGACGAGCCCCCTTCCGTCTCTATCATCGTCATTATGCCATCTTGATCGCATCAGGCATGGAGAAGAAGGGGAAGACCCGTGAACAATTCTAGCATGGGTGAATTTTGCTCAAGGCCTTCCCCTATTTATACTTAATGGATATTTTTCAATAAAACTTCCAAAATTAAAGTATATCTTCCAAAGTCCAAACGACCATTTGCGTGTGACCCTTTAAGTCCATGTATACGTCTAGTTAACAACTCTAGTGGCCAAATAATCTTTATTGGAATTCCAAATAAATTAACTATATCATCATATAGATTAATTAACGTCGGATCCATTTAACCCAACAATAGGTTGAGTCTCTAGCATGTGGGGTGCCAAGCTACAGTATGTGTTCTAAAAGATAACAAATAGTGTGTATCGACTCACTCATAGAACCTGTTTGCCATCAGATACTGTGTACATGTAGTCCCTTGTCCTCTTGACGCTCCTCAGATGACTTAGGGTATGGACAATTGTCAAACCCTAATCAGTTGTCTAAGTTAGTACTGATGCGTTTGAAAATTATTCGAGAACTCTTCTCTAATATTTCACTACCTTGGCAAAGGACTTTATCTCATTGTCTTCCACGAGCTGTCACCTCTTATAACAAGAGTGGACAATCCCATCTTGACCACTCGATCGTCTTCAAGAACTTATTGATGCACCTAAACTAAGACTATTAAGAATCCCATGATTAGGGACACGTTAGTCATTGTCATAGTACAACTGTCCATCCACAAGACCATTCAAGAGTTCATACCGATTAATTTAGTGAACTCTTTCCACTAAAGAACACCCACTATCTATCCTTATTGTGTCCACATCAATTGCTATGGGAATGACCATGCTCATCATATCAATGAGGCTAGATAATCTTATTCTATCCGGATACTTTGATGTCCTTCTCGAGTATCCTTCAGATATGAATGTTTTGAACACATGCTTAAAGACTAGCGATCTTCGTATCACGATCTCATCATAATTCACTAAGTTCGATCATGTATTCATGGACTTCATTATATGTGTCACACGTGCGCTATAATGAATATATTCTATCAATGAACATAGAATGAGATATGGAATGTGTGATTCGCTTGCCGGCCACATATATTTGCATCAGATTTGACGTGTCAAAGATTGAAGGGATATGTCTAGAGGCTGCACACATGAGTATCTCCACCCAATTCGATCAAGGACAAAAAGAATCATGGATGTCATCCATGCCAATGTTATTCTTTCATTTTTTAATGATGTTGTCACACTTTTGCTACAAGGAATCATTATGTTCACACAGATCAAGGCCTCCAAAACCAAACAGGAGAAAAAAAATACTATATTTTTCAAAACCTTAACAGAAAAAAACAGTTTTCTATTGTCTTATTTTTAAACATAGATTTTATGTTTTTAATTGGATTTTTTTGCGGATTTAAAATAAACTCAAACTATAACTATTTGTGGTATCAGTTGGAACATACAAAGGTAATTTTTTTGTTTTATCTGTGTTGAATTTCACTCAATGTTATCAGGTTTGAAAGTTCAAAAATGTTCCAAGAGAATGAAAACTCCAACCTTCAAGAAAAAGATGAAGATGATGAATTCTAAAGGTTTTGGCTGCAATTATGCTGGGAGTGGTGTAGCACAGCTTGGGTGAAGGAATGAACAAAATATTGTTTTTTATCAGAGTCAGAGATTTGTTTATGTGGATCTAAATGGCCTACATGAAAGAGCTTTGACGATGATCAAGGAGGGATATCATAGAAGCCATATTTTTTATGTAAATGATAGAGTAATTAAATTTTATACTCTATAATACTTTATTTAAGCTCCTGAAACTCATTTTACAATGCATGGTTGAAGAAACCAAAAGTTAGAAAATGTTTTTTTCAAATGCTACAGCACTGCCATCTGAAGTCCAAAAGGTAGTTACAAAGGAGAAAGATGGGAATTCATATTGATTTTGCTTCTAGAGCATAAATTTTAATGAATATGTAGGGTGGCTTTAGCATCTCAGATCCATGTCGTATTCACGTCATGTATCTTTCAAGATGACATGACATGCTGTGGTCATTTTTTGTGTGCCCTTAGTGTCTTTCCAAAGCCCATCAAGTGCCCAACAATTTTTTTCTTCAAATAAATCATCATAAATCCGTAAAATTAAACCTATTTTCTTTCATCCAACCAAACTATGGAAAACGTTAATACCCATCTACTTCGATTTATAGAGGTCAAGTACGGTCATGTCATAATGATCCAAAAGTCCATTAAAATTTATGTATACAAAATAAATGATTAAAAATATCATAGATTAACTTTTTTAAGGGTAAGGATTGCTATTTTGTCTATTGATCAAGACTGGGTGTAGTTAAATGACAAATACTGAAAAAATAAATTCTATAATATTTAATTTTAAGTTAATATTTGAAATTTTTAATAAGTCAAATTTCAGACGGTGTTTTTTAATGATCAAATAATTCCAAAACCTTGGGAAATGGGTTAATGATAAAAAATATCATGTAATAAACAATAATTTTCTAATTCAAATAATTTACTTGGAGAATAATTAAAATATTGATATAATTTTAAAAAGCTTGATCATTTTGACTGAGAAACGATAACTTGAAATTATTTGGAAAATGAAATAAATATATGACCGTATGGGTTGAACTAGTCATTTAAAATATTTCACACTTTACAAATTTTAATCAAGATAACACATGAAAAAATACAATGATAGTATATTACATGGGACTTTTTTCCTAATAAAAGAGAGGTAAAATACAAATGATATTGAAATCATTTTCTATAATAAATCACCTGCACTAATCTTTAATAACTATTAGAAACTTTTTTGTTTTAAAAAAAAAAAAACTAATAAATAAACTCCTTACTAAACTAATTTAGGTGTGTCTCTTTAAGGTTTAATATCTTTCCACTTTATTAAAAAAAAACTAAAGTATAAAAAATCATGGAGATGAAGTGGAACTTGTCATTTGAGTTATTAATTAACAAGTTAATTATTTGATAATATCACATCACATAGTAATGGAATAATTTTGAAAACCTTTAATAATAACATATTATTGAATGAATTAAATGAGAACTTTTAGATTTCAATAA
The DNA here is from genome assembly GCF_029677425.1 of Wolffia australiana. NCBI lineage: Eukaryota > Viridiplantae > Streptophyta > Magnoliopsida > Alismatales > Araceae > Wolffia > Wolffia australiana. The sequence continues at coordinate 19,083,590 of NC_135839.1, read as the reverse complement.
CTTTATATTTTAAAGGTAGAAAGGCATTTTAAATAGCTTCGTTATAAGAAATCATTAAGGTGGAAAGTAATTAGTTAATACTATGAACACATTAGTGTACGAGTCGATATTTATGTAATAGAAGCAAGTGTCCAGAAAGTTGAAATAAAGTAACTAAATTTAGGACGCAACAATTTTGCCAATATGATACCTCATAGACTGAATGCACTCTATCCATTTATCACCAATTTGAATCTTTATATTTCTATACCATGTGAATTATCATCCTCTGTTTGTTGATATCATGATTAGGGAAGGTCCAAATCGTGCGAGCATTTTGTTGTGTGCGTTTGTACGGTGCGGTGCGAATTTTGCACATCACTCGGCACACAATATTCGCACACTGCACCTCAAAACGCGCAAGGGTCGGTGCGATGCTGTTTTGTGAGGTTGTGCAGATTTTTTTTTAAGGTGCGCCAGGGGAGGAGGGGGGGAGAGCTTCAACCCTTATGCTCCTCGCGCCTGTTTCTTCTTTATTCGGATAAAGGTGAATGGAAAAATCTGGTTCAAGGAGTAGTTTGGCGCGTAGGAGCAAGAAATGAAGATTTATGAGTTACGAAGTCAATTCAGATTCAGAAGAATGTAAATAAAAACTAAAATGCTCGGTGACAGTGAGCTGTGCAAATTCGTGCAATTTGCGGTGCGAGTTTCCACACGAAACCGCACCACACATCGCACAGGCCCTTTTGTGCATGCAAAAATTTGCACACCCGGTGCAAATTTTCGCACCGCACCGCACGACCTTCCCTAATCATGATCAAGCATTGTTTAAAAAATCTGCTCAAATCACAATGATTCTACATAGTCCTATATTTGATAATCACTCCCAAAAAGATTTTCTTCAGAAGTACAAGAAAATAACGTATTCAAAATCCCATATTCATGACCTTAAGATCATTTTCAGAATGGGTGTAGCCTCTACGTGGATGAAGACATTGCATGACAATGAACTCTAGTAAACCAGACCGCATACTATAATACCATTTAAGGTTCTGAGTTATGGAGAAACTTTTATAAAAAGGTCCTTGGTATTATATTATAAAGGGTTGAATTCATAGAGATAAGGTTTTGAAAAGGTGAAGATTCAGTTCAAAATATTTTTTAATTTTTTTCTAAGTTCCTAAATAGTTTTTGAACTTTAATATTGTGCTCAGAATGAATTACATTAAGTTAAATAAAATAGTTGAGATAAAATATATACTTATTATATGCTTAATAAAATTTTATAGTTTTATTAGCTTTTAAAAATTTATGAAATTTTAAGGGCAGTAAATGAGTTGTAAAAAGATGATATACCTTCGCCTACCTTTGTGGTGGTTGTTTTGGGGATCTATGCCCCAAAGAGGGTGGTAGTGTGTGTCAAGTGGCGGAATTCGGAGGTGACATGGAGTGAACAAAACACTATGTACTGTTTGGTACGAGAGGAATCTTGAGGCATGGTTATTAGAGTTTGAAATTTTGGATCTAGGTAATCTTCCTCATGATAAACTACTAATTAATATGAGAGAAAAAATATTTAGCGTTGAAAATAACATAAGACTTAGGGATGAATATAGTGCTACTTCTTATTCGTCTCTAAATAGATGGATTGAGATGAATGCTCTCTCAATCTGACACCAGTGAGAAATATTGAAACCAAGAAAACTGATGCACTAAGGCCACAATAATATTCTGTAACAGAATTCATGGAGGTAATACAAAGGGTGGAAAACACATTTTCAATAAAGTATCCCTAATGTTCTCAGCCCTTGGATATAGTTCTCGGGAATCATGGGGGTGTTTAATCTTGGCTCGCCAATTTGAACTCCCTATCTCTTTTTGTTTTTTAGATAGCGAGTAGTTAGGAAGAGGCTGACAAGGATGGTGACTACTGATCGGGCAGCTCTGAGGTGGTCTGTTGTCCACCCCTTGGTAAAATGGGGTCTGTGACTGTGATTTAGTTTCAGCTTTTTGACGCTCTCTAATGTATATCAGATAGTCAAGGGTAGATAAGTTAATCTAGACCTTTGACCACAGTTCCTGTCCTTCAGTTGGTGGATTCCATAAGAGAACAGGAATATCTAATCATACAACTCTAATGAGAGGATTGAGAGGAAAGACACCATTGACAATGCCTCGAGGTCTATTTTGTCCAGTTAACTTTTTCTATTCATGTTTTACCTCTCTTTATTGGAGAGTTTAATGGATGATGGGAGGCTTGTGTGGGGATCATCTGATTGATCTGGAGAAGTGACAGTTCTGTGACAACTCGACCAGCTAAGGAAGGCTTTGAGGAAGTTCAGGGATGGCCAGATCATGCCATCATGGAGGACGACATCTGGAGAAGAAAGTTGAATGAAGGTGCCAGATATCGATGTCCCTTTCTATTGTTTGCTGAGATTAATTTGGTTCTTTTTTAACTCACTCTACTTTACATTTAACCTATTTTTTCATGCATCAGATTTGATAGAATCAAAGTAAGAATCTGGTTTCAAATCAAATTTCTAGGAAATTTCTATTAATCAAACTCCTGTACTTCATCTGAATTTCTATCAGTTTTTCTTATTTCTCTTCAATTTTCTATTTAAACAATACCAAAAGTAGTAAAGGTACACATTCTCACTATCTCACTCTCTCACTATATCCCTATATATCTATCTTCCTTTAATTATGATATATTTGAGTCTTCTATCACACATATAACCTATCCATCAATGAAAATAAATAGTAAGAAATCCGATATCCTCTAGTAATATCTCTCTCTTTTTCTCTCCCTCTGTCTACCTTATTACTTTAATATCATAATTAAAATCTAAAAATACCATCTCTACTATATTTTTAAATGTCTTTCTTTATCATAATTCCATAAATATATTTCATCATCATAAATATTCATACATTTAACCTCTATAAAATAATAATCATACTAATAATATAAAATATATGATATAGTATACAAATTAGTTATATTTTTCTCTCTTTATTCGTTTACTTACAATCATTTATCATTCTACCATTTAAATTCTCAAACATTCCCAATTACCATAAAATCTAATAATCCTCTCACTTGTATGATCCATTTTATTATTACTCAATACTTATCCTATTATAATAGATTACTAATTTCTCTTACTAACCGTATTAGCATCCTATTCTCCCTGTTCTTAACTCAAACATTTGAGCTATCTCTTAGTACTAGTCCCTATGGAGACAACCTCACGTAAAACTGGATATAATTGAGTATGTTTAAACACTGATTTTATGGAGGAAAAAAATTACAGCAACACAAAATATACAGCAAACTCATCTTCATCAATCATTCTATAAGTTTTGATGAATCTAGGTGTTTGTACCATGTCAACATATGCATGGGCTACTGTGCTCCTCGATAATTGTTTCATACCTACTACACTCGCCATCGGTGATGTCTCCGAGGAGAAGTTCTTTTCCTATGATCTTGGCGGCACTACAGCTCAAATGCTCAAAATGACATGCAGAGTACGACAATATTACCCAAGGGATGGGTAATGACATCAACATGCACATTGATTACAATGAATGTATGTACAATGACATGATCAAACGAGTTAAATGCCACTATAAGTGTGTGATCGAATTGCTTAGTCTGTCCATAAATTGAACATCGGATTCAATGAACTTCATTGATGGCCAAGGTGGAATCACTCAAACAAGATTTTTTCATCTCAGCCTATATGAGTAGACTAAGTTTGAGCGAATCCAACTGACCATAAATGTTGATTTCAATCAGCTTAGACTCGTGGATCATGTTCATATTAAATCAATGGGGGCTACTATATCAGACAAAGCAATTTGGTTGTATGGGTTGATGTCAAGAAAATTAGTGTTAGTTATCTAACCAAGAGTGATCAACTTAGAATGTTCAAACCCTTCACCGCAAGTGGGGCCTCGTACCACCCAAGTGAACAATTGGGGGTGTATTTTAATGTAAACATCCATCTGCCACCCATAGTTTTTCCCCTTCAGGCATGAAAGCAATGGTCCAGGTGTCATTCGTTATTAAAGTATTATTTTTTGTATCTATAGCATTTTTTCAGTTAGGGTAGTTGAGAGATTCCTTAATTATCTTGGGAGTAGATGAAGACTATATTCAGCATTAAATACTTCCTAATTAGTACACAAATGATCATACTGGACACAATGAGAAAGTGGATATTGAGGCAATTGAGTGCATTCCCTTTTTCCTTTTCGTAGTGGTATGGGCCAGCCATGGTCTTCGCTCTGCATTGCCTGATCTGATCGGTACTCAAAGTGATCAACTCTTTCCTCTAGGTTGTTCTATGAAACAATTTGTTCAGATGGTTTGGCACTAGCTCTATCATCTGATTCATGGAACTCATCCTGATGAGTATCTTCACTTCTTGGCACAATTATAATGTCCCTAGAATGTGCAGATTCCAACCTTAAAGGTAAGGATAGTAGGATAATGGATCCCAAGCCCTGCCTGCTTTGAGTTCCACATGCAGGTGCGGTCTTGGAGAAATACGGTTCTGATTCAGTTAATGTGACATCATATGAAACAAAAAAATCTTGGAATGAGGTTGATATCATTACTATCCTTTGTGGGTTGAGACATTGCCAATGAACACATACTTAAAGGCTCTTTGATTGAGCTAATCCCTGGGGTTGTGCACATATACAACTGAGCATTAGGATGATGCTATAGTACAAGATTCAATGGACTCTCATATCCACGGATTTTAGGTGGGAGCTGATAAATCAAGTGAACTACTGTCCATAGAGCTTCATCCCAAAGATACTTGGTCACATCTTGATGAAGGAGAAGAACCCTAGACATGTGCACAACATGTTGAATCTTCCTGTCAGCAACATCATTTGCTATGGAGAGCTGACGGAAGATGACTCATCAAGAATACCATGCATAAGTAAGTAAATAATCTTTTGCATTTTCTGATCTGAGCTACCTTTCTTGAAGACCAAATTATACCTTCACTAGTGAAGGAAATGCATAATGACCTTAGTGACTTCTGACTTATTCTTGAGGAGATATGGCCATGTCAGCTTTTTGCAGTCATCAACTAGTATTAAAAACCCTGTTTCTATTTTTGTTTGTGTTTTTTTTTCCTTTTGTATTTTGGGTTTTAAGAGGGCCCCTATGTCTAATGGGCCCCCCTTGTTGAACCTCTTTCAAGGGGCCCATTACCATCCCCATATACGGGATGGAGTGGAAGCCCTAATCCCTTGGTCAAAGTCAAGTTTAATTTTTGGAAGGGATCCACTTCACAATCGTGTGAGAGAGAGGAAAAGAAGAAAGAGGATACAAAGAAGAGGGGAAGAGAAGGGCGCCGCTGCCAGAATGCTACTGCCCACCGCGGTTGCTGGTGCCAACATTGTGCCCCGTCAACACTATAGAATCTGACGTCAAGCCGCGTTGATGCCACGATCGCTAATGCCAATGCCGTCACCACGGTCGCCGATGCTGACACCCATGCTAACGCTGAGCCACGCCGACACCACGCTTGTTGACGCTGATGGCGACGATGTGCTCCGCCGACCACTCCTGCCGCCGACCACTGCTGCCGCCAACCATATTGCCATCGTTTCTGCCCTTCGCCTAACCGCCATCGACGCTCGCCGTCTGTCGCCACTGAGATGCACCACCAATCGCGTCGCCATCACTGCCATCCGCTGCCACTGAGACGCACTGCCGTCACATCGCCATCGCAACTGCTCAATTGCACTGCTGCAACATCACCCTGATAATGTCGTCGCTAACCACTCTGCTGCCCGTGCCGTTGCCTGCTCCGCCGCCTACGTTACCTGCGCCATCGCTGAGCACCACAACCGAGTGTCGCCCATGTCGCTGCCGATGCTGCCTGTGCCACCATCGCTGCCGCCTGCACCGCCATCACTGTTGCCCACTCCGTTGCCGAGCAACACCCACACCACTTGTGCGGCCGCATAGCGCCGCCCAAGCCACCTACACGGCTGCATAGTGCGGGCCATGCTGCTCGTGCCATCACGCTGCGTCGCCGCGCCACTACTACGCCGCTGACCGCGCTGCATGTGCTGCCACTGAGTGCCACCCGCACCACCCACGTGACCAGCATTGTCGAGCCATGCCATGCTGCCACTTGTCGTGTCTAGCCGCAGCCTGACCACCACCTGATGCACCGTGCCGGTGCCTGACCGCTGCGTGCCGCGCTGAGCCACCCACACTGCTCGTGTCGTTGCTGAGCACTGCCCGGGCCGCTCGCACTGTTGAGCCATGCCGTTCCGTGGCCTGGTCGCCGCGTTGCCTGCCGTGTCGCTCGCGCCCTGCGTCAATGTGCTGCCTACCAGTCACTGCGCTTGCTGCCCAAGACATAGCCGTACACCCCCGTGCTGCTCGCTCGGATGATATACAACGCCACTCGCCGTGCCCCCCCCCATGTTCGCGCAGTATCACCTCGTCCTCTACCTCTTCTACTCCAGAGTCACAACTCTTGCGCCACGACCCCTCCGCCAGTCGAGTGGCACCTTTCCCCCCTCTATCACAGCTCCACCGAATTCGCCTGCGCAGTTCGTGCACCTACAAGTATATCGACATTGAGACATCACGATCCTAGAATTACCTCGCTCCCCTTGCCCACCAGTGAATTTATCTTGTGCCATATACTTTCCGACTGCACTCCACCGTGCTCGGGCTAGAATAGGTGAGAGGATAAACCAACAAGACAGATTCTACTCGAGTGAATTCTTAGGTACAGGCCAAGCCCATCCATTACGTGTGAGCGCCAATGGACTTAGTCCGCTTTGTGCCGTAGTCGCCATCGTCACTCTGACGAGGGTCAGAAGGTCATCGGTATCATCACTGGTCTCTCACCCGAAGTTTGGAACTCGGCAAACCCCACGAGTTGGGCCTACACGTACTCCCACTTAGAACATCACATTCACGTAGCTACATCTCCGTAGGTTATTATCCATCAGACGATGTCACCGACAACGTCCGACATCATTCGCTTACATATTGTTGAACAGTCTAAGAACCCTTCTGTAGTTGCACTGCCTTGGTAAATGGGTAAGGAATTTGTCTTCTCCAAACTTTTTTTGTGGAGTTTAAGAGAAGAAAAACTGGGATTAAATATCCTACCAGACTACCGAGAAGCCATGCTTTGACTACAACATCATCTGCCTAATGCTTGCTATATTTCAGATCCGATGGCTTCTCTTCCTTCATAAGATGATAGTTCAACCCTCACTCTTCAAGAATAAGATCCACATGTTTAGTTCAATATAGGAGATTGAATACTGTGTACTTCATGGACTCAAGGATGCCATGATGTATTAATGGTGCACTGACTTGTCTTTGTTGGGCAGGTTGAAGAGTAGTTTTCAATGCCTCTTCCATCTCACCAAGTGTGAGCAGCTTTCTTCAAGGTTATTCCCATGTACCCTCAGCTAAGAAAAAAATGACACATTGTTATTGGTTGACTCCTATCACTCCAAATACCATGAACTATTCCATGTCTTCTACTATTGCCAACGGTGTTCATAGTTATTGAGTTCTTCTCCCCTCCTTGTAAGTAAAGCGCATACTTCCTCTTGTACCATGTTATCCAAGAACAATAATGGAAAAGAACAAACCCTAAATGATGAATGCAACAACACATTTCATTTCCCTTAAACACCTAGTTTAAATACCGGGCATGAATATTACAGAGTTAGGCTAATTGAAAGGCCCATTATCATGCATCTGATAGAACAAGTGACCTAATAACTCAACCTTTAAGCTGCCATCTAATAACATGATAACTATTGTTGAAATATCATGAATAATCGTAAATATCTGCATTGAAATGTGCATATTTGCATGTTATCATGCTTTAAACTGATTAAAAGTGCCTTTAATGTGAATTTTATGACTTATTAAGATTTTATGGATTTGTTACAGATTTGTTTGACTCTACATTCATGGACTTTGTTCCACATTTTCTTACATTTTCCAACACCAGATCTGTAGAGATCCATTGACCCCCTTCTCTCCTTTAGCATCCTCTTTCTATTTATTAGGCATTGCATTCCTTCATGATATTTCTAGCTCCTAGAACCATAAAACAGACTCAGGTTTTGAGGATAGTTGCTCCCCTATGGGTTGAACCCTTTCTCATTCTATACGTTCTATATTTTGAAAAAAAGGAATTTTTTTGATTTTATTGCATAAGCTAAATCCAAACGACATGATTAATCTTGCATTTAATCAAACCAATTGTAGGCTTATCAGCATCCACATGTATCAATGATGGACTGTCATATCCTAAAATCTAAGAAAATCTGACAGTATTAGATCACATATAAAGTCAAAAAGGGTGGATATATAGTGTTTAGGGAGTCTAACAATGCACTTATAGCGTAGCCATATGTTTTAAATATGGTATCCAATGAATTTGGCAACATGAAGACAGATATGATGAAATAATAATGATGTCTTGATAAGCCATAGCTCTAAAAAAACACACTAAGTTAGGTGAAAAGGCTTATAATGTCACTTCTTCAAGGAAAATATTTGCAGCTAGACAGCTCATCTCAACTTATGTGTGGGTCAATGGTCTTAAAATCTCTAGATTTTCAGAAATCCTAAGAGCATTAGATACAATTGGATTTATAGTTTCCAGGAAACTTTAACGTGTTGGTCCATGGAACAACAAGGATTGAATCATTAAGATCCTGGAAAATAACGAGTTTAATTTTTGGCAAACATCCTGGTTTGTAGTAAGTTGCCATCTGACATCATTGATGAATATGTTGCCTGCCATTTTAATCTTGTTAGCGAAAGCCTTAAATGGTGTTTCAGGCAGGTTTCTAATTTTCAGATCTATATGGGCTTTAGATGCCTCTAGGCTGTGACCTCTGACAACCAAGATGCATCGCAGGGATTGCAAGGATGATATTTATCATATTGTTGCTTCTGATGCATCTTGAGGGAAATTTTTCATCTTGTTGAGGACCGTGGACCCCCCTTAGTTGGCTGGCTGATGTGTTAGACACGTTAGGCACATATCCTTGAATTCCATCCAATGCGATGCCCATAGCAGATTGGGGGCTGAAAAAGATATTATTTCAAAGGAAATATAGAAGATGAAAATTAAGTTATGATAATATAAATAATGTAAATTACATGTTGGAATGAAATACATGCTGAAATTGTTTTTCACATAAGCGAACAGATTGAGGTCTAATGCGACTCAATTACTTGTTGTAAACTAATGGAAAACCGGGAGTTAAAATCACAAAAACTTTTACCTTTGACCTTGAAATTTTAATGATATTACCTGTGTCCAATTATCTAATTTGTATCTTTTGATGTCTGGGTTTTCCATTTAAAGGCTTATTACTTGTTTCGATCTATGTGTTTTTTTTCATCTCAATTTCTATATAGCTTCATTTTCCTTTCTCATTATCATTTATTTTCTTATTATTCGTCTACTATTTATATCCATTTTATACATCATTTTTCTCCATAATTTATGAAATATTTATTTCCCATTTCCGCATGTTTTTAATGTGAAAGTCTCTCATAATTGAAAAGAGAAAAATTTATAATAATCTTATTTGAGTTCTTTATTTTTGGGAGAGACAATGAAACCTAATGATAACATTCATATATTCAAATAGTCCCCACCATTTTCTATAATAAATAAGCCCAGGTTTATTAAGTCCACTATACACCAAAAACATGTGTTTTGACTTATCTAGGGATGTGAAATTAATATGATACACACATTTTGAAACTCATGTAATGTTTGACGGTTTCCAATTGTACTTTAAGTGGATTTTATGAGTAATAGTTTCTGGATTTTTAATTCAGCAGGCGATATGTTTGGATTTCATCTATGACGCAATACTGATTTTATCTGGAAACTTCATCTATCTATTTATATTAATTATTCATGTGGCTCATTAAGTTGTCTAATTATACATCTTTGCTGTTGTTTTTTGGATTAAATATTAAATAACATCAGACATACCTAGGAGCTCTTCTCATTCTTCTATTCATAATTCAATAATTTTAAATTTTATTTTCATTATATTTTTAAAAACTCCCTTTGTCAACCAATTTGCACAATTTTTATTTATTAGTTTATTTTTATTATTTTCTCATCATATAGTTTATTCTCATGTATTTTTTATAGATTATTAGTTTCAAATGGATTTCTAACTCAATTTCAAATTTTTTTTTTTTTCTCAGCATCATAGGGGATGTTTGCAAGTAGTTTCCATGATGTCTTTATCCTGATGGCTTTCATTAATTATTTCATTTTTCAATATCCACGTCCATATCCTTACTTTTTATTGCAATTATTATCAAATTCTATTCAATTAATGAAGATCATTACCCCTACCATTTCGCTTTTATTAGAAGAAAAGTGTCCCATTTCATTCTAGTACAATGGAGAAGTAACATTGACTTCTTTTATTCCTTGATCAGTCAAATCAATATAGAAAATTTGAAGCCCTTGATAGTTTTATAAATGAAATGCCATTCTAGTCAGTCATATGTTTTTTAACAGACATCTTTCTTAATGAAATGTCTTCCTGGATTTTTAATAAATGTGTTTGACCAGTAAATCAACTAAATATTTTCATGAATTAGATATCAAACTAGGTATTAATGAGATATTTGTTTTTAATATATCTGAAACTCAGTTTTTCATGTGGCATTGGATTTAATAATTTCATTTGGGTACAAACTTATTTTTTGGGTATATTGTTTACATAATTTCATGAATTTTCATTTCCATGTTTTTAGCATGGAGGATTCTTGTATTTCTTTAAATATCCCCTAACAAGATGGTCAAAATTAGATAAAACATGTCATGGATCCCCTTCGTGCATATTTTTTTGAATTCCTAATATTAAATCTTTGATATCATTTCAATTTTTCTACGTTTCTAATTGAATAATGTTCTACAATGGTTCTCTGTACATTGTTTCTCGTTTTTTGGTCAATAAATGTTAATAAAATTGTGTGAAGATTGCCTTTTTTGTATTGATGACATTATTTACCTTGGTGAGAACTAGGAAAACTGAGTTTCTTTCCCTTTTTGCAGATTTTTATTGAAATAAACTTATTAGGATACATATTTGTGTCAATAGAAATTTATTGTTTTCGTGAGGACTAGTGATTGTTGTTCCATCATAGTTTTATGCAAATTTAGTACCTCTATAATCCCTCATAATCTTTCTGCGCGCAATAAATTTGAATCATTGGTTCAACTTCTTTAATTATGTACTTACATTTTTCCATTTACATTGATCTTTGCTTTCGTCATTCAAGTTTTATGAGTCTAATCTTATATCTTATACAGCTCAATGCATCGACTTTTGTGCCTTTTCTCAGATGGGTCTTCAACAATTTGATAAATTATGTATTTTGACTTCATATATTAGAATTTGAATGAGGACATCTGAAATTCTGATGTGTTATTTAGATAGAGTGCTGAATCTTGTACGTGATAAGATACTTGCATTACGATAAGTAGACCATTATTCTGGTCTTTCCTGAAATGAATAGGCCCATCTTTTTTCATTTCACCATGAAAAACTCTTCTGATTATTTAGAGGTTTTATTCAATTCTGTTTTAGAAGGTGAAATGTACCTCCCATTTGTAGTTTTTCCTCCCCCAATTTCTATGACGCTTCAAATAATAATAATTAACTCTTATCCTACAACTAATACGATGGCTTGGATTAGTCAAGGCATCCCCTTTTGTGCCTTCCGCCTAATGGCACCTTGGAAATTTGATAGTATCTATGTTTTTCATAGATATCTTTGAACATTAAAGGCATGGCTGCTTAACTCTGATGTGTTCATTAGAGAAGATGAACATGGATGCGTGATCCGGTAATAATACTATCTGATGCGAGGTAACTTGTATTGCTATTAATATAGTATCGATCTGGTCTTTACTAAATTGAGGTCATTCAACCAGAGTTTCAAAATTACATTGTGCTCTGTGATTTTGAAATGTTTTTCTGACATAAATATGTCAATTCCTTCTCCAATTCACTTTCACGATTGCTCAGACTTGTGTCCAAGATCTCTAATGCTCTGTACAACCAGCCTAAAAAATAATGATTTATTTTTCTATTTCTCAAGATATCTCTGCCGGAGTGCTACCGTTTCGCTTTTGATCTTACCGATGATTACATATTCGTTTTCCATTCTGTTAGAGGATGACGAAAATTTCCGTTATCCGTTATCCGTTATCGTTTCTATAATCTATCTACCGCGATAAAGGGAGAGAGAGAGAGACAGAGCGAGAGAGAGAGATAGAGAGATAGAGAGAGAAAGAGAGAGAGGGCAGGAGAGAGAGAGAGAGGGAGGGAGAGATATCGAGCAAGCGAGGAGAGCGCACGAGAACGAGCTAGAGGGAGGGAGATATGGGGAGATTGAGATAGAGGGATGGAGAGTTGTTGGGGATTTGTCAGCCCCCCCCACCGCGGGAATGCTGGAGAAGGGGGGCTTGACTGGTCTACCCCCTTTGAGAGAGGGGGGCACGGGAATCAAGGCGCCCCTCTCCATCTTGTCCTTTGTGAGGAAATGGCCCACTTGGGTGCTCATTTCTCCCTCATTTCTTTTATCTTCATCACTGAGAGAGCGGGAAGGAGAGCAAGAGAGACTGAGAGAGAGGCTGAGAGGGAGAACGAGCGTCATAGAGAGTGGGAGAGAGAGTCAGAGACAGGGAGAACGAGCGTCATAGAGAGAGGGAGAGAGAGAGAGTCAGAGACAGGGAGAACGAGCGTCATAGAGAGAGGGAGAGAGAGAACCGGAGGACGACTGAGAGAGCGGAAGGAGAGCAACAGAGACTGAGAGAGAGGCTGAGAGGGAGAACAAGCGTCATAGAGAGTGGGAGAGAAAGAAAGTCAGAGACAGGGAGAACGAGCGTCATACAGAGTGGGAGAGAGAGAGAGTCAGAGACAGGGAGAACGAGCGTCATAGAGAGAGGGAGAGAGAGAGAGAGAGAGAGAGAGAGAGAGAGAGAGAGAGAGAGAGAGAGAGAGAGAACCGGAGGACGACTGAGAGAGCGGAAGGAGAGCAACAGAGACTGAGAGAGAGGCTGAGAGGGAGAACAAGCGTCATAGAGAGTGGGAGAGAAAGAAAGTCAGAGACAGGGAGAACGAGCGTCATAGAGAGAGGGAGAGAGAGAGAGAGAACAGGAGGACGACTGAGAGAGCGGGAATCAGAGCAAGGGAGACTGAGAGAGAGGCTGAGAGAGGGAGAATGAGCGTCATAGAGAGAGGGAGAGAGTGGGAGAGAAAGAGAGTCAGAGAGAGGGAGAACGAGCGTCATAGAGAGAGGGAGAGGGGGAGAGAGAGAGAGAGAGAGAGAGAGAGAGAGAGAGAGAGAGAGAGAGAGAGAGAGACACAGAGAGAGAGAGAGACAGAGAGAGGCTTAACGGTTATAAAAAAATTGTTTCGTAATCAATATCGTTATCCAGCTTAATGATATCGGTATCCATTATCGTTCTCGGACATGTTTTTGACTTTTCCAGATAACGGATATCGGATACCGTTAGTAGCACCCTTGCTGCAGTTCTATTAAGAGACCCGGTCATTCATCTTTTTGACCGAAACACTTGAACAGTTTTGATCGGATCCCTTTAGGTCGACTTTAATCGTTTTTTTATTCTGAGATATAGATCGGTTGAGCTGTAAGCTATAATTTCTGATATCTAAAACAACTTTCTATATTGGTTCTCCCGTAGATATAACTTTTCATTGACCTGCAGTTTTTTTATCCGTGGTTGACATTTACAGCTCGAGTAACTATTGAATGTAAATAATTGGGCTAAATAGAAAGTAATCTGTGGTTACTCTCTGGGAGTCAACTGTCCGCTTCCTCTTACTGCCTAACAGCTTGTTTGTTAATTCTACTCTTTATTGAAGCTATTCAGACTATCTAATTTGAGTGAAATTTCCGCGTTCAACTGTTTTTTTTGTATCTACAACTTTCTTTCTCAAGTCTCCACTGTCTTCCTCCAGTGCCATTCCTATGTTGTGCTATTACTATTGAGTTTATAATTGTTTTTCTCCGTTTGGTCGATATCTGATTCGTGTCGGAATATATTAACGTATCTCGGAAAACTGTTTCTTCGAAGTCCACCCGACCGGGTATCTGGAAAGAGGGCGAAAAATCCTGACGGGTTTGAGCGGGCGAATTTCGCATGAGATTTCATAGTACCCATCGCTAACAATTTTTTTATAAGACAATCTTGAAGATGAACAACCGAAAAAGGGCATGAACATTGCGCATTTTCACAACCAATCGCTACAAGGGCAACCGAAATAACAAATCGAATTATCTAATACCAGGCTTATTTCCCAAAGATCTACGCGACGACTGCACGCCCAGGACGAGTTATTCCCCACGCATACAAAACGGTCTTCGCAAGCCACTGAACTTGAAGGTCTGATAATCTCTCCCATCTCTTCAACTGACGAGGTCAATTCCCTGCGAGATGAGGGAGTCGGACAGAACCTGGTTCGCTGACTCAGTGGGGTGGACACTGTCAAAGAACACGTATCCAGTAGCGTTACGGCACGTTCCCGGCGACTTCGGGTTGCAGAGAACAGACGTCTCCACCGTTCCCGTCCCGCAGCATCCTTTTCTGGACTCGAAGAATCCTGCGCCATAAACCATAACCATAATTATATTAAAAGCGACAAGTTTCTGATCTCGATGACAGGAGTGCTACTCGATTCGTGTTACATAAATTATTTCCTTCGTTTTTTGCAAGACTCATTACAAAATTTTAATTGCTGAGTTCCTTGGTAAGATTTTGCTCTTTCGGGCGAGACCACGAACATAAAAAACGAAGCAGCGGTCAAGGGAGAGATGATCTTGTTTGTGGAGAGGAGATTACCGAAATCGGAAGGTTTCTCGATGAGGTCGAGGGTGGGCTTGTAGATGTCGAAAACTGCGATCTTGAGGTTGGGCAGACTTTTGCCCAGAGAGTCCGCCGCCGCGATGAGCTTCTTGTTGAAGTTCTGAGCGTCGATGTTGAACCTTTCAACGCAGTCGTTGCTGCCTCCGCCGAATAGAGTGATAACGGCGGGGACGCAGCCAATTGGTGGCAGCGCCGTCACGCCAATCCTGCGTGCCCCCAGCTTATGTAGGTCCTACTCAGAACATACCCACAAGTTAGTTCTATAGATAGCCTGGTGATTTTATTCCACTAATCTCTTATATAACAAAACACTGATCCAGATTCATAATATATTTTTCCAAAAGTTCATGTAGATAAGTCTAGCACGAAAAACATGATGTATCAATAATAAGAAGGAACTAAATAAATGAGAAAAGGGTTTGTGAATTGTGATAAAAAATCTCTATTTTTATCTTTATGCTGTGTGGATTCTTCTGTGGACCCTCAGACAATAGAAATGGCTACAGTGATTCTGTCAATGGCGGCGGGGAAGACGACACGTTTCTCACTAGCTCTAATGGGCCACCGGCAGGCAGTCAACCCACGCGGCTTGAAATTGAGCTTTCTGGTATGTGGCTTATCCTTTCGGAAAAAAACAAGCAAAATTTTTCTACGGAGTAGTAGTAGTAGTAATAGTAGTGGCTGGTCTTTGGCACATTCATCACCGACGGTAATGAAGAGGACAAGGAACTTCGAGATTTTTGCTTAGGGGAAGAACGAACTCACCCTGATGAAGCCGCAGAAGATGCTGACGAGGAAGGATGAGAATTCTTCGGGGGTGTAAACCTTGTTGATAAGGGGATTTACATAGTAGTTCTGCACAAAGTCTGTGCTTCCAGTGCTCACGATGTAAAGAGCTTCGGTGATAATGGAAGATGTGTTCTCTCGTGCCACCCGCTCCAGCCTCGACTGGTACTCCTTGTAGTACTCCAGCTGCTGGGACAACGGAATCGCGTTCTGCACAGAGACTCAAATCTTTGATTATAAAAGACGATAAGTCGAAATAAAACTGAAAACCTCGACGTCGTTTTTAAGATTAAATGTGACAGTGACGCGTTTTTAAGTAATTTTCGGGGGCCATTCTATTAAGCTTTAATGTCTTGGTCGAGACAGATCAACCATGTATTTCTGCCGAGAATACGAGATAAATGTCTGCAACTATGTTTAAAATAACAAAAGGTTAGCCATGCATCACAGTTGACGTGAAGACTTACCAGGGTCAACGCGGTTGCATCGTAGTATCCCGAGCCCGCAGAGCCGAAGTTAGCCCCAATGAGCAGGTTCTTCCCAGAAGCCTCAGGGCTAAGATACGCTCTCGGGTACTCGTCGAAACCCAGGTTCTCAGCTGCATAATTTACAAACCGTATCTTTCAAGAAACGAAGAGCGAGGTGCATTTCCTTAAAGAGAAGCCTCTGCGATAACCTCACCGGTGATATCGGTGGCAAGCTTGCCGTTGCAGAATCTCCCGGTAGGGCTCTTCGTCACGAAGTCCCTTCCATAAGGCAGAAAGTCGGATCTGAAGAGCGTGGGAAGATAGTTGTTGTTGCCCACGTCCACAGACGAGTCGCCAAACAAAATGATCGCCGGCACAAGCTGGGCATTTCCTCCTGCGATCCTTAGAACGAGTAGCGACACGAAAATCGCGTAGAAATCTCCGCCGCGGGAGCCCATGTAAGCCATTCTCTCTTTCTCAACAGATGTCTTCCCTTCTCTGAGTTTCAGGCCTGGCGAGCCGGCTCTTATAAGCACGTAGCCCGTCTGGAACGCGTTCATACGAGCGGACACGCAAGAGGGAAGTAAATTGCTTGGGGTTTGTTGACGAGCATTCAATGCTCTCGCGAGCGTCCTTGGGTTTGGACTGGGAGACTGAGTTGCCGACTAGACTGCGGCTTCTCTCTTCTTTCTTCCCCATCTTTACTGCGTTCAACTACTCCGGAGGCGCATTAGTACGCCGAAGGTAAGCGATGGCTATCAAAAGTTAGCTGGCGAGTCGCGCTGGACAGAGCTGAGAGAAAAGAACGAACGCTGGCCTTTATAAGAAGCCCACCATTTCCATATTTCCTCCCTGTAAATTCGTCCGACAGTACATCAAGTCAACGTTTGCATGACTATACCGTATATCTTGTCAAACCCTCGGTAAATGGACTCCAGCGAAGGACGATCAGCCATGAATTGGCCGAATCTTCTGCCGTTTGGATGGGGTGAATCTGTTCCGGTCCCGGTTAGAATTTATCCAAGAAGAGCACATTCGCTGATAAGCTACGAGTGCTTCTGCCCAGAGCGTTTTATCTTCGTTCAAGTACAAGAGATCAGTAGACAGACTGGTTGAAATTCTACGGTCTGACAGGTTGAGAATTCACTGCATTATTCCTTCTTCGGCCGGTAAACAGTCAGAAAGAAGGCTGTGCAGAGGGTTAACAGGTGCTTCGGTTTATACAAATGTCGGCTGCACTTGGTCCAGAATCGATCGAAGCCATAACTAATGCCGGTGCCGCACTTGAAAGAAAAACCCTAGAGAGGTAAAGTTACTTCTATAATCGGACAGGGTGAAATTGGAGATTTCCCGGTTGCGCGATGCCCAATATTATCGCTTTGCATGAGAACGCTCGTTTTTCGTCTCAACGTAATTATGCCTTTGAGTTAGCGCATGAGTGCGTTCGATGGGGACGTAAGATCAACGAAGAGAACATGCATGGATTAGAGGCTATGATATTTCAGTTCCATCGCTGTCCGCACACAATCAGAATTTATGCAGACTTAATCGTGTGATTCGTGGAGTACGAAGGATCATTGATTCAACAAAGTTCCGGGAAAACGATTGATACAAAGGTCCGATGTGACACTCAGATAAGTTAATACATACATTTTGATGTTCATTCCCAATTAATGTCGGTCCATTACACATAAGAAAGCGAAAGCATAGAGATAGATGCTGAGACGGAGACAGCGCAATAGATAATAGCTCATAAGACGGAATCAGACTTGGGTACCTATGTTAATTGTCTTCGATAACTGGTCGTACAAATATCTTCGTCCAAGTAGATCTTTCCGGGTCCAATTTGAACGTCGAAAGAAAAGATGCTTCATTTTTCACTGTTTTAAGAGAGAGAGGGAAAGGTATAGAGAGAGTGTGTGAGAAAGAGACGGAGAGGGATAGAGAGAGAGAGATGGAAAGATATAGAGAGAGAGTGAGAAAGAGACCGAGAGGGATAGAGAGAGAGATGGAAAGGTATAGAGAGAGAGCGAGAAAGAGACCGAGAGGGATAGAGAGAGAGAGAGATGGAAAGGTATAGAGAGAGAGCGAGAAAGAGACCGAGAGGGATAGAGAGAGAGAGAGATGGAAAGGTATAGAGAGAGAGTGACAGAGAGACCGAGGATAGGGAGAGAGATGGATTGAGAGAAAGAGGGAGAGGTATAGAGAGAGAGTGAGAGAGAAGGATAGAGAGAGAGGGAAATGTATGGAGAGAGAGTGAGAAAGAGAGGGAGAGGGATAGAGAGAGAGAGGGAGAGGTATAGATAGTGAGAGTGAGAGAGATGGGAAGATATAAAGATAGTCAGAAAGAGAGGGAGAGGGATAGAAAGAGAGGGAAATGGATAGAGAGAGAGAGGGAGATGTATAGATAGTGAGAGTGAGAGAGATGGGAAGATATAAAGATAGTCAGAAAGAGAGGGAGAGGGATAGAAAGGGAGGGAAATGGATAGAGAAAGAGAGGGAGAGAGAGAGAGAGAGAGAGAGAGAGAGAGAGAGAGAGAGAGAGAGAGAGAGAGAGAGAGAGAGAGAGAGAGAGAGAGAGAGAGAGCGCGCGATAAGCTTGCGATTTTTATCCGATCAAGTGCCTTTAGACTAGAGTGCAACATGGTCGATTAGTTAGCCGGAAGGTTTGTGGCGGATAACGAAGTGTACAGAGCTTGATAGCGATGGGTGGAGGGCGGAGGGACAAGCACCTTGGCCTTATCGCCAGAGCCACCGGACGTCCATGTGAGGACGTCAAATTTATGAGACAACGTGACGGTTCAAAAGGGCCTTAATGAAGGCATCAGCCGGTGCTGGCCGGCCTACCAAACAGGCCTGCCCTCTCGCTGCGGAGCAGCTTGGAACGTTCAAATCTTCGTTAACTGGGCAGGGAATCGTATGCAAGTTGCGTATCCGACACTCCGGTAGATGAATTAGCTGGCATCCAGAGTCATTACATTTCGCTTATTATGTTTCCTCTTAATGAATTACCAGACCCTGATGGCCCACTCGGTATCGAAGAAAGCCATGGTCAATGGATGCTCAAAATTGGGATAAATATCTATCACGGTTTATGAGGGCCACGTTATTCTGGATATCGATAATTTTAACTATTAGTCGCTCTAACGAGTCAAAATAGCTGTCTTCGTAAAGATCCATTAGGTAGATGAGGGATCAATACAGTACCATGGGAGAAGATCCAAAAAAATAGTTAGAAACTGTAGCCCGCAAGTAGGTGAAGGCTAATGTAAGCGTAATGAGCGATGTTGGCAATATAAAGAAAGAGGATTAAATATAATATTCCAGTGTACATAAAGCATTGAATGGACGGAACAGTAGGTGCGTGAAAGACAAAAAGAGTGGGCGGTTCAAACTATTTGGTGATTCAAACAGAGATGATGGTCTTTGTATTTGAAATTCATATGCAAAGGCAGTCTGGAAGATACATGATGAAGTGAAATATTGAGAGAAAAGTTCACAACTACTGGTGCCAATAACTTTCTCCAAAATGGAGCCTCCCGGCCTCAAAGATATTCCAGTCGGTATGAAGTATAGTGTCATTTATTTATAAAGGGTAAACTTAGGAATGTATCAGATTCTTTTGTAAAGCTAAATTATAAATAATTGGTTTACAGCTACATTGTTAGCTGTTCCCACATCATGACATCAGAACATTTACAGCTACAATTTAGGAATCTACTTGGTACTTATCTACAACGTTTAAATAAATAATTCAAAATATCTTCTAAGCTAAGAAGGATGTAGAGGGAAAGGGAAATGAAAACATTTTATGTTGATTTATAAAGATAAGGAGTAACTAATGGGGGCACTGGTTTATTAACCAAAATTTTATTAATTATTATCTAAGTAATTAAAATATTGCAGGTTTTTCTATCTATGGAAACGGATAGAAGATAAAGTGGACTCGGTGATTTTAATACACATTAGGCTAGTCCATAATGTTGTCCTAAAGATATCTAACCCAGAGTTGTGAAAGTCCTAACTAATGATTTTGGTTGCTTCCCCCAATATAAATCTTTTGGTAATGGGGAGCTTTAACAGGAATATCGAAAGAATAAAAATGTGATCCAGTTTTGATATCTTGAATCACGAAGTCTTCCAATGATGATCAGAATGCCAGCTTCTCCAAGTCAGCACTCAAAGCCTACTCTGTAGACCCGAAATGTAGTTAACTATTAGATTATTCCTTTGTAATGCATACCCTTCTATGTTTCTATTAGAAAATATGAACTTAGTGACAATATGTAGTTAACTAATGTTATTAGACTTCACCTTGCCTCTTGTCAATAAAAAATATCACGCGGTTTTAATAATAATTTTATATATCTTCAGATATTCCTTTAAGTGCAACAATTCATAACTACATATTATTCTGATTTTATAATACGAGTTTTCTTCATTTTCTTGTATTTTCATGGAACTTTGGGACCTCTGATTATTATTAAGTAGATTTTTTTGTATTAACAAATAAAAATTGATTTATTTATATATGCTTTTAATTTAAAACCTAGTTTAATCCCATTTTTTAATCCATTCTGCCTGCTGTTGTAATATGATTCTGTCTGATCATGACCAATCACTGGCTACAACAAATGATTGGCACTTCCCAATCATTGGTTATGGTGATGTAAAACGTATTTGTCGGGATCGATCGACACGTGTTACAATACAGGAAATAAGATAATATGCACGAATTTGAAATATGTATGACTTTTGATAGTACTCAAAACGAGTGCATATGACAGCTGATAATCCAAGAACACACTTCAATTAATTCCAGGCAGAAAAGATTAATCACAATTAAACTCTCAATGTCCCATGCAATGAACTAGACACTTATGACGTGAGGAGCTTGACAGCCTGGTAGCATCCACGTCTTTTGTTATCATGCGATTAGTCTTCTACCACAAGAATATCCTAGGACTCGACGAGGTGGTTGACCTATGTGCAATTTTTCAAACACAACATAGGAACAGATAGGGGACGACGACACTGGAGAAAGCACTCAACGAGGTGGTTAACCTATGTGCAATTATTTCAAACACGGCAGAGGAACAGATAGGGGACACCGACATTGGAGAAAGTAACAATACTGATAAAGAAGGGGAGTCGAGAAGAACCTGGCATTAGGAGAGACAGTCGATGAAATGACCGCGCCAATCTGAATAGAAGTGTGCGATTGGCCTTCGGACGAATGCCTTTGATAAGTACTCAGCCTTGTGCGGGTGAGACGGCTGGGTGATGACGGCTCTAGGCTTTGGTCGATGGCAATGTTCCACGCAGAGGCAAGAGGGTTGGCATGCACGATGAGATGATGCATAGCGTGGATAGGGACGCGTGGCGCATGAACGCGCGGAGCAAGAACGCATGGCACTAGGGCGCGGAGTGTAGGCCGCACAGTGTGGGGATGCGCGGCACGGAGGCACGCAGTGCAGAGGCACGCGGTGCAGGGACGCTCAGTGTGGGGCTCGCAGTGCAAGGGCGCACGCGGCAAGCGACTTGCAGTCGACAAGGCACGCGGGTGTAGCGCACATGGGCGCTAGGGCCGAGGGGGCCGCAAGGGGTCGCAGGAGTCAACAATGGTAGCGGCGGCTGTGGTAGAGGCAGTATCAGTGGTAGCGATGACGGGGGTAGCGGCGGCTGCGACGGCACAATTGTGGCGGCAATTCAAAAACAAGGGTTCTTGAATGGCGTCCCTTCAAGAACTCATCTTCTAGAGGAATTCCAAGAATCTATGACGGTTGAGAGATGTCCTCGACAGCTATTCATTCCACGGAGTGGTCTCAAGGTGGGAGATGGGCACGGCAACGAGGGATCCCACAATCTCAACACATTGTAGATCTACAACTGCACTACACTTTCTAAAAGAAAACAATACTTCAAAGAAGAAAAAACTTTCAATTTTATAAAATGACAACCTGCCTATCCATGGACATGCCATCCCTTTATATAGGGAGGGAGGATGCCCAAGTGGCCAACAACAAGGGAAAAAACCATTGCGAGATGATATCCCCTTAACGTACATTACAAAGACGAAAGAAAATAACGAACGAGGCACAAAATACAATGACCCAATCCGATTGTTCGAGGAAATTAAAATACAAAGAAATAATATACAACCCTTACGGATGAGAATAAGGCCAGATACTTGAAGCTAGAATTACGAACATCAGCTCGAGCAGCTCGGCGCGGTTGAACTTGTCCGATGTTGATGCAGTCGCGATGATCCCACATCATATGGTCAATGGTTTGTAGTGCCTCCCAATGCACTTTCAGTTCACCTTTTAATATAAAACTATGTAGAAAAAATTAAAAATAATGGATCCAATTACAAGAATGTTATTTGACGCATGGACACTTGCAAATGGAGAAAAACAAAAAATTCTAATAAATGCACCAAAAACCTTTTTATGCAGTATCATAGGTGGGATTAAGTAATTTACAAATGGAAAAATGGTAGAAGTGTTGCAATTCAGTATTATTTTTTAGTTTCTTTGTGTATTCTTGGGAAAATTAATGGGGCATTGTTTGATTCATGATTTTTAATGCCAGTTATTGATACTTTTGGGAAAATTTGAAGACATATATCAGCACATAATTTTAAGAATATTTTTTAAGTAATATTTTAAGACACAAAAATTGGAAAATCTGAGGATTTTATCACCACTCTAGGTGATCCGTTATATAGATAGAGTGTGATAGAGAAGTAATCAATATGCTAGATTTCTCCAACTTTTAAATGCAACTTTGAATTTTTCAGATGGAGTTCCAAGTCAAAATTTTAAGTGTAGTTATATATTTATTCTCCATCTTCCACACACCTGTATAAACATAGTTCAAGGGCGTCAAATATGTCATAAATACTTGAAGAAAATATGAGGCAATATGGAAATATCTTGATGGAGTCTTACATATTTATGGTATCTATCGAAAGCATAAATTTAAAAACTCTCTGAAACTATCGTGAAACTTTCATATAATCAAATGGATAACTTCAACAATTTGAGATAAAAAGAGTGTGATTATCCAACTAATACGTTATCAATGAGGCTAATTGGGGAGAAAGAGAGATATTTGGTGGAACTTTTTAATAAGTTGAATTCTTTAGAGAGAAGGAAGTAGTTGTTATACTTGAATATTACTTGGTGGGAAAAAAGAATGCTTTGAAAAAATTAAATTTATTTATTTGATTATATGCTTGGTACATTAGCCTCTTGATGCTGCTCATCGATGACAAGTCTAGAGGGGTATAAGAGCACATCTTGTTCCAAAAGCCATTGATGTATAGTGTGCTACAATAGGATCCACCATTGGTGCACATATGCACTAAGATAGAGCACACCAAAGTTAATTTTCCAGCATTGGGTGGGGGGAGGCAACCAAGTGAGGGCAGGATTAGTGCCTTCTTGCTAAGTGTGATGTTTAACTGTTTCCACATGCTGATGCTCATATAAATTATTTTGACAATACTTCATAATGTCATATCTAAAGAGCCAACCTGTTAATTCCTACAACCTAAAAAATCTTACAGTGATTTTGTGAATGCTGCTTGCATTAACAAATTCTAAAGGTCAATAGTGGTTTACTTTGATTTTTACAATAGTCTACAAAAAAATCACCATTTCTTTTAAATATTTATTCTAATATCTGGGAGTCTAAGAACAAGTGCACTAAATAGCTAAAGATACCGAAATAACCTATTGTTGAATTAGTTTAATGATTATATTATTTTTTTTGGAAAATTTTAAGGAAAACAAAAGTTAGAAAATGTGTTAGTGATCTTATAATATGATACTTTTCTTTACATTGTTTATAATGTAATGGAGGTTCATTCACTTTGTATGTGCACGCCTGGTAGTTTATCTCTGATTATTCTAATTATAATGAGGAGTTTCAATTAATTTTTCAAAATAAACCACACTATGCTTACCCCAAAGTTAGTCGAATTTCAGATTGTTATATTATTCGGAGACCAAAAACACAATCTAGTGTTAAATATTATTTACCTAACTTTAAATGACTTGTATTTTTTAGATTCATAATTTTGTGTACATTATAAACCTATTTAAACTTATTGTATACCAACTATGTTAACATCATAAAACATACCAGAGAAGAGTACATTTAAAAAATATTTAGAGAACATTTTTCAAATAAAATGAAGGAACATGTATCAATAATTTATTTAAATATATAAATTATCTTTTGCAAGAATATTTTTATGATTAACCTTTCTTTCTTATCCATATCCGCCGTGATGGCATCACACTACGGGGATAATCTATCCTGAAAAATATATCCAAAATTCATTTTATTGCATTATCTATGCCTGATCACATGATGAAGATGGTTGATACAGGAATATTTTGTGTGAAGCCACTAAGGAGAGGAATTGGGTGTTATTTGGGAAAGAGCTCATGCAACTGATATGTAGAAATCTGTGAATTGTTTCAAAGATTTTTTTATGCAAAGTAAATTCTTTTCATATGTGTATAATCTATCTTTTGAGCTGACACATAAACAACATATTATCAGTAGATTACACATAAAGAACATATTGTGTAACCCATTTAACAAAATGGATAACTCTTTTTTTATTGTCAACATTTGATTTACCATAATTATGTTACCATAAGAGGAAGAAAAATAAGAAAAACCGGGTTATTCAAACTTAAAGTAGAAAATTTCACCAATAAGATATGAAGACTTACTTCCCATTTGGGGTTGTGTAAAAAATATTTTCATGTCAGACAGGTTTCCAAATTACACTAGCAAAATGTCAATGGATGCTAGTGTATTGTAAATGAAAATTAGAGTACTTTATAATAAGTTAATGAAGTAATCATTTAAATCCAGTTATTTGGACATTGTTTTCAGATTATTAGAAATAATATATGGGATATGTAATAGTTATTAAAAATTCACCTCTTTGTATTTTCACAATTAGATTTTCTGCTGATTTATTTGTTTTTATTTTTGTTCCTTTTGAAAGTTATTAAGAGTTGGTCAACTGGAAACTATTGAATTGTAAAAGAAATTGTTACATTTTATTTCTTCTGGAACATAAATAAAAATATGCCAGGATAATACCTCTACTTACAATACCTATAACTATTCTAATAGCAGTTTTACTTCTATTTTTCAAAGAGACAAAAAAAATCGTCGCCCTGTACATGTATCACAAATTTTGACTGAATCTGACCTTGGATCTATAAGCCCCCATTTTGAACATCAGAAGGTTTCTATCTGGTTCTGGTAATTCAATAGTAAATAAATATATTTTTAATACCAGAAAAAAGTGTGTTTTACTTTAATTTTTTATAATTCATATGCATCTGGATCTGTTCATAAGAAAAGGTTGAAGGGACTTTGATTTATTTTTTGGGCAAATAGAAAATTATTAATAATACATATTTAAATATCTCTTTGAGAAAGTGCCAAAATTTCCCTCACTAGTAGTTATGTTACACCCATACATTAGATAAAATTTATTATATAAGCTATTCAAATAAAAAAGTGTGTTTTACTTTAATTTTTTATAATTCATATACATCTGGATCTCTTTATAAGAAAAGGTCGAAGGGACTTTGATTTATTTTTTGGGAAAATAGAATAATATTAATAATACATCTTTGAAAATCTCTTTGAGAAAGTGCCAAAATTTCCCTTACTAGTAGTTATATTACACCCATATATTAGATAAAATTTATTATATAAGCTATTCTTATAAATATTTAGGATCATACTAGGCATGCATCTTTATCTGTAATGGTGCACCAATAATTTATTTGAATGGATATATTATCCTTCTTTTTTATTTTTTCAAGATTATACTTTAATTTTTTTTATTTTTTCTTAAATTATTTTTAGTGCAGTAATTACCTGTGTACAATTCGTATACAAACTAGTTTCAGAAAATTTATAATTATAAAAATAAAAATTTATATTATCTTTATAATTTTTATTAATAGTTTTCACAAATTTTTGTTTTACTGTAATTCGTTTTGGGATAGTGGAGTAGGGGTAACTATATTCAACCCCATGCGCTTTCAAAAATTCAATGCTTAATATTTGGGGTTTCCGAGTATGCATTTGCTTAAATATGGCTTAAGGAAGGGCTTTTAAGCCTTTTGCTCAATTATGTGGTATAATCATTTTTTGTGGAAGAGAAATATTGACGTTGTAAAATGAACTCAAAATAATGTCCCTTTTATCTTATTGTATTAAGTAAATTTACTGTAAACTAACATTTTAATGACCTTTCTTCTTACACCAATAAGGACGTTCAACATTTAAAATATTTCATGGTTGTGATGAAACTAGTGTACGACTGATGAACTCGAATTTACGTGTATTAATTATGTCATTGTTGTGATTTGAGTCCCATGAAATAGATTTATAAACCTCAATTAGTATAGTTATTAAGAAAGGGTTGATCCTCAAGGGATCTATGTAATCAGATTAGATAGTTTCTTTAGTAATGAGAGAGGAATATTAATAATTATAAGAAGGTGATTTGGGGTAAGAGATGGAGTATTACTGAATTTCAGAGGATGTCTGAGAGTAAGAGAGTGTAATTAGTATATAATTAAGTATTAGATATGGATTTTAAAAACTTTTTGGAGATAATTGATTGATCGGAATAAGAATTTAAGAGTTATGATGAAGAGAGACAGGAAATAAAGACTTGAGAAGTCGAGATGTATACTCCCCTCAAAGAAAGACAAAACCTAAATTATCCATGGAAGATAATACAATGAAAAACCCAATCCAAACCTTCACACAAACCTTGATGAGCGTCAGCCATAGGTTGGGTGATGCTCGATTTTCTTCGATCATGATCCTTTGCTTGTTCTTGCTTCCACAACACTGTCTATGCGTCAAACAATGAATAGATTAGGCCTTGAACCTCTCCTTCACCTTCTGGTAGCCTGTTGCTAAGGAGATACCAAAAAGCCCGAAGAGAAAACATTTTGGTTCTTCTAGGGGCTACATAGGGTTTAGAGGGCATTTGGGGTCATCAGTATTTTTTGTCAAATATTTTAGAATTCAAAACCAAGATTGAGCCATACCAAATGAAAGATCATGATGTAGGGAGGCTGTCATAAAACTTCATGTGAATCCAATATGTAGATCAAAAGATATTGCTGGTTTAAATTGGATTAATGCGGACCGTCGTATCAAAAGGTCCACCAAGTGTGACATGTGTCGCACCTTGATTGGGTGCAATAGTGTCACTCTTTTTTAAAGATGATTTGGAACTTTAATGTGGACTATCCATTCATGATGATCATGATTGGATGGTCCATGATTGTGAATATACTCACTTTAATAAAGTGCAAACTTAGGTAGGGGACTACTATTTATCACACCCATCCACATCTGATCATGATAGGATGGATGCCACGTCTGATATGTATCATGCATCAGATAGAGGGAATCAACGTTGGTAAATCATGGCCCTCCGATCGCCATTAGGCGGCTCACATTTCTGACATGCATCAAAGATCAAAGGAAGAGAGAGAGTTGCTCGTTTGATAATTGGATCTGAATTCAATGATCATCAGGGGTCGCGTGTGCCCTTGAAAAAGGTCTCCAGGGGAAAGTGAACACGTCACGTGCTCTCAAGGCTTTTGTGGGACTTTAGTCTGACATTGGTAATATGTTGACCATTTATGCATGTATAAACTTAACAATTTATGTATATTCAAATCACAGATTATGCAACCCACACACTTTCTCTCATGTGCGAGTTACATGCACACCATGTGTGCAACCTCACGTGCTCGTAGTGTTGGGCCTTTCCCAATGGCCCATGTGGTCGGCAAGGACATCTACATTGTGGGTATCCCACCATATTGGGGGATCTGTCCCACCTGCAACGTTCACGATCTGGTCCGATAATGTCCTATGTCACCCATTGTTAAGCCTCACCACCCCTTGAGCCTCAATAGTGATGTGACCAAGGGACACCATTTATCTCCACCCATTCTATCCCCATTGAGGCATGAGCATTTCAAGTCGGTACAAGAGGAGGAAATTAATGTTGTAGGGGAGCGGATGTATCGCAAGTTTCTTGTGCAGTAGTAGGGCATACCATCGCCCAACAACATGTGGACCTCAAAGGCAGATCTCCACCGACTAAGACCATGACTTGTTTGCCCCCTAGAATATATCATTGGCTCCAACTCGTTGGAGCCGAGTTCTTCCCCCCCGGGAGGATGATGGAGGACAATTTGGAAGATTAAGCCCAAGCTCGTTAAGGGGAGAGTACTCAAATTTACCCAACAACAGCCACGTGGCAGAGCCCGAGCCGATGTGAAGTACTCAAATTGCTGATATCAGATTTGATGATAGTTTCCTATCGTCTTATATTTCATGTATGCATGATTTCCTTTGACTTTAGGAAGCCGACCCCCCTTTGTACGGGTCTCCATGTCTGTTTTGTTTTGCATGTGTTTGTCTTTTGTTCATACCATTAGGGGAGAGTCCTTGTTTGGACATCTCCCCTAAGGTGGCCCGATAGGGCAACCACACATCCCCTTCTACTATAAAAAAGAAAGATGATACTAGTTTTTTTGTTTCGAGACTCTTTGAAGAAAAATACAATCCTGAAGATGGACACTCTCGATTGTTGTCGTAAACAAGCTACCATCAATCAGAACCACCTGCTGCCGATGAGATACCTTTGAGCATCGGAATATGCTCCATCAAGTCTGAAGTGGCCGTCTAAGCGTTGCCCCGTGAAGTCGCCCCAGCCTCTTTGCGAATGCTTGGCACCATAGAGCTGGCGTCCCTGCCCCCCCCCCCCCCCAACTTGCAGTCTTGCTGTCCTTGACACGCCCCCCTACGGTTCAGGCGGCTTTCGATGCAACATCAGTGGTGATCAGTAGCGATCCCCTGGCCATAGTTGCACCTCACGTGGCTTTCGTGGGTGTTTGTAGTCACGACCCCGCCACCAACGGGCCTTTGCCATTGTCCCCCTCTTGGAGTCCCCATTGCACCATCACGTGGATGCTATCTCGTAATCCTGTGATCGCTGCCTTCCGTGCAACATTACTGGGTGCCAGTAGTAACCCAATGGCCCAGTTGCAACCCACATGGCCTCCTCGCGTACCCACGACCTTGCCATTTGCAGGCCTTGCCAGTGGCCCCCTCCCCCTGCCCCTATTGCACCACTATGCGTCTAATCTCTCGCATTCTTGCGGTTGTGTTTCACATCCCAATGGACCCAGCCACGCCTTCTGCGCCGCTTCTGCTTCGCACGTGCCCACTAGCTGTGCTAATGGCAACTACGGTCATTTCCAAGTGCAACTCACACATGACGTCACCTTTGCACGGGTCTTTCAATCGTACTATTTGTCGCAACCCATACGTACGTGTGACCTTGCTTACCCTGCCGCACCCATGGCCATTACTGCACCAACATGGGTTCCCTCTACTACACTCTTCTGTGGCCATGACACGCCGGCACACAGCCCCAGTTGAGGCTCGGCCCCATATGTCACATCCTCCTTGCTTTTATAGTATCATTACATTCTTCAGTGCCGCCCTCGTCTGTTTTGCTGTCGAGAGTTTTCAAATTGTAGGAATAACCACCAAAATTGTGTTAGGGACTTTTGATTTTCTTTGTGTCAAATCTACATCGCTCTCGACGACGATTGTAGACACTCATAAACAATGGTTGTCCCCCACTCTGTTGTCCTTCGGGCAGATCATCTGCGTCTTTGGGAGCCTATCTGTTGCCAAGACACCTCGTGTCGACTATCTGGGTTATTGTCCTGGGTCAGTAGGTTTCCGTCCTACTTCTTGCCGATTCTTCGAAAGAACATATCATCTAATCACGTTTGTTTGCATCACACATTACCACCCTCTCTTTGTGGTATAACACAAGCCATTTGATATTTTCACCTCGTGTTGCATCAGACATCACAAGAATGAAAAATATCATTAATGACATAAAGTCCATCCAATTGTGATCTCAATTTCCCTGGAAATAACTTCATACAATATTTATAAAGACAGAACTTTTTGGTTCGCATGCAGATTCATCCTCTTCAAGACCTTGCCATGAAAGTGCTTCCTTTTGGACTTCGAGTTGAGATAATTCTCATAACTTGATTCGTTAACTCTTGAATTCATGTAGCTGCAAAAGGTGACTCTTTCCTAAATCATCCAAAGGGATATTAAGTTTCATAAATAACCAAATATTCCTTATGTTCAATTTCAACAGGAACGTAACAAGCTTGCACATAGACTACTCAATATGGGGACATGCCTAAGGATGTTTTACATGCAGTCTTATAAGCCCATAGGGCATCGTAGAGTCTACTTGCCCAATCTTTCCCATCTGGCCTTGCAATTTTTTCCAAAAAAAATTTAATCTCTCTATTAAGAACTTCTACCTTCCCATTAGCTTTAGGATGGTATGGAGTAGTCATCTAATGATAGAATCCATATCATTTTAACCAATTCCTAAAATTGAAATTGTTGAAGTGACTACCATAATCACTAATGATTGCTATTGGGCATCCAAACTGACTAATATTACTTAAAATACATTTAAGGACTACTTTGTTGTAATTGGATCAATTGGGAATGGCTTCCACCCATTTGGAAACATAATTAACTACCATGAGGATATATTCATATCCCTCAGAAATTGGAAATGGTCCCATGAAGTCAATTCTCCAACTTCTTTGGTTGGCGACAAGGGCATGTGATCTTGCTTGCGCAAATTCACTGCAGCTTTGCATGCTAAATAAACTTTACAGAATTCAAAAGAATCTTTGTGCAATGTAGGCCAGTGGAAGACAGCTTGCGCCATCTTAGAAGGTGATATTTTAGGAGAATAATGTCCCCCGTACGGAGAAGAATGGCAAGATTCTAAAATTTTTCATTGTTCTTCATAGGGCACTCACCTCCTAAGTATATGATTTAAACTCAGGTTTGTTCCAGAAATTATGATTTATTTCTTTATAGAATGTTTTCAAGCATTAAAATCCCAATAATTAGGTATTTGACCTGAAACCAAATAATGTACAAGGTGTGTGTACTACTGTACCTTTGTTGCTTGCACTTCCAAGATCTGCTCATCAAGAAAATGATAAAAAGGGTGATGGTGAGTCAAAAGTTATTCAAGAAAGATGATATGCAAAAGGATTATCACACTCATTGCCATCTTTAATTTCTATATCAAATTTTTGCATTAATAAAATCCATCTCCTGAGTCCAGGTTTAGCTTCCTCTTACTTAGTAGAAATTCCAAAGCTACATGATCAGAAAAAACAACTATCTTACTACCTGACAAATAACTCCAATTTTTTTCTAAAACAAAAATAACTGCAAAAAATTCCTTTTAAGTGGTGTAATGGACTTGTGTTTCTCCCATGGTCTTGCTAGCATAGTAGATGCCCACCGGCTTCCTTTCAGCTTTTTCTCCCATAACTGCCCCTACTACAAAATGAAAGCTTATTTGACATGCAAAAAGGCAGTTTTAGCTTGAGAATCAAAAATGAAATCAACATCTTTTGAAAGCAAATTGGTCAAGGCTTTGGATATTTTGGCAAAAGTTTTTTTTTAAATCTCCTATAGAAGCATCCATGGCCAAGGGAACCCTGCAACTTACTTGAGGTTTGTCGGAGGAAGACCCTTGATCACTTCTATTTTGTCCTTGTCTACCTCAAACCCACGTTTGCTGACTTGATACCCCAGCGCTATCCCCTCTTACACCATTTGGTTTTGAGTATGGTTGATAAGCTTAAACTTGGGTATGAAAATCTAGTTAATAATGTCGTTTAGAATTTGGCTTATGCAATAAAATTTGTACTATTTACCCTTAATCCCAAAGAGAAAGGGGTCGAACCAAAGAGAGGCACTTCTCAAGAAATTTTTATCATATTTTTTATGAATTAATTCCATGGATGAATTAATTTTGTATTCAGTGAGTCTTATTTATGCTTAATTTTTTTTGTAATTATTTAAAAGTATTTAGAGTATTTATATTGATGTTTATATTTTCAATCAAAAAAATTTAGAGATAATGATTTTATTCCTATGTCCAAGTAAATCGAAACACTAAAATGCAAGACAATGTGATTTTTGAAGAGAATGTTTTATGTATTTAAATTGAGAATTCCTAAGCAAAGCAATTGGCTTATAAATTGGACTTGAAGATGGATGAAGTTTTTCGTAAAATTTTGAATTTAGGTATGTTAGATATGGAATTGACTTTTCCAATAATTTATTTCAAGATCAAGAGAGAGAATGTGTGCAAGATAATCTAGAGAGAGCAAGTAGGAAAAATTGGATAAAATCAGTTTTAGGTGAAATTCAACTCTGATCTATGGATCTAAGATGCAAGATGAGATGAGAGATAGTTTAGACCTGGGAATTTAAGTTCAGATATTGAATCAGAATCAAAATGCAATCCTAAACACCATTCAAGTCACTTCCAAGGTCATGTACATTTTTCCCATGCCTTGGCATTTTGAAATCATTCAACAAGATGTTTAAATAGTGAAGAACAGTCAACTTCAGAAGCAAATCATGTGTCCTTCTTGGATAACCGAGTTGGGGGAGAACTTTGTCAATAGTTTTTCCCTTCATGTCGACCACTATTTAATCGTATGAATCATAGAGGGTGAAAAGATGAACCTACCCTCAAAATTTGGGTGCAATCGTACGGTTGGATCTCAAGATATCTCATTTTTAAAATCACTTTATCTCAGCGATCTGATTGCTTTTTATCTCTCGTCCATGCGGTTGCCAGCCAGGTGAGAATGGGGCTTCCTGATTCACCAAGAGTATTCTCCTTGTTTGCTCTGCCTTCTGATCATGTGCTGCCAGATTTTTGCATTCCAAAAAATAATGCAATCATTGCTGTAAAGAGAGAGAGAATGTACCTTTTGAATAGCTAGGAGAGCAACATGTTGGCCCGCGTCAGCTCCCTTGGTTGTTTTTGAAAAAAAATAAGGTGACTGTGATTTCAATAAATGCACTCGGTTTTTGATTCACCACGTGCATGACTGGCTTTGATTGGCTTTGATACCAATATGATGTAACACGACGTGTCGGGATCAAAACACTTGTGGTACACCACAGGGAGGGGCGTACGATTAAACCTGGGTAACAACATGAGGAGGCTAGAGCAGTGGCATGCTCCCAACTACCCAAGTAATCAGCTCGAAGACCAACGAGGTAGGGAACAATCACTGTCCATGAGCAGAACAACATGAGTGTAAGACTAGGGTAACAACATGAGGACTCTACAAGTGTAAGACTAGGGTAACAACATGAGGAGTCTAGGGCAATGACAGGCTCCCAGAAACCTGAGTAATCTGCTCGAATGACAATGGGGTAGTGAACAATCACTGTCCGATAGTTTCCATGACATACCAAGGCATTAATGTCACATCATTTATAAGTATCTTACCAATTATAGACGGTCCTCCTCCTCCTTTTGTCGTGTCCCGCTAGTGTTCGCCCGTCCCGATGCCGGTACCGGATACCGGTATCGGGACGGATGCTGGACGGATGCCGGTACCGGAAACTTCCGGTATCGGTTTTTTCCAATATCCAGATACCGGATATCGGTATCAGATATCGGTTGCTACAGTGCCGATATCCGATACCGATATCCGTCCGATACCGTGATCCGTCTCCCGTCTCAAGGGGACAGATGACGGTATCGGATATCGGATGCGGATATCGGTTTTCGATATCTGCATCGAATTTCATAAACATTTCATATAAGTTAGTTCTTTTATGAAATTTCATATAAGGTACGTATTTCGAATTTTTAAAGTTTTGAACCTTGTTTTCTGGCAACGGCGGGAGCGGGCATCGGCGAGCACCGGCGGGCAACGGCGAGCAACGGCGGGCAACGGCGGCGGCGGGCAACGGCGGCGGCGGGCAACGGCGGCGGCAGGCAACGGCGGCGGCGGGCAACGGCGGCAGAAGGCAACAGGGGCAAGTCGATTTCCAGCTCTCTCTCTATCTTTCCTCTCAGCTTCCTCTTTTTCTCTATTTTTTCTCTCACGTTATCTTCGTCCTCTCTCAATTTCCTATCTCTCTTCGTCCTCTCCCTCTCTCACTTTCATATCTCTAGTTTACTTCTCCCTTTCTCAATTTCGTAGATCTATTTTTCTTCTCCCTCTCTCAATTTCATATCTCTATTTTTGTTCTCCCTCTCTCAATTTCATATCTCTGTCAATTTCCTATCTCTATTTTACTTCTCCCTCTCTCAATTTCATATCCCTATTTTACTTCTCCCTCTCTCAATTTCATATCTCCATTTTACTTCTCCATCTCTCCAATTCATATCTCCATTTTACTTCTCCATCTATTAATTTCATAACTCCATTTCTCTTCTACCTCTCTCAATTTCATATCTATATTTTACATCTTCCTCTTTCAATATCATATCACTATTTTTTTCCCCATCTCTTAATTTCATAACTCTATTACTCCTCTCCCTCTCTCAATTTCATATCTCTATTTCTCTTCTCCCTCTCTCAAATTCATATCTCTAGTTTACTTCTCCCTCTCTAAATTTCATATCACCATTTTACTTCTCCATCTCTTAATTTCATAACTCTATTTCTCTTCTCTCTCTCTCAGTTTCATATCTCTATTTCTCTTCTCCCTCTCTCAATTTCTTATCTCTATTTCTCTTCTCCCTCTCTCAAATTCATATCTCCATTTAACTTCTCCATCTATTAATTTCATAACTACATTTTCTTTCTCCCTCCCTCAATTTTATAACTCCATTTCTCTTCTTCCTCTCTCAATTTCATATCTCTATTTCTCTTCTCCCTCTTTCAATATCATCTCACTATTTTTTCCCCCATCTCTTAATTTCATAACTCTATTACTGCTCTCCCTCTCTCAATTTCATATCTTATTTCTCTTCTCCCTCTCTCAAATTCATATCTCCATTTAACTTCTCCATCTCTCAAATTCATATCTCCATTTTCCTTCTCCCTCTCTCAATTTTATAACTCCATTTCTCTTCTCCCTTTCTCAATTTCATGTCTCTATTTTACTTCTTCCTCTTTCAATATCGTATCACTATTTTTTTCCCCATCTCTTAATTTCATAACTCTATTACTGCTCTCCCTCTCTCAATTTCATATCTCTGTTTCTCTTCTCCCTCTCTCAAATTCATATCGCCATTTAACTTCTCCATCTATTAATTTCATAACTACATTTTCCTTCTCCCTCCCTCAATTTTATAACTCCATTTCTCCTCTCCCTCTCTCAATTTCATATCTCTATTTTACTTCTTCCTCATTCAATATCATATCTCTATTTCTACCCCCATCTCTTAATTTCATAACTCCATTACTGCTTTCCCTCTCTCAATTTCATATCTCTATTTCTCTTCTCCCTCTCTCAAATTGATATCTCCATTTAACTTCTCCATCTCTCAAATTCATATCTCCATTTTCCTTCTCCCTCTCTCAATTTTATAACTACATTTCTCTTCTCCCTCTCTCAATTTCATATCTCTATTTTACATTTTCCTCTTTCAATATCATATCACTATTTTCTTCTCCATCTCTTAATTTCATAACTCTATTACTGCTCTCCCTCTCTCAATTTCATATCTCTATTTCTCTTCTCCCTCTCTCAAATTCATATCTCTAGTTTACTTCTCCCTCTCTCAAATTCATATCTCTAGTTTACTTCTCCCTCTCTCAATTTCATAACTCCATTTCTCTTCTCCCTCTCTCAATTTCATATCTCTATTTTACTTCTCCCTCTTTCAAAATCATATCACTATTTTTCCCCCATCTCTTATTTTCATAACTCTATTACTCCTCTCCCTCTCTCAATTTCATATCTTATTTCTCTTCTCCCTCTCTCAAATTCATATCTCCATTTAACTTCTCCATCTCTCAAATTCATATCTCCATTTTCCTTCTCCCTCTCTCAATTTTATAACTCCATTTCTCTTCTCCCTTTCTCAATTTCATGTCTCTATTTTACTTCTTCCTCTTTCAATATCGAATCACTATTTTTTTCCCCATCTCTTAATTTCATAACTCTATTACTGCTCTCCCTCTCTCAATTTCATATCTCTATTTCTCTTCTCCCTCTCTCAAATTCATATCTCCATTTAACTTCTCCATCTATTAATTTCATAACTCCATTTCTCTTCTCCCTCTCCCAATTTCATATCTCTATTTTACATCTTCCTCTTTCAATATCATATCACTATGTTTTTCCCCATCTCTTAATTTCATAACTCTATTACTGCTCTCCCTCTCTCAATTTCATATATCACTATTTCTCTTTACCCTCTCTCAAATTCATATTTCTAGTTTACTTCTCCCTCTCTCAAATTCATATCTCTAGTTTACTTCTCCCTCTCTCAATTTCATAACTCCATTTCTCTTCTCCCTCTCTCAATTTCCTAACTCCATTTCTCTTCTCCCTCTCTCAATTTCATGTCTCTATTTTACTTCTTCCTCTTTAAATATCGTATCGCTATTTTTTTCCCCATCTCTTAATTTCATAACTCTATTACTGCTCTCCCTCTCTCAATTTCATATCTCTATTTCTCTTCTCCCTCTCTCAAATTCAGATCTCCTTTTAACTTCTCCATCTATTAATTTCACAACTACATTTGCCTTCTCCCTCTCTCAATTTTATAACTCCATTTCTCTTCTCCCTCTCTCAATTTCATATCTCTATTTCTCTTCTTCCCCTTTCAATATCATCTCACTATTTTTCCCCCATCTCTTAATTTCATAACTGTATTACTCCGCTCCCTCTCTCAATTTCATATCTCTATTTCTCTTCTCCCTCTCTCAAATTGATATCTCCATTTAACTTCTCCATCTCTCAAATTCATATCTCCATTTTCCTTCTCCCTCTCTCAATTTTATAACTACATTTCTCTTCTCCCTCTCTCAATTTCATATCTCTATTTTACATTTTCCTCTTTCAATATCATATCACTATTTTCTTCTCCATCTCTTAATTTCATAACTCTATTACTGCTCTCCCTCTCTCAATTTCATATCTCTATTTCTCTTCTCCCTCTCTCAAATTCATATCTCCATTTAACTTCTCCATCTACTAATTTCATAACTCGATTTTTGTTCTCCCTCCCTCAATTTTATAACTCCATTTCTCTTCTCCCTCTCTCAATTTCTTATCTCTATTTTACTTCTTCCTTTTTCAATATCATATCACTATTTTTACCCCCATCTCTTAATTTCATAACTCTATTACTGCTCTCCCTCTCTCAATTTCATATCTCTATTTCTCTTCTCCCTCTCTCAAATTCATATCTCTAGTTTAGTTCTCCCTCTCTCAAATTCATATCTCTAGTTTAGTTCTCCCTCTCTCAATTTCATATCACCATTTTACTTTTCCATCTCTTAATTTCATAACTCTATTTATCTTCTCTCTCTCTCAGTTTCATATATCTATTTCTCTTCTCCCTCTCTCAATTTCATATCTATATTTCTCTTCTCCCTCTCTCAAATTCATATCTCCATTTTACTTCTCTATCTATTAATTTTATAACTCCATTTTTCTTCTCCCTCCCTCATTTTATAACGCCATTTTTCTTCTCCCTCCCGCAATTTGAAATCTCTATTTTTCTTCCCCCTCTCTCAATTTCATAACTCCATTTTTTCTTCTCCCTCTCTTAATTGAAGACGAGCTTGTCTGATTGAGGACTGGCAGACTGTGCCGAACGAGGGTGTCTACACTCCACTCTTTTTGTGGGCAACGACGGGGGCAAAGCGTTTCCCCTTGCTTGCAGCCGTCGCGAGGGACTTGTTATCTGTATGTGCGACGAGCGCCCCCGCCGAGCGCATGTTCTCAGTTGGCAACGCTATTGTCACGTACAAGCGTTCCCGTCTCTCGCCGATAAGCATTGGTACAATGACGTCGAGCTAGGCAAGGATATTGAGGACGACGAAGATGGTGGGGTTAGCTGTTCTCGAGGTACGCGTCACATAACTCAACCAAATGTTATTTATACATATTTATCACTACTTATCACTTCTCTTATGCAACGCAGGTGACGATCAGGTGAGCAAAAATCTTTGACAGAGATGTTGGGCTTATGTTTTTTTGACATGGCTGCATTCATAGCATACCCGTAAATTTTTTGACCGAATATCAAAAAACCGGATACCGGCGAACACTACTGTATGGTGTCTTTTGTCTTAGTAGAGTTTTAATGCACTGGCCAGTCATGTAATTAAATATCCCGAATTTACTACGACAATACAGTTGAATGCACTTGCCATTAATTTCTTCATCCCATTCACTAACTATCAAACGCCATAAATGAAAATTAACTACAACCCGTGAGTATGTTCGCTTGAAATGAAAATCGTTTCCAGTTCTTAATTCAATTAACTATATATGAAACACCATAAACTCAATTAACTTAATATGTTTGTTACTCTTAATAACTAAATCTGCACTCCTCAATACACTAACTACAACACGTGACTTCTACGCTCCCAAATACACTAACTACGCTCCCAAATACACTGACTACGCTCCCAAAAACACTAACTACAACACGGGACTTTGTTCACGTAAATGAAATGTGTATTTACTCTTTAATTCAGTTAACGCAAATTTATTATTATTTTTATGAAATACATCACGTAATTCTGTTAGCTTAAAATAAAAATTGTTTTCACTTCTTAATTCAATTAAGAATTATTTATTACTATTTTTTATTGTTTCTGATAACTACAACACGTTAGTTAATATTTTTGTTACCTACATCTATGCTCCCAAATACACTAACTACAACACGGGACTTTGTTCACGTAAATGAAATTTGTATTTACTCTTTAATTCAGTTAACACAAATTTATTATTATTTTTATTAACTACAACCCGTAATTCTGTTAGCTTAAAATAAAAATTGTTTTTACTTCTTAATTCAATTAACAAATATTTATTAATATTTTTATTAAGTACATCACGTAATTCTGTTTACTTAAAATAAAATGTGTTCTTACTTCTTAATTCAATTAAAACAATTTAATAATATTTTTTACTGTTTCTGTTAACTACAACACGTTAATAAGTATTTCTGTTAACTACATCCACACTCCTTAATACACTAACTACAACACGTGACTTACTTCTCTTAAAGTGAAAACTCCATTAATTTATTAATTCCACTAACTAAATATCAAATGCCATGAATTTTTCCAAGATAACATTAAAATTCTTAGTATTTTTATTAACTGCAACCCGTAATTCTGTTAGCTTAAAATAAAAAAAAATTTACTTCTTAACAAATATTTATTAATATTTTTATTAAGTACATCACGTAATTCTGTTCACTTAAAATAAATTTTTTTTTACTTCTTAATTCAATTAAAAAAATTTATTAATATTTTTTACTCTTTCTGTTCAGTACAACACGTTTATAAATATTTTTGTTATCTACATCTACACTGCCAAATACACTAACTACAACACGTGAGTTTGTTCACGTAAATGAAAATTGTATTTACTTTTTGATTCAATTAATACAATATTATTATTATTTCTATTAATTACAACCACACTCCTTAAGGTCATTTTGAAATGTTAACATCGTTATTAATGGGCCACGGGGCGGCTCAAATGCGTTTCAATTAAAAAGTGGGCCGCCCGTACTTATACTCTCCCGGAATTTAAAATTTTCCGGTATGGGATAGCAAAAACTGTACAAACAATTCGCCGGATATCGAAAACCGATATCCGGTATCCGAGATCTGCCACGTCCCTACCCCTCCGATATCCGATATCGATATCCGTCCACCACCTGAGGGACGGATATCGGCCGATATCCGATATCCGAGATCCTATACCGTC
The DNA here is from genome assembly GCF_029677425.1 of Wolffia australiana. Taxonomy (NCBI): domain Eukaryota; kingdom Viridiplantae; phylum Streptophyta; class Magnoliopsida; order Alismatales; family Araceae; genus Wolffia; species Wolffia australiana. Next base: position 19,043,494 of record NC_135839.1, on the reverse strand, counting down.
CCTCTTTAGTCCGGATATCGGATATCGGTTGTCCGATATCGGATATCGGACGGATATCGGGACGGGCGAACCCTATGTCCCGCTATTCCTTAGCTGGTACTCAAGCTTTCCATCCAGCTTCTGCTTCTTCGAATGATATTATGTTGTAATCAAAGATCAAAAAATAATAAGATAGAAAGGGCGAAGTAGGAAGTCCACAAGTGAGTACCCATGAATGCATAACATGATTAAGACATCAAACCTGGATGAAATGAAATCTGCTCAATGTTGTGCGCATTTAAGCCTGAGGATTCTAGCTCCCATGTGACTCCAACCTACGCCCGTCACTTGCTCTTTTAGATAGGTCATCGGGCACTAAGGATAGACAGGCAGAACCACTCGACACCGTATCCGTTCCATGATGATTGCACCCGTCTACCACCTTCTCCTTCTTTATCTCATGCTCTCTCTTTTTCCCCCCTCTTTTTACTTCTTCCGCCTTTTTTGTCTCATGCTCTCTCTTTTTATTGTACCACCTTTCCTTTTTTACCATCTTTTTTTTCTCCTCTTCATTTTTCTCTTCCTTTCCTTCTTTTCTTCATTTTTTTCTCCTTTCTTTCTTTTCTTCCTTTTGAATTCTCATCACTTCTTTTTTCCCTCTCTTTTTATTTTGTTATTTCCTTGTCTCTTCTCCCCTCTCATTGGCCTATCTTTTGCCCCGTTTTCTGCTCGCCCAATTCCATTTTTATCGCACATTTTCTCCGCCTTCTTTTTCTTGTCTTTCCTCTTCTTCTATGATTTCCCCTCTCCGCAGACATCTCGTGACGGACCTTTCACACCAAACATTATTGCAAGACATTAGGACTAAGAATTCCAACCGGGGGCTTAGCATGAACGACATCCGCATGTTACCTGAACGTTGAAGTCATCATTCCATTATGATGGACCCGAGGATAGAGACGCATCCCCACTGAATAAGAAGAACATGAAATATTCGACGACTGGTATAACGCTCTAACACAAAGCGCGCATAAGACTCATCAATCCCATATATGTACAGAATGCAACCCCAACAGTCATAGCAAGGCAAGTTAAAGTAGATGAAATGCTGTCTAGAGGCATTAATGTAATGCCATGTATGAGTGGCGTACCGATTCTAGACAGTCATTCTCTTTTTACGATGTCCTGCTATTCTCTCGCTAGTCCTCAAGACTTCCGCCCTGCGTCCGCTTCACCAAAACATACTCTGTTGTGATAAAACACCAAAGAAAAGTAATGAGATAGAAAGCGCGAAGCAGAAAGCCCATGAGTGAGTACCCACGAACGCATAACATGAGTAAAACATCAAACCTGGATGAAATGCAATCTACATAATGCCGTGCCCATCTCAGCATGAGGATTTGAGCTCTCGGGCGACTCCGACCTACGATCGCCCCTTATTATTTTTAAAGGATCATTTGGAACTACACATGTATGAGTGTCTTACAATTATAGAGGGTCCTTTTTTCCTTACGCTTTCCTGCTATTCCCTCGACTGCCCCATGCTTTCCACCCTGCTTCTGCTTCATCAAACCGTATTATGTTGTAATAAAAGATAAAAAAAAAAGCAATAAGATAGAAAGGGCAAAGTAGAAAGTCCACTGGTGAGTACCCATGAACGCATAACAGGATTAAGACATCAAACCTGGATGAAATGCAATCTGCTCAATGCTGTGAGCATTTAAGCCTGCGGATTCTAGCTCCCATGCGACTCCAACCTACGCCCGTTGCTTGCTCTTTTAGATAGGTCATCAGACACTAAGGATAGACAGGCAGAACTGCTCGGCACCTTATCCATTCCATGATGATTGCACCTGTCTACCACCTTCTCCTTCTTTATCTCATGCTCTCCCCCCCCCTCTTTTTACTTCTTCCGTCTTTTTTGTCTCACTTTCCTCTTACCTCCTCTCCTGTCCTCGGCCATTTTTTTTCCCACCTTTTTTTCTTACTATCTTTTTTTCTCCTCTTCATCTTTTTTTTCATTTCCTTCTTTTCTTCGTCTTTTTCTCTTCACCTTTTTTTCTCCCTTTCTTTCTTTTCTTCATTTTCAATTCCCTTCACTTCTTTTTTCCCTCTCTTTTATTTTATTTTTTCCTTTGCTTTTCTCACCTTGTCTCTTTTCCTTTCTCATTTGCCTCTCTTTCTTGATTTTCTTCTGATGATTCCCCCACTTTGCAGACGCCTCGTCATCGACCTTTCACACCAAACACGATTGCAAGACAGTAGCACCAAGAATCCCAACCCCGGGCTTAGCATGAACAACGTTAGCATGCTACCTGAACATTGAAGTCGTCGTCCCATTGTGACGGACTAGAGGATAAAGACGCATATCCCCGCTGAATAAAAAAAACATAAAATATTCAAAGACTGGTGTGATGCTCTAACACAAAGAGCCCATAGGCTCATCAATTACATATATGTACGGAACGCAACCCCAACAGCCATACCAAGGCAAGTTAAAATAAATGAAAAGCTGCCTAGAGCCATTAATGCAACATTGTGTATGAGTGTCTTACCTATTATAGACGGTAATCCTCATTTTGCGCTGTCCTGCTATTCCCTCGCCAGTCCTCAAGCTTTCCACCTTGCTTTTGCACCATCGAACAGTATTCTGTTGTAATGAAAGAGCAAAAACAGTGATAAGATAGAAAGGTGATAAGCCAAAAATAGGGATGAATTTTACTAAATTTTAATCCCTTGTCATTGTCAATTTCAACATATACAATAAAATTTATAAAAACCCTACTTAAGATGTGATGCAGGACGTACGCCCAGGACGTCGTCCCGTCGTCACCGAGTATGATGGCTCGGCGACAATAAAGGATGTGTATCGGGAGCGGCGATGTGTCGTCTGATGATACCCTAACGGGTATGTAACTATGTGGATGTAGAATGCCCTACGTGTCGTACGTGCAGGCTCCGATTCGAGGGAGGTGCCGAGCTCCAAGCGTGGACGAGAGTCGCTGGGTGACTGCGACGGGGGGCCCTCGAACCTCATCAGAGAGACGGAGGCGTCTACGGCCGAACGGACTCAGTCCGTAGGGCTCGCACGTGACGGACGGACTCGTCCGCACCGGTAAGACACTCAAATCGTAGTTTTCTCTCGTTTTACCACACTCACCTACCTAGCCCGAGCGCGGTGGAGTCGAAACGAAAAGATACTGCAAGGAATAAATAAACGAGCGTCGGAGAGTACGGCGTACCTCGACGACGGGCTCGAAGTGCAGGAATTCGACGACGGCCGATGTCGGAGCGGGTTGGATGACGGGTGCCGGAGAGATCACGGCGGCTCGGTGGGCAGCGACGGTGTCGGAGCAGTGGTAAAGATCGGTCGTCGAGGTCTAGGCGTCGGAGCGCCTATCTTACGGAGTGGCGGTGACGCGCGGATGGCGCGGAGCGGTGCAGGGCAGCGTGGTTGTCGGCAAGCGGCGCGGTGGGACGACGGCGCGAGCACGGCGGCGGTGTTGCTGCGGTCGGACGTCGGCGGTCATGGCGGGCGCAGCACGGGGCGACGGCCTGGCGAGGGCGTGAGCGGGCGGCGGCACAGCGATGCGGCGACAGGTGGCACGGCGGCGCGGCAGCGCGAGATGGCACGGCAGAGGTGCGGGCGGCACGGCGGCGGTGCGGCGGCGCAGCGGCGGTGCGGCGGTAGCGCTGGCGGCGCGGCGGCGCGCGCGCAGGTGGTAGTGGCGGCGCGCGCGGCGCAGCGCGGCGGTGCGCGCGCGCGTCGTGGCGGCGCGCGCGCGCGGCGCGTGGCGGGCGGCGCGGCGAAGCGGCGGGCGCGTAGGTGGCGCGCCGCAGCGGCGCGTGGGTGTCGCGCGCGCGCGCGACGGTGGCGCTGGACGGCGCGCGCGACGCGCGCGGCGCGCGCGGCGGCGCTGCGTGAGGGCGGGCGGTGCACGACGCCGGCGGCCCTTTCTCCTTCCTCTTCCTCTTTCCCTTCTTCCCTTCCCTTCCTCTTCCTTCTCCTTCTTCTTCGCTCTTCTTCCCCTTCTTTCTGTTCTTCTCAAACGAGGAATTGAGACCCACAACCTGTTCGATAAAATGCCTTACTGAAAGAAAAATGGGTCTCCCTGACCTAGGGCGCCCTCTCTTCCTTTATAACGGGGAGAAGAGTTGGGCCCTAAGTGGGCCATCATGGGTCCGACTAAGGGGCCCTTCTAAATGGGCTCCCCTTAACACATACAAGACAGAACTGAAGAAAATAAAGGGGAAATGAGGGGGAATTTGGGGGAAGAAACGAGGGGAGAAGGGTGGATGGAGACATCCATCCCCTCGGTGGAAAAACAACGAGACACGACCGTCGCGGGAGCGACGAAACAGGACAAAAACGGTCGGAAGAGATGGGGTAAAACAAAACATGAACGAAAGAGAACGGAAAGCAGGGAAGATAACCGGAACAAGGTCACCCGGTCTTCAACGTTGTGGGCGCGGGGCGCGGATGACATCGATGACGATCCTTGATGGCGTGCACCATCAAGATGTGTAATGATAAGTAAAGGTATCGTCCAAGGGAAGCTAGTAAGGAATCCAATTTGATGCTTTGCTTGAGTAATTCAATCCTAATTAGAGTTAATTTGATCTTCAATGAAGATCAAATCAACTTAATTAGACGAGGAAGTTAGAAAGGGGGGTAGAAGAGATGAGAGGAATAGAAGAAATAAGGGGCTTTAGATTGGCTTCTTTGATCCAAAGAGAAGGCTCAAAGGGGTTAATTAGAGAGGTTAAGAGGGAAATTTTGATTTGGTTTGGTTGGTTTTGTAGGTTTGATAATTCAGAAATAGCTACACTATTAGATAATAAAAAAGGGAAATTTAATCTCCTAGAAGTTGAAGCTTTTTTATAGTTTTTTAATGTGCACTTGCAATAGCTCGGTAAATCTCTCAATCTCTCCTCTCAGTCTCAGTAAGGTCTTGTACATTTCCTCAATCCTAGCGATTTAGAAGTTCAGACCAAGATCAAGAAGAACGAAGAAGAAATTTAACTAAAACATCATCCAAAATACACTAAAAGTTCAAATACAAAGAAGAAAAAGGTACCAAATAGTTTTATCCAAGCTGGAGCTCCTCTCTGTCTTGCAGTTGTGATAGCGCATCATCTAGAATGAGCTTCTCCTCTCGAAATTCTGCTTTTATACTTAGGTTACATGGTAAAATTTATCATTTTATCCCTATTTAGTAATCAACATTTATCTATCAATGTAGGCTTGATCTGAATGATCCAACCATACAGATAGAAAGAGAAGGTCAAGACGAGCAAATTCATAAATAAATTATCTCAATCGGACTTCAGGATCGAAAGTTATGAATGAATGAATTCAAACCAATTTTAGCCATTGGATTTAAATCCATTTATTTGTCAATTTTCTTTTGAAACACGCCATGATGTGTCATTGTCAGCATTGGTGGATGAATTTCAAACTTCAAATGGCGGATCCTTTCTTGTTGCACCACGTACCCCCTAACGAAAAATAAAAACAAAGAAAAAAATCGAAAAAATAGACGTACATTTTGAAATGCACCTAAGTGTGCATTTTTTTGCGGTATCAAACGAGTCGCAGAGTGCCACGTCACCGCCCATGCGCATGCAATGTATGCGCCACACGAGCAGTGAACTTTGCTCCTGATGGCTTCCCTCATCATGCATCGTCGTATTCTCATCCAACGGCAGAGATGATTCCACGTCGATCGCGCGAAAACCACTCTGGTGGTTTGGTGTTGAAGTCCTTCTGAAAATGTGAAATTTCTGCTTGACTCCCCTAAAAACTAATTGTGTATAAACCCCTTCCACACTCTCTCTCCTCTGATTTTTTCAGAAATTATTAAACATACCATGACAATTTTAATTAAATCCCTGCAACTTTTACATAATAATATCTATGCCCCTACCAAAACGACCGAGAGTCATTTTAGGGGTATAATTGCAACACGTATTTACGAAAACCCCCTAGAAGTTTGAAAATTACTTTAACACTCATTTTCCCCTTATAAATGTATCCTTTTTGTCTTTAAAAATTCATTTCTTCCTCAAATAAATCCAATAGAAATCAAATAAAATCCGAAAAATCCTAGAAAATTACAGAAAATTCTAGAAAATTCATTAATTCATCCCCAAACTAGTTAGCCTCAAAATTAAATTTTAAACCTGCCATTTTTATTTAAAATAATTATTTCAAGCTTAAATAAATCCCACAAAATTCATAAAATTAACAGAAAATTAGGAAAAAACCAGAAATCATTTGGAAACATTAATTATATGTAAATATATCATAACAACCCCATTTTAATCTCGTCAAATGCATAAAATTGTGCTAAATTGCTTAAAATAAAGACCAAATTTAGGGTGTTATCAAAAGGGTGAAGTAGAAAGCCCACAAGTGAGTACCCATGAACGCATAACATAATGAAGACATCAGACCTGGACAAAATGCAATCCACACAAATGTCGTGCCCATCTCAACCCGAGGATTCTAGCTCCCCCACGGCTCCCCCACTGTTGCTTATTCTTTTCGACGGGTCATCGGGCACTACAGACCAACAAGCAGAACAGCTTGACCTTGTATCATTTCTGTGATGATTGCACCCGTCCAGCACCTTCCTCTTCTTCTCTTGCACTCTCTTTTCTTTGTACCACCTTTTTTTCTTACCATCTTTTTTGCTCATTTTGTTTACCCTTGCCCTCTTTTTTCTTTTATTTCTTTCTTTTTCTCTGCTCCCCTTGTCTGTTATCCCTTCTCACTGGCCTGTCTTTTGCTATTTTTTCTACTCGCCCAATTCCTTTTATTCTTGCCCATTTCCTCCGCCTTCTTTTTCTTGTCTTGCCTCGCCTCTCCTCCGATAATTTCCCCTCTCCGCACACGTCTTGTCACTGAGCTTTCACGCCAAACATGATTGCAAGACATTAGCACCAATAATTCCTACTGCGGGCTTGGCATGAACAACATCAGTGTGTTACCTGAACATTAAAGTCGTCACCCCATTCTGACAGACCCGAGGATAGAGACGCATATTCCCACTATATAATAACAATATGAAATATTCAACGACTGGTATAATGCTCTAACACAAAGCGCGCGCAAGACTTCTCTATCCCATATATGTACAGAAAGCAACCCCAACAGTCGTAGCAAGGCAAGTTAAAATAAATGAAAAACTGTCGAGAGGCATTAATGTAACACCACGTATGAGTGTCTTACCGATTATGGACCCTTCTCCTCCTCCTTTAATGCATTCCTGCTATTCCCTTCTAGTCCTAAAGACTTTCACCCTGCTTCCGATTCACCGATCCGTACTCCGTTGTGGTAAAAGACCAAAAAAGAGAAATAAGATGGAAAAGGCGAAGTAGAAAGCCCAAGAGTGAATACCCACAAAATGTTTAAGACATCAAACCAGGAGGAAATGCAATCCATGCAGTGTTGTGCCCATCTCGGCCCAAGGATTCTAGCTCTCGTGCGACTCCGGCCTATGATCATCCCTTATTCTTTTCAAAGGATCATCCGTCACGGCGGACCCACTGGAAGAACCACTTGACCCTGTATCGGTTCCATAATGATTACACCCTTCTACCACCTTCCCCTTCTTTCTCTCATGCTCTCTCTTTTTTTTCCTCCGTCTCTTTTACTTCTGCCACCTTTCTGTCTCCCTTTCATCATTTTCTCCTTTCCTTATGTCCTCCGCCTTTTTTTTCGTACCAACTTTTTTATGTTACCATCTTTTTTTCTCCTCTTCATCTTTTTCTTCCTTTTCTTCTTTTCTTTGTTTTTTTCTCTTCACCTTTTTTTTTCTCCATTTCTTTCTTTTCTTCATTTTGAATTCCCGTCACTTCTTTTTTCCCTTTCTTTTATTTTCGTTTATTCTTTTCTTTCTCACATTGTCTCTTCACCACTCTCATTGGCCTGTCTTTTGCTCCTTTTTATGGTCGCCCAATTCCATTTTTTCTCGCACATTTTCTCCGCCTTCTTTTTCTTGTCTTTCCTCCTCTTCAATGATTTCCCCTCTCCGCAGACATCTTGTGACTGACTTTCACACCAAAAATGATTGCAAGACATTAGCACCCAGAATTCCAACTCCGAACTTACCATGAACAACGTCAGCATGTTACCTGAACATTGAAGTTGTTGTCCCATTGTGACGGACCCAAGGATAGAGACACATATCCCCATTGAATAAGAAGAACATGAAATATTCGACGGCTGGTATAATGCTCTAACACAAAGCATGCATAAGACTCATCAATCCCATATATGTATGGAACACAACCCCAACAGTCATAGCAAGGCAAGTTAAAATAAATGAAAAGCTGTCTAGAGGCACGTGAGTGTCTTACCGATTATAGACGGTCCTCCTCCTTTTACGCTGTCCTGATATTCCCTCGCTGGTCCTCAAGCTTTCTGCCCTGCTTCTGCATCATCAAACCGTATTCTGTTGTGATAAAAAAGCAAAAAAAACAGCAGTACAATAGAAAGGGCGGAGTAGAAAGCTCATGAGTAATTACCCACAAACACATAACATGATTAAGACATCAAACCTGGAGAAAATGCAATTTTCGCAGAGCTATGCCCATCTTGGCCCAAGGATTCTAGCTCACAAGCGACTTCAACCTACAACAGTCACTTATTCTTTTCGATGGGTCATCGGGCACTACGGACTGATTGGCATTACCGATCAATCCCGTACCCATTCCATGCTGGTTGCACCCGTCTAGCACCTTCCCTTTCTTTCTCACGCTCTCTCTTTTTTCTTCCTCCCTTTCTTTTTCTCTTTTTTCCCTTTTTTGTATCCCTTTCCTTTTTTCTCCTCTCCTTTTTCCTCCGCCTCTTTTTTCTCCCCATCTTTTTTACCTTCTTTTCCTTTTCTCTGCTTGCTTGTCTATTCTCCACTCTCACTGGCCAGTCTTCTGCTCTTTTTTTTGCTGGCCTAGTTCCTCTTTTCTCGCCGTGTTTTGTGTCTTGCCTCTTCTCCGATGATTTCCTCCTTTTTGCTGACATCTCGTGATCAACCTTTCACAACAAACACGATTGCAATTCATTTGCTTGGAGAATTCCAATCATGGGCTCAGCATGAACAACATCAGCATCTTACCTGAACTTCGAAGTCATAGCCCAAAATTTTGTAATAGTATTTGGGCCAACAAGGTCAAATATCGGATCAAGTATCGGGCCCATAGACCATTACCCGATCCTTTCGAATGACAGATCAGGGAAGTAACGACTAGCCAAACCAGCTGTTATAACTGGCCATTTAAAGTTAAAATGTGTAGTTTAACTCTTGCAGTATATAAGTGTAAAAACTGTTTCTTTAATGTAAGCTTTATTTTTCCTTAAGACTTGCTTTATGCTCTTCTATCTATCTTCTCTATTCTTCACTGTTCTCCCTCTCTCTGAGTAATGATCTGAATTGACATGGTAACATAGGCGAGAGTTCTTCGATCGCCTGAGAGTTATTTGATCCCACGGGAGGATCTTTTTCTCAATTTTCTCTGAGTAGGCATGGCATAAGAAACTGCAAAGTTTTCTTCTCAAGTGGTGTCATCATCAGGAAATCAAGTTATTTTTGCCTATAGATGGCTCACCCATCTTCCAGTCATTGCCAAATGCAACATATCCAATGGCAGTAATCTCCTGTTGTGGGAGAGAAATGTTCAAGCAGCTTTAAAGCCTCAAAATCACATCTATCATCTTACAGAAGATTGCCCAAGTGAAGCTCATCTGAATTTCCAGAAATAGATAATGGAGGAGGAGTTCGTCTTTGCACGGCTACTAGACTCCATTGAACCGGAGCAAATAGCACGATATTCTTCTTATGAAACATCAAGAGCATTGTGGGAGGCAACTCATCGTAGTCACTCCAAGAAGGATGAAAAAACAAAGATTATTGATCTCATTGTGCAATCCTACATCCTCAAACAGGGAGATATGGATGTTCTAACCTACTCAAACAAACTGAGGGATATCCATAATGAGTTGGATCACTGCAGACCACAATCTATGGATCTAGTTGCCAGACCTGAATTCTACTGTGTCAATTTGTATAGGGGCTCAGACCTGAATTTGAGATAATCAGGAGTCAGTTGTACAACCGGGAGGAAGAACCCACCTTGGATCAGGCAGTGACTAAAGTAATGCAGAAAGAAAGCCCCCTAAATGCTTCTCGTGGAATTATTAAAAGTATGGCACATCACACAAAAGGTCAGAATTAGTTCTATGCTGGTTCTGAAAAAATGGGCAAACAATAAGCGTTATGCACCTGTTGTAAGAAAAAGGGACATGTCAAGGATAAATGTTGGAAGCTTCATGGAAAGCCCCCACATATTGCCCGAGCCCACCTAGCGCCGCAAGGAGCATCTTATTCTGGTAATGATAGTCTTCCTCAGCCAAGGACTTTCAGAAGATAATTCAAGAACTTCAAAATTTGAAGTCCTTGATCAACTCTGGCTCCGACATTGGGTTAACATCCATGGCTTGTACTGGTAAAAGGGAAATACTTACTAACATTACTTTGTTTACTAGGGATCCAGCAAATGCATCGATCCTAGACTCAGGAGCAACGGATCATATGTCATCAAGAAGAGAACTCTTTGCAACATAAGAGAAAATTGCTCCTGAAAAACATGTTCAAACTGCCGATGGCACACTACTTCCAATAGTTGGCATTGGAAATATGAACATACAACCCTTTGGTGAAATGGAAAATGTGTTGCATGTTCCCAAACTATTTGTGAGTTTAGTTTCAGTATAATAACTTGAAAAAATTAGGGAATACAATGTTCTATTTGATAACCTTGATGCTTATTTATGTCATAAGGGGCTGGGGTGGAGGATTGGAGTAGCTAAGGTCCAACAAGGTCTTTACTATCTACCTTGGCAGAATTTAAGCACCCTAATAGGAGATGGACCCAAGGTGGAAGCTGTAAAGATATCACCCAAGGAGTCCATTATGGAGATCCATCCAAAAATGAGTCATTTGTCCTTTCTTCTTCTGACACACATGTACCCACATCTGTTTAAGGATATTAGTGGAAAACTTAATTTGTGAGGCCTGTAAATTAGGAAAATTTACGAGAGTGGCCTATCCCCCTAGTAACACCCGAATGACCAAAGTATTTCAAATCATCCATTCTTATGTATGGGGACCATCTCCCCAACCATACTAGGATATCAATATTTCCTAGTATGTAGGGACGATCATAGTAGGTACAGTTGGGTAGTGTTACTAAAATGTAAACTCAAGTTACTAAGAATATAAAAGGATTATGTAATCTGATTAAGAGACTATTCGGTGATCAGGTCCAAGGACTAAGAACTGACAGTGCCAAGGATTTCCTTAGCAATGAATTAATGGAATTCTTTGTATCTGAGGGAATAAGACATGAGACTTCATGTCCTTACACTCCACAACAAAATGGAATGGCTGAAAGAAAACTAGGGGATGGGGTAGATAAGGGGAGAAGTCTCTTAATTCACGGAAATGTTCCTGCAAACCTACGGGATTTGGCCGTAATGACAGCCACACATCTTATTAGTTGACTTCCATCGAGGGTTCTAGAATTCACAAGTCCCATCGAATTACTTGAAAATCATTACCCAAGTGTGAGACTGAAATTTGGTTTACCCGTTAGGATATTTGATTGCATTGGATTTGTGCATAATCATGCATATAAACAGAACAAGTGGTCTACAAAGGTACCAAAATGTGTCTTTGTTGTCTATTCTGTTACGCAAAAGGGATACAAGTTGTATCACCCTATTAACCGTAAATATATGGTATCAAAAGATGTAGTATTCAATGAAAAATCATTTTAATCAAACCTATGCAATCAACTATCAAGAGACTTCTTCCCCAGTTGCAAAGATGAGTACCATTTGAATTTTAATTTCCTAGGCAGAAAATTTAGATTCGCCTTTACATCAATATGACATGAAAATGGTTTCCTTCATGTAGATCTAAAGGAAGATATCTTTATGGATGTTCCCCCCGAGATATGAAGGCAAAATAAACCACGGTAAAGTATGCAGACTTCGTAAGGCTCTGTATGGATTAAAGCAATCACCTAGAGCATGGTTTGGGAGATTTACCCAAGCTACGAAGAGCCTCGGGTACAAGCAATGCAATGGGGAACTAATGTAGATCTCCAAATGTAATATCAAGAACTGATCTAATGTCATCCATCTAAAAGATCCAAAAATGATAAACTTGTCTCAATATGAGGATAGAAAGAAATGAGATAGGATGAAGATCCTCGAAATGGTTGATCGCGAGTAGAGATCCTCTAGAACCCCTTCCTCTGGTTGGCAGACTTGTTCCTGCTCCCCCAACCCCCTTGTCGCAACTGGCTTCTAAATTCTTGCATTTCTGCATTTCCTGCTTCTTCTCTTATTTATATGATTTCTGCACGTGTAAGCTCACTTGTGCCGTCTTTTCTTTCTCTGGTATTTCTTGGAGAAGAACCAGTGCATGTCAATACTCCCCCATGCAATTGAAGCTTAACCTCAAGCTTGAATTGTGGGAAGGCCTTGTTTAAGTACTCTGTATTCTCCTGGGTTGTTTCTTTGGTTTGTAGGTTTTGCCACTTGATTAGCACTTCAGGTCCTTATTTAGGTGGTCATACTTGTAGGACTTGCTCAGGTATAACCTGCCATTCGTAGTCTGAAGTTAGAAAAGATGTAAGTGGTTGGACAGTATTATTAGGTCCCAGAGCGCGTTTAAGCTGAGACACATGAAAAAATGGGTGGAGGGTGGAGTGGTCGGGTAACCCTTAGACAAGATGCCACCTCTCCTATCTTTTCTTAGAACCTTTAATGGACCAAAGAACTTAGGTCCTAGTTTTTCAAAGATTCTTTTGGCTTGTGATTTCATTCTGCAGGGTCTTATCTTGAGGTACACCAGGTCCCTTCTTGGAATGATACATCCCTTCTATTTTTGTCAACTTGATTTTTCAGTCTGGATTGAGCTTTGGCCAGATGGTCTTTTAATCTAGTAAGCATTGCACCTCTTTCTTGTAACAATTGATCAAAAGAGTCAAAAGGTGATGGGGGTGAACCAAAACGGAGTAGGGAAGGTGGTTCCCTTACGTACACAGCTTTAAATGGAGATGTTTTGATAGAAGTATGAAACGAGATATTGTAGTTAATATTCGGCCCAGTTTTTTGAGTGTTCTGATGTAAAAAAATCTCAAGTATCATTCCAGGCCTTTGTTGGTAACCTCCGTTTGACCATCTGTTTTTGGGTGGTAAGAAGAACTGAACTTTAGTTGAGTCCCTTGTAGTATGTGTAGCTCTTTCCAGAATGGGCTTGTGAACAAACTTCACCTCTCTGATATGATGGATTTTGGAATGCCATGTAATTTAACTATCTCGCTAGTGAACGATTCAGCGATAGTCTTGGCGAAGAATGGATGTTTTACTGCCAAATAATGTGCATACGTAATCTATCCACAATGACCATTTTTGCTTTAAATCCTTCACAAGTGGCTAGGCCCATGATGAAATCCATAATATGTTGCTTCATTCTTGATTTGTGCCAATTTTGGATCAGCTGATGTTTCCGAATTAACAGTGCTCTTATCCAAAAGGTGGGTAACTGTTAGAGAATAACAACTTCCTTATTCTGGGTCAGATAGTGAATGGGATAGCGCATCAGCTACAATATTCTTTTTCCCCTTTTTGTAGTGAATTTCAAAATCGAAGCCCATCAGCTTAGACAGCCTTTTATGATAATGTAGAGGAATTTCTTTATGATTTGCAAATAATCTCAGGCTGAAATTGTCTGTAAAATATAAAAATTTTGGAACAATAATTAGTGTTACAATCTTTGAACTGCCCATGCCACCGCAATAAGTTCTCTCTCGTATGCTTATTTGAATCTTGCTTGTTGAGATAATTTCTGACTGCAGTAAGCAATTGGGTGAGCATTTTGCGACAACACAGCCCCCACAGCTTGTCCCGAACCATCTGTCTCCACTAAAAAAGGGATTAAGAATTCTGGTAATTAGAGGCTTTGTTAAGGCTTCTTTAATTTCTTTAAAAGCCTTTTCTGCTTCCTGTGACCATTTAAAAGAATTTTTCTTCAATAACTTTGTCAAAGGTTGTGCTAAGGCCGCATAATCGGACACAAACCTCTTGTAGTATCCAGTTCGTCCTAGGAATCCCCTCAGTTGTTTTAGTGTGGTTGGAGCCTTCCACTGTATTATGGCTTCATTTTTCATAGGTCTGCTGCCACAACTGCTGCTGATTTTTATGCCCCAAATATTGAATTGTGGTGCGGCCAAACTGATACTTCTCTCACTTGATGTGGAGATTGTTTTTGCCAATATTTGAAAAACAGTGCTAAATGTTTTTATGAGCAGAATAATGTTTGTTGAATATCAATATGCTATCAAAAAATACAAGCCCAAAACATCGTAGATGGGGTTGGAAAACAGTGTTCATCAATGATTCAAATGTAGCTGGTGCATTAGACAATCCAAATGGCATGACTTTAAACTCATAATGTCCCTGATGAGTCTTAAATGATGTTTTATGGATTTCTTAAGGGTGCATTCTCACTTGATAGTATCCTGATCAGAGGTAAATTTTTGAAAAGACAGTCATTCCATGCAATTCTTCTAACAATTCATCATCAACCGGTATCGGAAAATGATGTGGTATAGGCATCTTATTGAGTGCTCTAAAGTCGATACACAACCTATGTCCCCTATCTTTCTTTTTAACCAGTAGTGCTGGATTAGAGAAAGAACTATTAGAAGGTTCAATAATATGCGTATCTATTAATTCCTGTGTATGATGCTCCAGAATATTTTGTGCGTATGTGAGTACCGATATGGTCTGATATTTGCTAAATGAGATCCTGATGATAAGGGCTTTGTGATCACAATTTCATTCGGGTGGTAGTATACTGGGCTTTAAGAAAACTACCGGAAAGGAGTCTTTAAGTTGTTGAACAAAAAATTCAGGAGTAAATGAGCATATCTTTGATGCTGCAACCAAATGCCTTCTATTGAGCCAATCGGGTTTTTCAATTAAATTCATTCATTCTATTTTACCTTGCTCATCTTCAAATTGGGAATACATAAATTCATTTAATTCTGGATCGGCTCGTATGGTGATGATCTGATCTTGAATCAATAACTTCATCATCAGACGATCATAATTGTAGTGGAACCAGCCTAGCGTCCTCAGCAATGGAACTCCTAGTATAACATCGACGTTACCCAGCATAAAAGGAAACAAATTATGTTTAAACGAGATTCCTAGAATTTTTATCTGAACATTCATGCAAATTCCTGATGTTGTTCTGCCTGAACCATCTCCTAGCATTATTGAAAACCTATGATATGATTGAACTGGAATATTATTGCGCCTTACAAAACCCAGGGAAATAAAACTATAAGAGACACCCCCATCAATAAGTATCTTCACCTTGTGTTGTGTACTGTATTCATATAGCTTAATGGATCCATGTGGTTTAGGGAGAGTTTTACCGGAGGTCCTTTGTAATCCCATGAGGGTTCCTTCATAGATTGGGCAATCATCCAACTGCATAACATCCTCTTCTTTAATAGGTAATTTTCTTCTTCACCTTCTTTTCCTTCTTCTTCCATCATGTATATACTTAGCTTTCTTTGACATATGTGACCAGGAGTATAACTTTCAATGCATTTGTAACAAAGTCCTTCTTATCTTCTCGGTAAAAGTTCCTTTTGGTGAAAGACGGGTTAACCTCTTCTTTCCTGTTTCAATTCCTTGATCCTTGAAGGTAGTTTGTGGTGTGATCTTGATTGCCATGCAATTTGCTCTATTGCGCCCTTCTAGATTTTGATTTGAGCTTGATCCTGCATAATAATTTTGAGCACTATTATAAGTGATGATTTGCTTGCCTTGATTTTGATTTTGATGATCAGTAGAGTAATCCATGATCTCCTCAATACCATACGGCTTAAACTTGTTGAGTTCTGACTTTAGGCCTCTTAGATGGGCTGTTTCATGAACATCTGCTGGAAGATGATAAAGGAAAGCTGCAAAGTCTTCGAATTCCGATCTATAGTCATATTCCAAACCCGTCTGTCTTAGATTCATCATTTGGTCGCACAATGATTTAGATGAAAGCTTATAGTGACGTTCAAAATGTTTGCAGAATACTAACCAGTGGTCAAATCCAAAATTTTCTTCAGTATATATGAACCAGGCTTGCGGCGGTCCTTCCATATGTAAAGAAAGTAGGTGAAGTTTCTCAGCATCCTGTATCTTAAAGAACCTTTCAACACAATTCAGCCAAATACTGTGCATGAGAACCATTAAAATATGGTAGGTCACCTTTTCAACATTCTTGGTTGTTCTTTAGGTATTTGCGTGTACTTGGAATTTGTTGTCGTCGTTGTATCTTCTAGTTTGGAATTCATGGCCTGTTGTTTTTGTAGAATACATGAAAGGATCTCTGTTGTATTTGGTTGGTTAACTAACTTCTGTTTTCCCTTGTCATTTGTATCCTCCATGTTTATCCGATGAACTATACGATGTTATTCGTAAATTCTTGGATGTTGTCTAACCTCTTGGATAGATTGGTTGAATAACCTTATATCTTGAATAATTGATACTTCTATTCTCAAAATGATGTAGCTTTCTAGCTCTGGATTTGTGATTCTTGCTTCTTGATTTGTCGTAACTTTTCTTGATCTGGCTTCTTGATTTGTTATAGCTTATTGACGTGATGTCAATTCTTGGATTCAAGAATCTTCAAGCTTTGATACCAGTGACATAGATCTCAAAATGTAATATCAAGAATTAATCCAATGTCGTCCATCTAGAAGATCCGAAAACAATAAACTTGTCTCAAGATGAGGATAGAAGGAAATGAGATAGAATGAAGACGCTCGACATGGTAGATTGCCAGTGGAGATCCTGTGGAACCCCTTCCTCTGGTTTGCAGGCTAGCTCCTTCTCCCCCAGCCCACTTGTCGCAATTGGCATCTAAATTCTTGCATAGCCGCCTTTCTTGCTTATTCTCCTATTTATAGGATTTATGCACTTGTAAGCTCACACTGGCTGTCTCTTCTTTCTCTGGTATTTCTTGGAGAAGAACTGGTGCATGTCGGGAACATACTATGTTCTTTAAAGATGCATTCCAAGGTCTAATAATAATGTTGATAGCATGTGTGGATGATATTATAATCATAGGAAAAAATCTAGGAGAAATAAAAATTCTTGAAAATCATTTAGATAACAAATTTTGATTTAAATATTTAGGGCCCCTAAAGTATTTTTTAGGTATAGAATTTTCACTATCAAGTGAAGGAATTTTAATGAGGCAGCAAAAGTATATACTTGACCTTCTTGAAGAAACAAAACACATGAATTGTCATGTAAATGACAGCCCGATTGAAGTTAATCGTAAGTTAACTATCAATCAGGATGAACCTAGGGTAGTAATCAGCTCATTTCAAAGTATTGTAGGAAAACTTCTATATTTGTCACATACACGACCAAGCATATGTTATGTAGTAAATGTTTTATGTCAGTTTATGCATTTACCTAGAAACTCTCACTCTCAAGCTGTTAACAGAATCCTCAGGTACTTAAAAGGAACGTTAGGACTAGGCATCACATACAGAAAGACAGGTAAACTTGATCTTATTCTATATAGTGATTCTGACTTTGCTGGTTCTCGTCCTGACAATAGGTCAACCACTGGGTATTGACAGTGCTTGGAGGAAGCTTAGTGACTTGGAGAAGCAAGAAATAGAGTGTTGTCTCAAAATCAAGTACTGAAGCTGAATTCTGAGCTATGTCAAAGGGCATCAATGAAGTGATGTGGATCAAATAGTTCATGGACAATCTAAAGATTACATATATAAAACCAATTATCATCTGCCGCAATAATAAGTCTGCTATCAGCATTGCCCACGATCCAGTTGATCATGACAGGATGAAACATGTGAACATTGACAGATTTGGAGCAAGGAATCTTGAAGACTGATTATGTTAACACTGAAGAGCAATGTGCAAACATCTTCACCTAGGGCTTGCAATATCTGGTGTCCAAGCTTGGAACGACCAATATACACTCGTGCATTTAAGGGGGAGTGTTGAATATAAGGGCATAATAGGCCCAAAATATTGCAATAGTCTTTAGGCCAACAAGCCCAATATCAGATCAAGTATCGGGCCCATAGACCCATTACCCGATCTGTTAAAATCACAGATCGGGTAAGTAACAACTAGTGAAACTAGTCGTTATAAGTAGCCGTTAAAAGTTAAAATGGCTAGTTTAACTCTTGTAGTATGTAAGTGTAAAATATGTTTGTTTAATGTGAAGTTTTTTCTTGTCGTAAGACTTGCTTTTTGCTCTGCTATCTATCATCTCTAATCATCTCTATTCTCCCTCTGAGTAATGATCTGAATCTACAATAAGAACATTAAATATTTAACAACTAGTATAATGCTCTAACACAAATCTCGCATAAGACTCGTCAATCTCATATATGTACGGAACACAACCCTAACAGTCATAGCAAGGCAAGTTAAAATAAATAAAAAGCTATCGAGAGGCATTTATATGACAGCATGTATGAGTGTCTTACTGATTATGGACGGTCCTCCTTTTGCGCTGTCCTACTAATCCCTTGCCGGTCCTCAAGCTTTCATCCTTGCTTCTGCATCATTGAACTATATTCTGCTGTGATAAAAGAGCAAAAAAACTAATCCAATAGAAAGGACGACGTAGAAAACCCAGGAATACGTAACATGATTAAGACATCAAGCCTTGATAAAATGCAATCCACGCAGTACCTTGCCCATCTCGACCCGAGGAGTCTCGCTCCCCTACGACTCCGACCTACGACCGTGGCTTATTCTTTTCGATGGGTCATCGGGCACTACGGACCGACGGGCAGAACTGCTCGACCCTGTATCCACTCCGTGATTATTGCACCCATCGAGGACCTTCCACTCTGTATCCACTCACGCTCTCTCTTTTTTGTCCTCCCACTCTTTTTCCTTCTTCCACCTTTTTTTTGGCTCCCTTTCCTATTTTCCTCCTCTCCTTTGTCCTCTGCCTTTTTTTTCTTCCCTCCTTTTTTTTATCCTCTTCACTATTTTTATCCTTTCCTTCTTTTCTTCATTTTTTTCTCTTCATTTTTTTCCTCGCTTTCCTTCTTTTCTTCATTTTGTTTACCTTCCCCTCTTTTTCCTTTTCTTCATTTCCTTGTCTCTGCTCCCCTTGTCTCTTTTCCCTTCTCACTGGACCCTCTTTTACTCTTTTTGCTGCTAGCCCAATTCTGTTTTTTCTGCTAGAACTCCAAACCAGGGGCTTAGCATGAACAATGTCAATACGCTACCTGAACATTGAAGTCGTTGTCCCATTGTGACGAACCCAAGGACAGAGACACATATCCCCATAGAATAAGAAGAACATGAAATATTCGACGGCTGGTATAATGCTCTAACACAAAGCGTGCATAAGACTCATCAATCCCATATATGTATGGAACACAACCCCAACAGTCATAGCAAGGCAAGTTAAAATAAATGAAAAGCTGTCGAGAGGCATTAATGTGACACCATGGATGAGTGTCATACCGATTATATATGGTCATCCTCCTCCTTTTGCCCTGTCCTGCTATTCCCTCGGTGGTCCTCAAGCTTTCAGCCCTGCGTCTACATCATCGAACGTATTCTGTTGTGATAAAAGAGCAAAATAAAGGGAATAAGATACAAAGGGCGAAGCAAAAAGCCCACGAGCGAGTACCGACGAACGCGTATAATGATTAACATATCAAACCTGGACAAAATGCAATCCGCGCACACTCGTGGCCATCTTGGCTCGGGGATTCTAGCTCCCGTGCGACACCAACCTACGACTGTCGCTTATTCTTTTTGATTGGTCATTTGGCACTATGGAATGACTGGGAGAACCGCTCAACCCCGTATCTGTTCCATGCTGATTGCACTTGTCTAGCACCTCCCCCTTCTTTTGCTCAAGATCTCTCTTTTTTTCTCCCTTTCTTTTTTCCTTCTTCCACCTTTTTGGGTCTTCGTTTCCACTTTTCCTCCTCGTCTATTGTCCTCCGCCTTTTTTTCCTACCACGTTTTCTCTTCATGTCTTCATTCTTTTTCTTCCTTTTCGTCTTTTCTTCATTTTTTCTCCTCTTTTTTTTTCCTCCTATTCCTTTTTTTCTTCATTTTTTTCCTTCGCCTCTTTTTCTCCCTCTTTTTTTCCATTCTTTACTTTTCTATGCTCACCTTGTCTCTTTTCCCTTCTCACTTGCCTGTCTTTTGCTTTTTTTTTCTGCTCCCCCAATTCCTTTTATTTCACCCGTCTCCTCTGCCTTCTTTTTCTTGTCTTGCCTCTTATTCGATGATTTCCACCTTGTTTCAGGCGTCTCGTGAGCGACCTTTCACACCAAAGACGACTTCAAGACATTAGTGCGGAGAATTCCAACAGTGGGCTTCGCATGAACAATGTCAGCATGTTACTTGAAAATTGAAGTGGTCGCACCATTGTGATGGACCACAGGAGAGGAACGCATATCCCCACTTAATGAAAAGAATATGAAATATTCAACGTTTGGTATAATGCTCTAGCACAAAGCACGCATGAGACTCAGTTATCCCATAAATGTACAAAATGCAACCCCAACAGTCATACAAAAAGGCAGGTCTCTCTTTCAATGCAGTTGTCTGCCGCAGTTGCCAAATCATGAACGACCTTTCTCGAAAATTAATATTTGTCTTTTCTCCCACTCACCTTGTATTTTTTAAATTTTTCTCTCAAGTACCCCCTTGCCGTATGTGTCAGCTGATTCTCATATTCTCTTCTTTATCCACCGTTGGTACACATTCTTAAAAAGAACGTACGACCCACCTTTCCACATGGGGACCGAGTAGACATTGGGTTAGAAAGTAACAAGGTCCTAACTAACAATAAGAGATAACACAAAATGGAGACATGCGTGCCAGACTCGCATGTTAGAATTAGAACACCTAAATGGAAGAGATAAAGTTCACCAATTGTACTGTATCTACAATATATTATTATCATCATACTATTATTTGCGAAGGACAAATTTTAATCCAAAGAACAAAAGATAAATATTAATGGAAGAGAATTAAGATTTTGATAGATAACTCTAGGTGCCCGATTTCCTTTCTTTACCTGCTTATTCATTAGCAGGAGCTCAAGCTTTCCTCGTGCTATAGTTTTGTAAAAGCTTTCCTCGTGCTAAATTTTTTGTAATTTCAAATATGCGTTTAAAATTCACAAAACAATTGCAAAATTCAATTCAATTCAACAATTTATAATAAAATTGATGACCACTCCAAAACAGAATTTTTAAAATCCAAACCGTGCCTCCCGGCAACGGCGCCAATTAATAAGCCTAAAAATGCACGTATAGATGTCGTTGATTTAGACTTATGCAATAAAATTTTTAATTTCCCTTAATCACTAAATATAGAATACAGAGCAAGTAAGGGGTCGAACCACAGGGAGGCAAAAAATGAGAATTTGTATCTAAATTTCAATGAATTAACTCAAAGATGATTTAATTTTGCAATTAATAAATCTTAATTATCCTTAATAATGTTTTTAATTATTCAAAATCAAGTAAGGCTTAATTTTGATTTAAAATATTTTGGTCAGAAAGCTCAAGATAGGAATACTTCAATTTTAAAATCAGATTAATTCAGATTGTTAATTTCCCAATTATTATAAAATTTTAAGACAATTTCTATGAATTAAAATTGGGAATTAAATAATCAAGAAAGGGATTCTTAAATTGGACTTCAAGATGGATGAATTTTCGAATCAAATTTTATTTTTAGGTTTTTTATATATTAAGTTAAATTACCAAACAATAAAAATTGAAATCTAGAGAGAGAAATTAGAAAAATTAACCTAGAGATAGAAAGTGAAGAATTTGGGAAAAAGATGAAATCCTACCCTAAATTAAGAATCTAATGATGCAGAAATGTTCTAAATTGATTTAGAATTAAGAATAAAAACTCAGATCTTGAATCAGAATCAAAATGAAGTGCTAATTTCATTCAAAACAAACTTCTAGGGCATGTACATTTCGCCCATGCCTTGGCGTTTTAGAATCGTTCAAGAAGATGATTGAAATACAAATCAGAGACTTACAAATTTGAATTCAGAAGCAAGATCTGTCGACTTCAAGAATCCCTCTTGTGTCCTTCCTGGCCAATTCTTGGGGAGAGCCTCCAAAAGTGTTTTTTGCCCTTTTCCAGACCTCCATTTAAAGATCCAACCGTTTGGGTTGTAGAGGCAGAAAAGACAAACCTACTCTCAAAATTTCAGCCCAATCCGACGTCTAGATCTCAAGATATCAAGGTTTTAGTGATGATAAATCTTGGCCGTTGGATCATTTTATCTCTCCTCCAAGAAGCTTGGAAATGTCATTTTCTCATTGGTTGGCATATTCTTTCTCGTTTTTCGCTTCCTCGAATCGCATTCTGAGGCTTCGTTATCCGCGTTGGCCGCCCGTAATGACTGGAGATTGATTAGCCTTTTTCACCCTATATATATATAAAAAAATAAAAAACATACAAGGCCAGCCGCAATTTTTTTACGCACGTGTGCCGTAGCCGTAATGTTTGACTATTCTTCTCTCTCTTTATTTCTTTTCTTTTTTTTTCACGTGTGTCGGTGGCCGCAGTTTTTGACTAGTCCTATAATAAAAAAAAGCGGTGAACATACCGTTTTCATTTTTTTATTGTTTTTGGCGTCGATTTCCGCGTGTATGCGGAAAATCGTTGCCGTAAGGCGTTAACTTTCAAAAAATGTCGGTTGCCGCATGCACGTTGCGCACGTGCATGTCGGTGGGCGTATATATATAAATAAAAATCTCTCTCTCTTATTATTATTAATAATTATCCACTCATTCGCCCGAATTTCGGGCGAATGATGTGGATGCCCTTTAATATATAAAAAATATATTATAAAATTCCAAATAAATTAAATATGTATTATTTAAATATATAAAAATCATTTCTTGGCTATATAATGGTCAAAACATTATATAAAAATATGGAAAAATTCCATAAAAATCATGAAAACACTTACCAACCTTAAGCCAAGTATTTAAAACCCTGCAAAAAATATTTGTTTTCTAAAATGAGGTTAGATTCCATGTGATAAATGATAAAAAATCAGAGAAAATAATAAAATGAAAGTGTAACTGATTTATCTTTATTTTAATATGATAACATGCAAATATAATCATTAAAATACATAAATATAATGTAAAACACATTAATTAATCATGTTAATTTGCACGTTATCAGTGACAGTGGTAAAAAAATACAAAAAAGAGATCCGATACTAACCTTCTGATGCTTGAAGAAATTCGGTTGAGGAGAGAGTGACGGGGCCAATGCTGCTTTGAGGGCAAAGATTATAAACATCTTACGAATTGGGAGGATGTGTTATCTTCCATTACCCACCATATCATGCTTCTCCCCTCCGGCTACCAAGCGACAAAGGTGAGAAACAAAAGGAGGGGGTAAGAAGATGATAGAGTAAAGACATTGAGAGAGAGAGAGAGAAACAGACAAAAAGTATGAGGTTTGATGAAAAAATGTAAAAGAAAGAGAGAGAGTGTGTGTGTGTCGAAAGGAGGTCTGCGCCAAGTAAAAATAGAAAGCCCAAGAAGACCGTTAAAATTAGATAATTTTAAAATGGCCTCTCAGGTCTCATGTATATTATTTTGAGCTTCATGATTGATTATTCAAATCAAATGTTTGAGTTTTCCTCAAATGGAATGGGGATACGTTGTAATTTTCTGACTAATGAATTTTGGTATTTAATCTGATTAGTATACTGGTAAGTCTAGGAGCAGAAAGTTCGGTATTTTGTTTTTTTCTTAAATTTGGTTAAAGTTTTTCTGACTTTTTACACATTCTTTTTCCAAGTATTTCTTTTAGACAGGAAGCTGAAAATTTGGAATCTCCTCCAAGTATCATCACCCCAAACGGGATGAAACGGTTATACAAGTGCAGCTAAATGTCGATTGATGGAATTGTTAGATTAATTTCTTAATCTATGGGAATATATATATGTATGTATATAATTGCATATTGTTTAGCTATCAGTTATAAATCCCAATTAATAAATGATTCACTTAATGACAGGATTAAGACATTTATAACAATAAGTGTGGTAATTAATTGTGTAGAGGCTAAGCCTATCTTAGTTATAATGACGGGACTACTAAAGATAAACTGAAAAGGATTAAGTATCACCTCTTCCTATACATAGGGTCTAGGTCCTTGGGTCATATGGATATTGACTTTCTCCTAAGCATCCCATTACTTAGAGAGACTTCAAGAAGTCATCCGGTATTGATCCAAAAGGCCTTTAATCGAGATTGTTCGATTTGACTAAGAGAAGAGATGATGGATCGAGGTATGTTTTACATTGACTTACATTCACGAAAAATCTCCATATTCCTAAAGAATTGGGGCAAGCCTCCTGCGGATCTAACAAGTGGTATCAGAGCCAGGTTGTGTGTGTTCCTAGGGATGAACATTTTCTTTATCATGTGTGTGGCATGTTCATATTCATGCAAAGCTTGTTCATCATACAGTCAAATTAGATATTTAATTTTATTGTTGTCATGTGGAATACATGATACTAGATGAGAATTTGGTTTTTTTTTTGTCGGATAGTTTTGGACTGCCCAGGGACCCCACAGGAGCCCATTTTTTAGGGTGGCTCATTTCGGGTCACCAGGGACCCCGCGAGATCCCTAGTGGGTGGCCCGTTTGGGGCCACTCAGGAGCCCTGGATGACCACTATTGGATGGTCCATTCTGGGCCGCCCAAGGGCCTAGTAGGATCCTTATTGGGCTGCCCATTTGGGACCGCCCAGGGACCGCACATGAGCATAATTGGGAGGCCCATTTCAGGCCGCTCAAGGGCCCCGCATGACTAAAAATTGGCGGCCCATTTTTGGCCGCCCTAGGGCCCTGAAAGACCCAGTATGGGCGGCCCAGATTGGTTCGGCCTTCAGGCACTATAAGTGTATATAAATATATATATTGGCCTAACTTTTGGGCCCCTTTAGGCATAATATGGGTAGCCCATTTTGGGCTGCCTTAGGCCCTATAAGATCTTTATGGTCAGCCTAGTAACGAGCTCTAGGGGCCCTAGAGGCTAAGCATTGGCGACCCAATTATGGCCCACTACAGCACTAATCCCAAGGCAGTAATAGCCCATATTGTGCTCTCCGAGATTGAAATATCGAGTTCTATGTTGAAAATCAGCTGTTATAGAGGTGATAAAACAAGTTTACTGGATTTCACCATCACTAGATGGCCCAAGGAGGTCTAAATGCATTGATCTATGTTTATTGAATGCATCAGATTATGCTTGGTATTTTGACTTGAAAATACCCTTCGTGATGGATAATCGAGGGTATACATAACAGCAGTCTAGTATATCCAAATTCAGTGGATTGTCTAGTGTCATGAGTTTTCGATGTTAACAATATCCTGTCAAAGTGGGCTCTTTTGTAGAAATCATTTACTCTATAAATTGGATGTAGTGTACACATGTCAAATATTTGTATTAGCTGGCCCAAAGGATGGTAACTACTGAAGGAGACTTTGTACTCTCGTGATAAATGACATGAGACCAATATTCAGTCAATTTTCTTGTGATTAGTTAGTCGGTCAAAAGACAGACTTGCTAGTTAACAAGAACTTTTTTGTCTATATTATTGTTCACAACAAGATGTCACTTGTAGTTGATTTTAACCTCCAAAGTTGGTACATTAATGTTGCGCCAGATGTCTTGTAATATGTTTGTATTTTATTTGTAATTCAGTTCCTTATGTGAGCTATTTTTCCTATTCTACAGTGACTGAACACGAGTACATCACTATACAAGGGCATAGAATTCCTATCTTGAATCCCAATAAATTTCAGACATAGAAGAAAGATGTGATGCTTGTCGTGGCATACTCAAATCTTGATTATGCCATGAAATCTGAAAAACCAGACGAAGGGGAAAGATTGAATCGGTTAAGTTTGATGACAATGCAACGTGTTGTTCCTAAATATTATCAGGTGTACCTTATTCAAGAAGACATCACAGCAACAGAGTTTATGGCAGAAATTGAACAGAAGTTTGCAACTATTGAAGAATCTGAAATACATGAACTTCTGTACAAGTTGATTTCCATGAAATTTCACGAAAGGCGTCACATTAAAGAAATTTTTGATATAGCTACTAAAATTGGACGATTGGGCATGGATGTGCCTAAAACGATGCTCATGCACCTTGTGCTATATTCACTTCCTGTACCATATAAACACTTCAAGATGGCGTAAAAGGTTTAGCGGGAAAAGATGAGTCTTTATGTTTTCATTTCACTTTGTGCTCAAGAACAACAACAACTAATTACTTAGCATCATGAAAGTGAAAATTTGACCACACATGTAAAGAGAAAAATCAAGAAGCAACCAAAACCAAAGCAAGCTAAAAATGGGCCAAATCAAAAGAAGCAACATAAGCAGTATAAAGTTGTGACCTGTTTCCATTGAAGAAAAATTGGGCATCTTAAAAAGGATTGCCCTACGTATCATGCTTGGTGAGAAAACAAAGGTGATCTGATATCTCTAGTTTTTTCAGAAGTTAATCTTACCTCTGTGCCCTCAGACACGTGGTGGCATGACTCTAGGGCTACTATTCATGTTAGCGTGTCTTTCCAGGGTTGCCTCCATTGCCGGAAACCGAGTGTTGCTGAAAGCTTCATCTACACCGAGAATGGCAATTTAGTAGAAGTAGTGGCAAAAGGGACGTTTAGGTTGCACTTGAAGTCAGGATGTCTTTTAAACTTGATAGAGACTTTTGTTGTACCATCTTTTAGACATAACACAATTTCTATCTCTGTTTTGGAAAATTCAGTTATACTTGTCTATTCAGAAATAATAAAGTTAGTCTCTTTTATGAATCAAGTCTAATGGGCATCGGCTCTTTATTGAGTTTATAAATCTCTATATACTTGACGTGGATGCCCCATCCAATGAAATTTTGAACACTAGTGTAAAAGGGGCAAAGAGGAAGTTAACGAATAAGATTTCTATTTCATTATGGGACAAAAGACTTGGACATATCTCTCATCAAATAATTGATTGCCTTGTGTCAGATGGTATTCTGGAACCTTTTGATGACAAGAATATTCACATTTGCATCAAGTGTATCAAGGGAAAACAAACAAAACCTAAGGGAAAAGGGGTCATTCAAGCTTCAGATATCTTGGAATTGATACGCACAGATAGATATATCTAGATCATTCCCTACAGAAATTATAAACGATCAACACTACTCTATCACTTCCACAAATGATTATTCTCAATATGACGACCTATATCTCATTCATGAGAAATCAAAATGTCTAAAAATGTTTCAAAAAAATAAAGATGAAGTCAAAAATCAGCTAAACAAGTGGATTAAGACCATAAAATTTGATCGTGGAGGAGAATTCTATCGCCGATATGATGGATCAGGCAAATAGTGTCTGGAACCATTTGCTAAATATCTATCGGATTGTGGTATCGTTCCTCAATACACCATGCCAGGTTTGTCCCAAATGAATGGTGTTTCTCAGAGATGAAATAGAACGCTCTAATAAATAATTCGAAGTATACTTGCAAAACTTCCTCTTGCTATGTACCTCTGGGGTGAAGCACTCAAGGCAGCTGCCTATTTACTCAATTAAATTCCAACAAAATGCAACTAAGAAAACTCCATATGAGCTTTGGACGACTCGCAAACCAAGTATGAAACATTTACACATTTGGGGTTGTCAAGGAGAAGCACAACCCATGTTACCTAATGAAAGGAAGCTTGACTCCAGAACTGTCACTTGCTATTTAGTTGGATATTTTGAAATGTCTAGGGGTTTTCAATTTTATGACCCCACTACTAAAGCCATTTTTTGAGACGGGAAATGTTCCTCTCTTTGAGGATGTTGAGTTTTCAGGGGGAGATAAAGTTCATAACATTGTCCTTACAAAAGAATTAGAGGATGCTCCTTTAGTTATTGTTGATGACCACAAAGATCAAAATAATCACACTCGGTGCTCCAACAAAGGCACCACTAATTCATGACAATGCTTCATGCTCCTATATTCTAGTTAAACAAACATCACAACCTCAAATACAAGTGCCCCTAAAAAGATCCACTAGAGAAAGAAAACATGCAATTCCAGATGACTATATTGTTGTTCTCTAGGAACATGAAGCTGATTTCGAGATTATGGAAGATGATCCTCTAAATTTATGACAGGGCATGCAGAGTTTCAACTCTCAAAAGTGGATAGATGCCATGAATGAAGAGACAATATCTATGGCCGACAATGACATTTGGGATCTTATCCCATTACCCAAAGGTAAGAAGCCCATTGGCTGTGAATGGATATTTAAAACCAAAAGGGCTTGACAGGGTAATATGGAAAGATATAAAGCTCATCTTGTAGCAAAAGGTTTTACTCAATGAGAAGGCATTATAATGAGACTTTCTCCCCAGTTTCATCGAAAGACTTCTTTAAAATTATAATGGCACTTGTACCACATTTTAATCTTGAGCTAAACCAGATGGATGTCAAGACTGTGTTTCTCAGTGGAGACATTAATGAGACCATGTATATGATTCAACTAGAAAACTTTTTGATTGGAGATCCAAAATCAATGGTATGCAAATTAAAGAAATCCATCTATGTGATAAAGATATGTGGCCGGCCAATGATTACATGGCGGAGAAAACAAGGAAATCAATTTTAAAAAAATCCAAACGTCGATCCTCATCTAGGTGGTGCGTGCCTGGATGAGAGAGAAAACAGATCGAATGGTGGAGATAAACCTAAATTAAAGTGATGGTATCTTAAGATATGACCGTCAGATTTAGCAGTAATTTTGAGGGAAGTTTCTTCTTTTTCCCCTCTATCCATACGTATGGTGGGATTATAAAATTTATAATGGGAAGACAGGGAAAAACACTCAAGAAGCTTGACTCAACCTAGTTGTCCAGGACGGACTCAGCTGACTTTTTGAAGTCAAAAATGGTTCATTGTTGAGTATTCAATTTCCTTCTTTATTGTTGCCAAAACACAAAGGTATGGGCGGGATATTCTTGCCCTAGGAGGCATTTTTATAGTTAAGAGCACTTATTTGCATTCAAAATCAAGAACCAAGTGTCGAGACCTTATCTGATATGTTTTTTATCTCCATTACAATCTTGTATTCATATATCCATATCAAAAAACCCTAAAAATCTAATTTCCCCCTAATTTCTCTCATCTTTATCTGTTTTTGCTCTCTCTCTATATCACTCTCTGATTTTTCTGTTAGATTTGGAATTTTATTATCTTCAAATTCAATCCCCTATCTACCTTATCTCTCCATAAAATTTCACAAAAGAATTTGTCCAGTTGAATCCATACTAATTTTAGGCTTAACAATTTCCCTAATTTTCAATCAAGTTGATTCATTCATTGTTTTGTAAGGGTTCCTTTGATCTTGACCCAAAAGACATTTATGAGTGTACAGTTTGGCTTTGATAGGGTCAAATAAGGGTAGTCATTTGCATGCATTCTTCGTCATAAATCTCTAAAAAACTTAGTTCAACACGGCCAAAAAACTCTCATTTTACATAATAATCAGTTCAGGGCCTAAACATTTTCCAATGATTATAAAGATAATTTTTTCTTACTCTCGTGAAGTTTCCATCAATGCTCTGACATATATTTGATCAGATACATAGTTTGGGATTTCTTTTTAGAGGCTTTTAGGAATATGTCTAAACCCACTAGACTCAATGAGTCAAGTGGGATGTGGATCTAACAATTTCCCTAGTATGTTGACTTTTTTCAGGTCAAAGGTTGACTTCTGGTGGTCATACATTTAAAATTTTTATAAGGAGCTCAAGACATGAGTCTTGAGGCTTGGGGAAAAGTTTCAGATCAGAAGGAGCTAATCAATGGAGTTGACTCAACTAATAGGCTTGATGTGAAGGAACTCGAAGAAAACCTTCTAGAAGGTCTTTGAAGGCTTTGAGGATGTTTAAGACACCTGCGGAGGACTCCAGATGGAAGTTATTGTTTGGAGAAGAGGCCATGGTAGAGATCCAGTCCAGGATGCATGAGGTGGAACCCATCCATCCATCCATTCCAGCTCAAATCCAATGGCTAGGGATGATTTGTACAGACCAACTTGTTCTTTCCCCTCCAAATTTGACCTGGAGGGAAAGAATCTGATAGGTTGGGGTCTAATCAACTGGATTGAGGCCTCAAGAACTCAACCCTGGACGTTCATCCCTGATCTAACCACCAACAATGACTAAAAAAACACATGTAACCCTATAAAAAAATTCCCCTCAACCTCCTTGAGGGCATCCAAGCATTGAGTATTATTTTGTTCCACTTTCTCCATCAGTTGAGTTTCTTTCTAGGTCAACCTTCATTCTGAAGGTGCAAGGAGTTTTCTGGGAGCATCCTGGATCTTGAAGCCAATTGATGGGAAGCTGAAGAGATCACCCTGGACTTCTTGGGTGTGATAAAAAAGGTTCCTCTCTTATTCTGATTCTACCTCCTCCTATTCTTTTGATAAGCTTCTTGCTTAGAAACTAGCCAAGGTCCTAAGCTTTCCGACGCCTACTCACACGTGTCAAAATGACTTCTGGAACTTCAGATATATTTGTTCTCTAAAAATAAGCCCTGCTACCAAATAAAAACATTATCAAATAGGCTAATAAAATCGTGGAACTTAAATTTCATAATGAAATTCATCCCATTTAGCTACCTAGATCCCTTTGGGATCGACCCTTACTACTTACTACGGGTAAGGCAACAAATTTGTTGATTAAGTCCATACTGACCATACAAACGAACTAGTTAGTGATCTTTTCATCATCAATTTTGAACCCCTAGTTTGGACTAATCCGGCTTTGAATACGAGCCTATAACTTCTATTGATGGAATTCCAAATTATCTTAGCTGTGTTGGAGGAAGAACATCATAAATATGATTGAACGGTGAGGATAGAATTGTCAATCCTCGGTATAATAAAAGGCATATTGAGGAAGATGATGCGATATAGTCCTTACCTAAGGTAGTGAATATTTCTCAAACACACCACACTTGAAGAAAATACATATAAATTATCTTCAACTCTCCACCATAAAAATTCATCTTTTCTCATTTGCCAAGGCCCTCCAAAGTTGGTTCAATGATAATACTCGTGAATTTGGGATGTGTAAGTGAATTTGGGGTCACTTATGGGTCAACTATAATTAAGCTTCGAATAACTAGAAGAAAAATTAAATTATAGGTGAGGCGAGACTGTACTTGTTGGTGTACTGATAACATAGCCTGTCATCTAGATCAGTGATGCCTTTTTCAATTGTCTAATTTCAATAAAAGAAATAGACGGCCAAAATCTCTCACATTCTTATGAATCTATATAAGGTTTTTTCTCTCTTCACAGAAAAGATGTCCAATAAATCTTTCATCAATCGAGCATGTAGCTTTGTTTCTTTGGTGAAAATATCTTAAATCTATGAAAAGATAAAGGAGAATAATTGACAACACGTTTGAATACTCCAAAAGGGAAGAAAGATATAATCCTTTAAGCATTAAAATTTTGGGGTTCTTGTTTGGAAAGATATGCTGTTTTTATTTTAATTGAGAGTGACCCAGATTTGTATTTCGATAAGCAAATTATAGACAATTTATTGAGTCAACACTTTTTTTCTTAAATTTTGGACCTTTACGGTGACTTCCATGACAGATTTTTAACTTTTTAACCTGACTAATTTTGTTATTCTAGTTGTCTGTGGATGCATTTTTTGGTCCTATATCTGAGGATAGATAATAATAGCGATGCTGTTGAGATTTAAGCCCCAAATCTTTGTTTCAGCACCACATCTTTATCCTAGTCATAATTTTGAGAGCCACGTCTCAGTACTCAAATATCCAAATTATATGGTATTTTATTTTTGTAATACTCTTTTCCCAATATCTTTTATGTGTATATCACTTGTCCCATCTCTTGATTGGCCAATTATTTGACTTTGATCTGACATCAAAAATCGCTTGATTTTCAAAGCATTGCATTTCATAACTGATATTAATTTCATACCACCTCTAGAAACTCCCATATATGATTATTATTCTTTATCTCTATAATCTCAAAAAATATAATTTTCATAAAATTATACAATGATTTTCAACCTCAATTTACTAAAGTTAATGGATCGGTCAAAGTCAACATTTTTAGCTCTCTATTGGTTTTCTTCTTATTTACGAAAAGTAAGGAAAAATAATTATAATAATCCTTACATTACCCTCTTAATGAAAATATAAAAAATCATAAAGAATTATTGCTGAGAATTAATGAGTTGACTTGGTCAGTCCAGACTCATGAGTTGAATTATTATGTATTTTTAATCTGATTTTAATTGTATCATAATCTGTTTTGACATATTTGAATGAGGATACTTCTAAAATTTTATTATATAAATATTAATATGATTACTATCTTTCTTTTCATCCACTTATACTTAGTTTTCCATTCTTAACCATTTTTAAAAAATGAACCTTAGCTCTCTATGGATTTGACCATACTCATTATTGTACTCCTGTTTTTTACATTTCAGCGAGTTTGGAAATTTTTTTATTAATGAAACATGTGTTAAAATGACTGCAATATTTTTTTCCATAAGCAGGCCATTAAGGTTGTCACTTGGGTGAGGCCCGCTAAGGTAGCCCGCCATTACATGACCCCTTAGGGCCAATGCTTGAGTGGGACCTATAAAGGGAGCACACTATAACGTGGCCTCTTTGAAGACAATGCCTAAGTGCAGGCCAATCAGAGTAATGGACATGTAATTAATGGTTAAAACTATTTATAGCATTTTTAGAACTATTTTTTTACTTTTGATTGCTTTTATGATGATTTAATCTTAGTTTATACCGTTAATTTTTTGAATAACTAATTTTGCATCGCAAAAAATATATATTCATATTTATTTATATATTAGGGGTTTATTACATTTTTAAATTATATTCTAATTTTTATGGAATTGTATGAATTTAAGTTAATAAATAAAATAAATTTTAATTCAAGAAACATAATAATGAACTTATTTAAATATTTAAATGAAAATTTTCACTTTACGACTCAAGGAATTGCATGCCACACTCAAAATCCACTACATAAATTAGAGGAGAGCGAAATTTGGAGGAAAGAGAAAATAGGATGTCTTTATTTGCTCCAAATTCAAATGAGGATATCTAACAATCCAGAATGATATTTGGGCTGAAACTTTAAGGGCTATTACATCTTTCCGTCATCAATCCATCCAACATGTTAGATCTATAAGTAGAATTGCCCCCCATCATTGTAATAAAGGTACTGTTGGATTTTGTTCCTAATTACGATTAGCGCAATGGTTTTCTCATTCAATACCTTTTTTGGTTCTGTTCTTGTACTCCAATAGTGAAGGATTAAAGGAGTGGCATTCTGATCAAGATACGTGAAGAATATGCACCACTCGGCCTATTGAGCACATCAAGACAAGGTTAGTATGGCCTTCATCTCTCTTTCAACTCACATCTGCATCATTTTTCCTATATTATCATCACTAATAGTCAAGGTTTCTGATGGATATTATGTGGATGTCAATCCAATTATGCTGCGAAGTTTTATTTAAGTTCATTGAATGAAATATTCATTCATTGTTATTCTCATGTGATGTATATCATGAAGTTTGTGAATACATGAAATTACCTAGTGAATTATTCTTAGTTTACAAGATCTTCATCCTTATTCTTCAAAAATCTATTCTCAATATTCATATTCAATGGATAGCCGAGATGGACATCTAACTTTCCTAAAAGAATAAGACTATCTAATCTTACTAATGTGTTTTTTCCCTACTAATGTGTTAAGTATGAATGAGCATGTGGTCATTAGAGTGGAGACACTAAGGCTAGATAGTGGGTGCTCTTTGGAGAAAAATTCATTGAATTGGTATGTATAAATTCCCAAATGGTAGTATACGTAAATGTGAGTCAGATTGATTCATGTTACAGTTGTATAAGCGATACCTTGACCTGAGACACTAAGGACATCTCGTGGATGGATGGCTATGTTTTGACTTCAACTTATGAGTCCCTAACCATAAGATTCAAACACATATTAGCTCGGATATATTAAGAAACACACGGAGGTAGTTGAGTGGTTAAGACAAGATCCTCCATCTTGAGTTTAAGAGGAGATTGACTCCAGGAAGATGAGGCAGCTAAATACCTAGCCAGGTTAGTGAGGATATTGGAGAAGATGTTCAATTCATTTCCCTTGCGCATTAGTACTAACCAAATGATGATTAGTGTTCCATGATTAACCATATCGCAAGTCATACGCGAGTCCTACACGGATGAATAATTATACATGTACAGTAACCAATGATGGACTGGGTTCCATAAGAGAGTTCAAAGACTACTCTATATCTTTTAGAACACGAGGTGTAGCCAAAGCACCCCATGTGCAAGAAACTTAACCTATATATCGGGTGAAATTGATCTTTGATTAATTAATCTATATGTTAATATAGTTAATGAATAAGGTTGGTCAATAAATGTTATTGGACATTCAACATTATTAACTAGAATGATATATGGGCCTAAAGGATCACATGCATAAGACTAAAAGGATGTTGAAATATATCCTTTGTAAATAAGGATTTTTATGAAAATTGATTAAAAAGTATAAATAAGGGGGGACACCATTATAGGTGCCCACACCGGCCACATATGGGATTCCTCCCATTTCTTATTTGTTTGGTTTTTCCACTCACTCCAAAAGCCCTCCTTGATGGTGAGAAGATCCATGAGGTTTTTAAGAAGAATTGGTAAACAAGGAGAGGAGAGACACCAACCTCCTAGATGTCGGACAATTGAACAACTTGAAAAAGATCTGCCTAGATGAATGTTAATGGTGAAAAGTGTTCCCCACAAAGTACTTCATATGTGATGTGTTTTATAGATCAATTTTTAATTGATATGTAGCTTCCACTACATTGAAACTCATTTCATGCACCAAACCATAGTCCTACAACCCAACAGTTTCCACTATCACACATGCCACCTTCAACTCCACTGCTCATCTATGTATATATGCCTCCATCTACATTGTGCTAGTGATAGTAAAATCATCATCAGTTCCCCCCAAGCTACCGCTCATCAAGAAGTAGCTGTAATCATCTCCTTCACAATAAGAAGTGGGATCTCTTTCATTCACTCGACTCCACACATACACTACCATCAATCATCAGCTAGCCCCAGGAAAGGTATGTATTTAGAATCAATTAGTATTTTTCTACAATAAAATTATACTAAAATTATTTATATTATTTTATAAATTCTTTAAAAATTAGGTTAATTAAAAAAATTCTTTTCTAATAATTTTTTAATCATTTTAAATTAATATCTAGTAGTTTTCTTTTATCAATTTAGGTTAAATTACTAAAATAATATTAAAAATAATAAATAGAATTTAAAGATAACTTTTATTTATTAAGTTTTGACAGTTGAGAACACCTTAGATCATCCTTGGAGCATCAACAAGATGGCCTAGACATACATGTTAGCTGATTATAGCAAGGTTCCTGATAAGAGTCACTATACTCATTTTTACCTTCTAGAGCATGAGTTATGGCTTGGAAACCCACTTGCTGCAAATGCAATTATCAATTGAGCGGACTGAAAAATCAATCTGTTTTATATAGTCTATGTGTAAATACGGATAATTAATTATGTTTATCACTAAATTTTATTTAACCACAAGGATTGTTTACTAGATTGATATAAGTACATGCCAAGAGGGTCACAAACAAGTAGTATTTTCACCATCAAAGTATATTTTAAATTATTTTACGAAAAAAATTCTGTAGTATAAATAAGAGAAAACACAATAATAAATTCATCCATGCTAGAATTCTTCCCTTTTCCATCCTTCTTCTCCCTTCTGTCCTTCGCTCGCCTCCTATCTGGCAGAATCAGACAAGCGAAACAATACTTGATTGATAACTTTGATCATTGAGATCAAGTAGGAGACTAATGTGTTATGTAACTCATGGATATGTCTAGAGGCTACACACTTGAGCAGCTCAGCACATACCACTTCACGAGTCTAGAATTTTTTTATCTGTTCAGTGCAAGTGTGATTCTAACATTGGGTTTAAGGGTCTGTTATTATTCTGATGTTCCATTAACTAGGTTTTATGTCAATCACCACTCTAGAACCGAACACATATAATTAACCTATTTATTATTATAAATTACTTCATACTATATAACGAAATCTCAAAAATAATTACATTATATATGGAAAGTATATACCTTTAAAATATTTAACATTTTCATACTATTAAATATAAAAAATATGGTTGACGACATTTTAAAGAAATTATTTCCATGACGACAGTTGATAATTAGGATAATAAATAGATGCACTCAATTAAAAATTATGTTGACATTGCTTTTTGGATTTTATAATTTATGAGGAATAATTTAGTTATTCAGATGATTTATAGTGTTATAAAAATACACAAATCATACTATGATTACTTGCTGAACTATGAAACACAATGTCGACCCAATCAGGAAAATGAACTATGCAAAATATAAAGTATTCTTATAATATCTATGGTTACTGTGAAATAGTGTATGAAATTTTTACGATGATTACAGAAGGAAATTAAAGTCGATCATATATAACTCTTCAAGAGAATATTACAGTACATACTGAATTAGAGTACAAGTAATTCGAAAAATACTCATTGGAAGTGGTTAGTAAGTTCATGTATAGGTGCTTAGTAAAATACTCACTGGAAGGCCCAAACGTACCTACACCGTCCCCCCAAAATTCATACACGTACCTGCACGTAAGTACACGAAGCTGATTAGCTGCAGGTCAAATTATGCAATCAACAGAAGGATATTAAACCTTTATAAACATTACAATGGAGTCACTTCGCGAAAAATTTAGCCAAAAGAAGAAAAGTTATTTCACCCATCATTGGGCAAAGATACTATGTGTATCATAGATTTCATATTTGTCATTTTTCCCCTTCTTACATTTCATCGGCTGAAGGGTTTTCAAGTATGAATAAACTTAGTCCACTCATAAATGTGACCAGAAAAAATTGACGTTGGTTAAACGATAACAGTTTGCAAAAGTTAACGCTTCACTACCCACGAATAATTTTAGTCATTTGAACGGCCACTTCCCGACTTTACAATTTCGGCGATGCATGATTTTCATTTGGCACGAAAGATTGTGCATTTAAACTGTGGCGAAAATCTAAAGAGTTTCAATGGAAATGACATTCAAAAAATAGTACTGTCGAAATAAACCACGGATAATCAAATCACTGTCGAACATAGAACAAGATCGCCGGCCATAGTTCTCAGTATGAATAAGCTAACAGCCTTGTTCTCTGCGTTTTCTTCATCGCAGACATCCACAGCATTTGAATAAGCCACCAATTTTTCTTACAGAATCGCCATCGAAGCGGTGGTTGTTAATCGTAACATTATCCAAGTAACCGCGTCCAATTAAAAACATGACTTTTTTTCCTTTCGAACAGTGTACTTCTATGTGTTGAAATGGAGTTGTGCGAGAGAGGAAGAAGAGAGGGAAGCGAAGGATTTGAGAAGGAACAAGAGAGAAAACAAAAGAGAGTCGATGTATTCAGTGTTGTCTCAAACTATTACATTGTCTGGTTATTTATCGAGGACGCCTTGCTGGTTTGTGTTTCTTGTGATGAGACATTTGTGTGAATGGTGGGATCCGTGAGTTGTGTTTCTTTGGCTTTTGGAAGCTTCTGCTTTGCCCGTTGAGTGTCGCCACACGTGGCATCGATGCCATGTGTGTCTTTGTCCTTAACACGCCCCTGGGAGCTCATCGAGGGGACGAGGTCGAGCTTCTGACGAAGACGAAGAAAGGCCTGCTTGGGCAAGCTTTTAGTCAGGATGTCGGTTGGTTGGTGTTGACTGGATACGAATGCAATTCTGAGTTGATTTGCGGCGACTCGCACCCTGACGAAATGGAAATCAATTTCCACGTGTTTCATGCGTGCATGAAACACTGGATTCCTCGCCAAGTAGGTTGCCCCGAGGTTGTCGCACCACAGCGTTGGAGTGTTGTGGACGGCGAGCTGTAGTTCTGTCATGAGCGAGGTGATCCAGATGAGCTCGGATGTTGCATTTGCCATAGATTTGTATTCGGCTTCTGTGCTGGATCTCGAGACGGTCGTCTGCTTCTTGGAGTTCCATGAAATGAGGTTTCGCCCGAGGTATACGAGATACCCGCTTGTTGATCGGCGATCGTCCGATTCACCTGCCCAATCAGCATCGCTGAACACACTCAAGTTAGAATTATTGTCCTTGTAGTAGAGTAAATTAAGGTTAGAGGTTCCCTTGAGATAGCGCAAAAGATGCTTCACGTTCCTCCAATGTTCTGGACGTGGGTTGTGCATATATTGACAGGCTTTGTTGACGGCGTGACAAATGTCAGGCTGAGTAATCGTGAGGTACTGCAGTGCGCCGACTACTTGGCGGTATTGCTTCTCGTCGCATGAGTTTTCTCCAGATTTCCCTTGAGATGTTGGGGCCGGAGTAGCCGTTGGATTGCAGTTGGACATGTGGGCACGACGAAGGATGGTTAGTAGATAATGAGATTGAGATAAAACGAGGCCTTGCGGGTGAGGTCTGAGTTGGATGCCGAGAAAATGCTGCGCAGGACCAAGATCTCGAATTGCGAAATTGCGGAGAAGAGAATTGAGTAGTAGATTCACCCCGTGGCGATCCGAGCCGATGACCAAAAAATCATCAACATAGATCAAAAGGTAGAGGCGAGAGTGAGGAGTAATTTTAAAGAATAGAGATGGGTCGGTGCGTGAACCGGAAAAACCGAGATGAAGGAGATAAGAGGAGAGCTTTAAAAACCAAGCGCGGGGTGATTGTTTAAGACCGTAAATGGATTTCCGAAGAAGACATAAATGATTGGGAAAGCGAGGATGGATGAAACCTGGAGGATGGCGCATGTAGACGGTCTCCTGTAAGTCGCCGTGAAGAAAGGCGTTGGTGACGTCCAGTTGGTGGATACACCATTGGCGTGACACGGCGGCGGCGAGTAGAAGACGAATAGATGTTATCTTGACGACAGGGCTGAAGGATTCGGTGAAGCCGACACCGGCTGTTTGGCGGTAGCCTTGTGCTACCAGGCGGGCTTTATAACGAGCAACGGATCCATCAGGATAAAGTTTCAGACGAAACACCCACTTACAGCCGAGCGGCCGGACGGAAGGGGGTGGAGGGACGAGGCTCCAGGTTATGTTGGCATCGAGGGCCTGAAGTTCTTGAAGCATTGCCTGGCGCCATGCCGGCTGGGAGGCCGTGACTGTATAATTGGTAGGTTCGACGAGGTCACAAGTGGAATGCAGACAATGGGGGGTGGATGACAGCTCGCGAGTAGAGGCATAAAGGTCACGAAGTGAACGAGTAGGACGAGTGGCAGAGGTGCTTGGGGAGCTGAGGGCTGGAGAAGCAGGGGTGAAGGGATTCGAGGAAGGTGAATTGGTGGAAAGCATGGGTGAAGAGGGTGGTTGATGACGATCGGAGGGTGAAGACAGGAGGGTGTCTGAGCGAGTAGGAGAAGGGACGACAGGAAGATAAGTGGTTTGGGGTGGAGAAGGGTCTCGAGGAGCACCGATGGAGGACGGTGGAGACTGAGATGGAGTGGTTGAAAATCCAAGAAAGGTGGTTTCGTCAAACATGACGTCCCGTGAGATGTATACCTTCCCAGAGCTGAGGGAAAGGCAACGGTATCCCAGATGATGCGCACTATAGCCGATGAAGACGCAGCCATAGACCTGGGAGACAGTTTATGTGAAGAATAAGCACGTAAATGAGGGTAACATAAGCAACCGAAGGATTTCAAGAAAGAGAAATTGGGCTTATCTTTGTAGAGAAGTTCAAAGGGAGATTGTTGATGCAGTAGCGGCGACGGTAAGCGATTGATGAGATAAGTGGCAGTCACGGCGGCTTTGTCCCAGAGGCTGGACGGAAGGTTGGCATGGTGAAGCAGAGCGAGCGCTGTCTCCACGATGTGCCGATGATTGCGTTCGGCGGTGCCGTTTTGTTGCGGGGTATGAGGGCAGGACACGCGATGATGAATCCCGCAACTTTGAAGATGCGAGTGTAGACCTTGAAATTCACCCCCCCCAGTCGGACTGGAAGGCTTTAATTTTGCAATTGAATTGGCGTTCGACAAATGCTTGAAATTGAAGAAACGTGGAGAGCACTTCTCCTTTCGACTTTAAAGAGAAGAACCATGTATAACGGCTAAAATCGTCGATAAAAATGACGTAGTAAGAAAATCCAAGATAAGACTTAACTGGAGAAGGTCCCAATAAATCCGAATGTATAAGTTGTAGAGGTTAAGTTGCGTGAGAAAAGGTAGAAGGGAAAGGGAGTTTGTGACTCTTTGACACTGCACAGTCAGAACAGATGTACCGTTTTGGGAGTTGAGTGGATGGAAGTCCGAACTTTGAAATTACTTGTTGAAGAACACGAAAGGAGGGGTGTCCGAGGCGTTGGTGCCACATGACTGGCGAGCTGCGGTGACTGACGAGAGCCGCTTTGCGAGATTGAGACTGTAGTTGATACAGTCCATCTTCGATGTTGCCCTTGAGAAGTACCTGCCCGTTAGAGCTGTCTTTAACTAGACAGTGAGATGGGTGAAACTCGAAAAACACATTGTTATCTGCCGTAAACTGTCGTACTGATAGAAGGTTACGCGTGATGTTTGGAGTATGCAAAACATTATTCAGACGTAACTTTTTCGATGGGGAATTCAAGAATGCATGCCCAAGATGATGAATTTTCAAACCTGAACCATCTCCCACGTAGAGACGATCTTGCCCGCTGTAGACTTGGGTGTCTATCAATGTGTTCTGATTGGCCGCCACGTGATGGGTTGCACCGCTGTCGGGGTACCAGTAGGATGAGGAGGTGGAAGGCGCCACGGATGCGGTTGTGCTGAAAGCTTGAGGAGAGTGTCGGTATCCTTGCTCGAATGAATTTGCCTTCTGATAATGTTGACGTGTTTCGTGGGTTGGAGCCGAGGTAGCCCGAGGATCTTGCGGGGCATACATCCGATTGAATCTTTCGTAACATTCCAATGGGCGATGCCCCGCTCGTGAACAAATTTGGCATCTCGGTGGTGGCCGAGGTGAATTTGCTCGCCCTTGGAGTTGCTTCGTAGTCTCGCAATTCTGATATGACCTTTTCGAAAGTGACTGGAGTTGGAGATGCTCGGATCGTTGTGATAATCGCCGAGTATTGCGGACCGAGTCCGTGTAGAAAGGCGCGTACCATGTTACGCTGGTCCACCCTCTCGCCTGCTGCTGCTAGCGAGCTGCCGATGCTGCGGCACTGTGTAATGTAGTCTTCCAGGTTTGACGTCCCTTTGACTTGGTTATGCAACCACCAGAGCAGTTCTTGAACTCGTGCCTCTGCAGTTGAGGCAAAATCGGTTGCCAAAGTATCCCAGATGTCCTTTGCCGTCTTGGCCTCCGTTACACTTCAAATGACTTCTTCAGTCATGGATGTCAGGAGAAAGGACATCACATATTGCTCTTGATACCACCATCGACCGTTGGGATCATCGGCTTTGGATGGTGGATCTTCTAGTATATGAGAAATTAATCTGTGGGAGGTAAGTGTCGGTATAACCTGGGTTTTCCAGACGACGTAATTCTCCCTTGAAAGCTTGATTGATGGTGCCATCGTAGCTGCCACCTTGATAGGTCCCTTGCCGGAGCTCCGCCTCCGTGGGATTGACAGGTCTTCTGGAGACGAAGAGTAATCTGAAGCTCCTTCGCTTTGGAGTGCCTCGT
The DNA here is from genome assembly GCF_029677425.1 of Wolffia australiana. NCBI lineage: Eukaryota > Viridiplantae > Streptophyta > Magnoliopsida > Alismatales > Araceae > Wolffia > Wolffia australiana. The sequence goes on along the minus strand of NC_135839.1, from coordinate 19,001,501 downwards.
CCATCGCATGCTCCTGCTTCCGCTTTGATACCATGTTGAAATGGAGTTGTGCGAGAGAGGAAGAAGAGAGGGAAGCGAAGGATTTGAGAAGGAACAAGAGAGAAAACAAAAGAGAGTCGATGTATTCAGTGTTGTCTCAAACTATTACATTGTCTGGTTATTTATCGAGGACGCCTTGCTGGTTTGTGTTTCTTGTGATGAGACATTTGTGTGAATGGTGGGTGATGAGCTCAATTTTAGGGTGTTTTTTACTGGTTATTTATCAGTTGAATTCGTGTGAGGATTGAGCTTATGCAACGAAATTTATAACCTCACAGCCTTTGGCAAGCAAGGGTTGATCCACAGGAAGCAAAGAAAACAGCGGAAAATTCTTTTCTATTAAATCAGTCTATTCAGTTCTCTAATTCCAAGTGTTAATCTCTGTAGAAATTTTCTTCAGAATAAGTTGCAGAGAATTCCTTAAAAGTATGGATTCAGCTAATTCTTCAGTCAAATTATCTTCAGTTAAGTTTTACGGAGATATCTTGGCAAACTCAATTGAGCAGAACCTTCAGCAGAGAAATTTTCTTTGTTGACAGTTCGCTTATGCCCTGTGAGGCAATTGAGCAAACACCCTACGGGTGTTTGTGCACGCGCGAACGCCTGCGCGCGGGTGAGCCTGCTCGCGGCGCTGTTGCGCACGGGCTAACCTACACGCGGCGCTGCTGCGCGCGGGCTAACCTGCACGCGGCGCTGCTGCGCGCGCGCGAGCCTGCGCGCGGGCTAACCTGCACGCGGCGCTGTTGCGCGCTACTGCCTGCGGCGCTACGCCTTGGCGCGAGCCTGCTCGCGGTGCTGATTCGCGCGGGCGAGCTTGCTCGCCGCTTGGATTGCTAGCAACCTAGGCTGAGGCCTGGGTTGCTAGCAGTTGGAAGTTCTGCAGGGAAGGAGTTCACGATCGGATGCGAGAACAATGAAATTTTTGCTAGACAGAATGGAAAACGATTCAATCAACTATGGGATTCGAAATCAAACGTAACCAAAGGAACAACAGAAATTGGAAATGCTGAAGACACAGCTTGTGATCTTCAGCCCAACCCTGATTGTCTTAGAAAGGAGAAGAAGATTTTACCAAAACCGAAACGCTCACGCCTCCTTGTGTCACTCCTTCCGGGCAAGGCGACGATCGTCGTGCTCCAGCTACTCCTCGGCTTGCTTCTCTCCTAGCTCCAATGCTCATCAGCCTTGGAGGGTCTGAAGAAATCCTTTCTCTCCAAGCCCTAGCTTCCTTGAGAGAAATTCTGGACAACCTAAAATCAACTCTCAAGAGAGTATTTATAGGTTTCTCTTAAGTCATGCCCAGGGGCATGTTCGTAATTTCTGCTTCTTTGAATTTTTGCCCGCTCCTCTTGATCCTCGTCTCTTTCCTTGATCTTCTTAACCTGTCTCTGAATGTTTATTAACCATAAAATGTTAAATATATTCCACTTGATTCAAAGGATCAAGTGGGGTTAGTGATTTTATAAAATGATGCATATGCATGATATTAGCATGAATTAACATTATAATTTTGATGAATGAAAACTAAAAAGTTTAATTATTTGATGACATATTTGAGAGTCATCAGTGGGATCCGTGAGTTGTGTTTCTTTGGCTTCTGGAAGCTTCTGCTTTGCCCGTTGAGTGTCGCCACACGTGGCATCGATGCCACGTGTGTCTTTGTCCTTAACACTATGGACACAACGCATACGTCAATTACCATGAGCTTGACAACTGGTTCCATTCCACTGGTCAACATATTCATGCACGTACTATTCGAGCAAATTGCAAAAGAAGACGTTATGTGGCGCGCAAAATAGAGGGCTTTCACCTCTATCGTCCAGGACCTTTGACTTCGCGATCCACAGTTTTTAGTCGCGCGCGGAATCCACCCTCTGATGTGTAGCACTCTTTTGAACCCTTTACTTCCCTATAAATATCATGCCCCCGATCATTTTCTACTCCATCCAGAAAAACACACCAGATTAGACTCCAGACAACGAGCAACAACAACAGAATGAAGTCGCCGCGTTCGTCCACCTTTCTGCTCGTCGCTGTCCTCTTGGCGGTCGTCATCCAGACTTACGCCAAATTAGAGGACCCAACACCGCCGGGGTGGATTAGAATAAAGAAGCCAGATGTATATCAGAAAGCGGTGACCCTTGCACAACTGGCCATCAGGCGACATAACGTGAGATATGAGGAAGAGTTAAGGTTTATCCGGTTGATCCGGGACTACGTCAACGGCGACTATTACCGGCTCACCGTTGAGGTCGAGGACTCAAATAAGTACGAGATCCTTGTACGTGATAATGTGCCGGAGATCGTCTTTGACATTATCTACTTCCAGTACAATGGCAATTAAACTATTGCCATCATATTACCGTGATGGAACCACTGTCCCCATAAAATGTTATTTTCTTACGAATAAAACTCTCCCAACATGGGTTCAAAACTATATCTTTTTTTGTTACTTTCTTTTCAAACACGACAATGCCCTGTTACAACTAATTAGACAATGAACTGTCGCGTGCTTGACGGGCCACGTTCATTATGATGTCAACTCTCCTTTCATCTCTATACCTTTTGAACTTCATTCTCGTTTGTTGGGGCATCTAGGGTGCCGCATGATTTTGAAAGACCATAGTATTTTCATATATAGTAAATAGCTATGTGCATCAGAAGAAGCTTTTAATCCCAAACTAATTTATTATTGTACTACAATGAATGGGGAAATCGAAATAATGTCCAAAACACAAGTTACTTTCTTTTATTGTTTACTTTGAATTATTGCATCGCAAAAGTGCGGCCGTATTGTTTCGTTGACGATGAAAATTAGTTTTTATTTCGTATGATGTAATTCAAATGTCTCTAACGGTGTTGATGAAAATTGTAACTTTTTTTTCTTTCTTTTCAAATACGACAACATCCTGTTACAACAAATTCTACAATAAACCGTTCTTCTATTGTATTAGCCCCACTCTCTTGGTTCGTTATTGTATGCCTCTCGAACTTGAGGTTTATCTCGTTTATTGGGGCCATCTTGGATGCCTCATGACTTCAAAAGACCCCAGTATTTACACACGTAGTAATTAGCTATGTGCATCACAAGAACCTTTTAATCCTAAATTAATTCATTTATGGTATTTAAATGAATGTGGAATCGGATATCAAGGAAAAAGTAATTTGTAAAACACATGTTACGGTCTTTTATGATGACGTACTTTGAACTAATATATTGCAAAAGTGCCCCAGTAATGGGTTGTAGCGGATGAAAATTACCTTTCAATTTTTGTAATAAAATTCAAATTTATCGTACGGTGTAAATGAAAATCACTCACTTTGAGTTGGGGATGTGTCAACCCCCTCACCACGGGAATGCGAGAGAAGGGGCACGCGGAAACCTCAGCAACCCCCCCCCCCACATCCCTCTTATCCTTTTATTAGGAAAGAGCCCATTTTGGGTTGTTTCCTTGTTATTTTAGGAGGTTTTGTCCCACTGTAAACCTTAATCTCAATCTCAGCTGCCAAGTGTTGTTTTGGTCATTCTTCTTCTCTTCCTCTTTATCTTTGTTTTATTTTCCTCTGGCTTATTCCTTGGTGGTCACTCTTTGTCTTGGGAGTTCAAGGCGGAGCTCCTCTACAAGCCTACACAGCTCCGGGAGCCTTGGACGTTGACGTCACGCCAGTGACACAGAGGCTTGATTATCTATCTCTATACATCGTCATATGGATTGTCTCCGGGTAGATATATTCTAGATTTTACCATAGTATCTTGGGCTTTCTATCCACAATTTGCATCGTGCATCTGTGTTTTTCAAGTTAAAATTTGTCAAAATGAACTGTGCATTGTTTGCCCCGAAATTATCATAATTCAAATTCTGATATTATTTCGAGATCACAAATAAAAACCACTACACTCTAAGTTTAAGTTTTTCTTATTTGTTGAATGACTTTTACGACTATATTCTTCATTTATCATAAATACTATTTGAAAATTTACCCTCAGAAGTACGTAATGAATAAGGGTTTTCATGTAAATAATGTCTAAAGTATGAAATGATAAAAGGTTTTAACGAATATCACCATGAAAGCAAAAGGATGCATTCTAAATATATATTTATTGTGTATAATTTTCCATTGAAAAAATACAATTTGTCAAACCATGCATATTTATAATACTAGTTAAATTTTATCGAACACAAAGAGACACACTAATCTTCTTGGGTTCCACCTATTTATTATATGTATTCTAATTAATTGTGCTTTAAATAATCATTATAAAAAAATAAAATAATGATGTATTCCAATTACACATGAAAAGTGTAATACACAATAACAAAAAAATCATTAAATAAAAAGATGAAATCACTATATTATCATCAAGTTATAATGTTAAACAATCCTACCTTATATCTCGAAATAGAAGTACCCTAGCAATGTGAGAGGACATTAGGTAGGTTCCAGACAATTGATAAACTCAAAAGGTAGGGCTCAATATGCCATGCTTGATTTTGATTTCAATCAATAAAATTTATATCCCAGTCCTCACATAAAAAGTCAAGACACTAGAGAAATAATTATCCCCTCCACATGGTATAGATATGTGTTGGAACATTCTGACAATTATTTTTCTGCTAATCTGATGCCTCTTAGGAAAATAACTATCTAACTATCAAGATTCTCAAAGGATGAGACGGCCCTAGGGCCTAATGGTTTTTTAGCGGATCCTCCTTAACACACTTTACCAAGGAGATACTCATACTTAAATTCCTTCCAAGAAGCTAGAATTTACTTTCCTTGCACTTATCCTACAATCGGATAACACAGTTTATTTCAAGACTTTCAACCGATCAGTCTTTGTAATTATTACAAACTGGTATCTAAAATTATTACAAACTGACTTGGGATTTTCCTTCATCTTATGATTTCTCCTGAGCAGTGTGGTTTTTCAAGGATCAACAGATCCATGACAATATCATGCTAGTCTTTTTTCTTTTTCTTTTTTTTTTGGCAAAATACACGGTGCCGGGTATGGCCAACCCCAGGGTTGTGCCCGTAGTCCGATCCAGCCGTGCCCTGGATGCCACCCAGGGGGATTTTATTTATAGGATGTAGTGTTTTCCAATGTTTATAGGCATGGAACGAGTATATATGTCCCAATTACACTCGGATCCCACTCGTCCACGCCCATATGTAGGAAAAAGAAAAGATACATGAGTGATACCTCGCAGATGCTCGAGGAAGTGTGTTCGCTGTCATTCCTCCGGAGCTGCTCCGCGATGTCGATGTAGTGCGTGGTGACGCTCTAGTCGGGGTGTATCCTCTCCGTCGTCAAGTGTGCTCGAAGTAGTGCCTAGTGACGCTCTAGTCGGGGCAGGCGCTGTCCAGGCAGCGAACGCCAGCACTCCAGGCAATCCTCCAATCCCGCGGGGCTGGCTTCCCGAGGAGGCGGCGTGTGCGGAGGGAGGGCATGCCAAGACGATCGAGCCGATGGCATCCTCAGGCCGTAGTGGGGAGCGCCTACCAAGAGTGGAAAAGAGAGGAGGGGGTGCGAGCATGTACCGCGTGGTTGGCGAGGGCATCGGCTGTCTGATTACCCTCTCTCAGCTTGTGACGAAAGCACGCTATGCGCAAGTGGCATCGCATGATGTCTTTCCACGCACGTTGTAGTCGCCACAGGGAGCATGCACCTGAACGAAGCATATTAACCCATATTTGTGAGTCCGATTCCACGACGATATTGTGAAGGTTTGGTTCCTCACAAAGGAGTAGACCGTCACGTATCGCCATGGCCTCGGCTATTGTATTAGTTTGTATGCCATAAAAAGAGGAGAAGGCAAAAAGTAAACTCCATGTGTGGTCTCTGAGGATACCTCCTCCCCCTGCTGGCCCCGGGTTCCCTTTCGCCGCACCATCCACATTCAGTTTGAGAAAGCCTATTGGCGGTGGGAGCGAATAAACAACTCGATACCAATGGAGCGGAGGAGCTCGCACGTGACCACTGATCGACCGTCTCGGGGTGGGAGTAGAGGGTGAATGCTCCAAAGCCACAACTGAACTCGACGCTTGATGTCCACAGCGCGCATGGGTGTACCTACAAATCGAGAAGAATTTCATCCTTTCTAAATCTCCCATAGAAGATAAGCTATGGTGATGGGGAGGATGGGGCTCCATGTAGAGCGAGTTGGCGAGAGGATAAACTTGCCAAAACACTCAGACGGGGTCAGAGGATGAATGCAGTCGGTGATGAGACGCCAGCATTCCACTGTCGTCTCACTATGGAAGAAAAGGTGGTCGATCGTCTCCGTGTGCGGGAGGGTGGGACAGCAATGGCACTGTGAACTAATAGAATAGCCTATCCGAGTCACTCGGTCGTCAGTCGGTAGGCCTCGTTGTAGGAGTCTCCAAAGGAAAAAGGAGACGCGTGTATGGATCGCCGGATGCCAGATGCGCTGACCCCAATGCTGTGAGGGAGATTTCACACGGAAATGCTCCCAAGAGGAATGACACGTGTGTGCTCCATGGGATGTGAGTGTCCAGATGGCACAATCAGCACTAGAATCGAGGGGCGTAGTCTGGACCTCGGATAGGGTATCCAAGGGGAGACCGTGCTGCTCCCACAGGTGTGGTGTGTTGCCTGTAAGCAACTGGGCCACAGTGAGGCGCACGCATTGTGGTACGAACTAAGGATGACAAGCTAGTAGCGCATCAGCATGCCAAGTATCATACCATGCGCTAACGTCTCCTCGGCCGATATGCCAACAGGTCACATGAATCATCTCAAGCCAGTGGCGCTGCCATGTCCGCCATCACTTGGGGCCCCGAATATCAAGCTCGCGCCGGGCCTAGTCTCCGTATTTGGCTAAGATGAAACTCCCCAATGGGGAGTGAGTGGAACGCATACGCCATACAAGTTTATTTTGAAGCGTGTCTTGGACGTCTGAGAGGCGTCTGATCCCTAGACCCCCTTCGACCGTCGGCCGGCACACTTTCTCCCAAGAAACCTAATGGTGACTCCTCTCTCCCTCGAGGTGACCACACCATAAGACATGCGCGCATAGGCTCTCCACAGAGCGGAGAACCGTTAGAGATAGTGAGTGGACCGCCAGAGTGTGTAGCGGGATACTCATGAGGACATGCCGAATAAGTTGGATGCGGCCTCCTGAGGATAGGAAACGAAGTTTCCATCCCTCCAATTTCTTTCTGAGCTTGCCTAGCACGGCATCAAAGTAATGGTGGCGAGTAGGGCCAAGAAAGATAGGGCATCCAAGGTAGTCAAACGGAAGCTGGCCTCGTGAGTATCGTGTGTAATGCTGGATGATCTCAGAGCGCCTCGTAGTGGTGGAGGGGCCCACATATAGCTGCTCTTTGAAGCGTTGACGAGCTGGCCGGAGGCTTGCTCGTACGCTGTAAGGACACTCATAAATTCCTTAATGGATTTTTTAGATCCATTGAGGAACAAGATGGCATCATCAACAAATAAGGAGTGCAAAAGAATCGGACAACCCCTCTTCGTGAAGTACGGTTGGATGAGGCCTTCGTTGATCGCCCGTGTGAGCGAAAGGCTAAAGGCCTCCTCCATCAATATAAAGAGGGTAGGTGAAATAGGGTCACCCTGCCTGAGTCCCCGTGTAGTCGTGAAAAAGCCAGTGGAATTTCCATCCATCAAGAGGGAGAAGTGATTCTCCCTAATGCAAGCATCGACAAGTGCGATGAACGCATCCATGAATCCGAAGTGCCGCAACACTTCGAGGAGGAATTTCCACTCAACTCTATCAAAGGCCTTCTCCATATCAAGCTTGATGATGACATTGGAGCCCGGAATACGAGTGGCTATCGACTGGGCTAGCTCGTGTACTAGTGTGATGCTGTCATGGATCTGTCGACCCTTGACAAAGCCACACTGTTCTGGCGAGATAAGTCTATCAAGGAAACGTCCAAGTCGGTTTGTAATGATCTTTGATACGACTTTATAGCATACATTACAAAGACTAATCGGACGAAAGTCACGGAAGGAAGTTGGGGTGTCCACTTTTGGAATGAACGCCAAAAAAGTGGATTTCCAACTCCTTGCGAAGACTTTACGTTGGAACGCCTCCTTGATAGCTAGTACCAAGTCAGTGCCTACAACATCCCAGCACGCCGTATAGAATTCGGCAGTGAAGCCATCCGGACCTGGGGCCTTGTTACGGCCCAAGGTAAAGACTATCTCTTTAATCTTCGCGCGTGACGGGGGGGCTAACAAAAGTGCATTTTCTTGGTCAGTCACCAAGGAAGGGATGGAGGAGAGAATGTCCTCGCTCATAACAATGGGCTGCGAGGATAGGAGGGAGTGATAATACTCCACTCCTGCGCCTGCTAGCTGGGTAGGGTCATGTCCGTGCATCTCTAGGAGGGTCGTATAGTTCGGGCGCGCTCTATGACGGATCAAGGCATGAAAGAAATGTGTGTTCCTATCACCCTCTCGCAGCCATTGGATGCGCGATTTTTGGAGATAAAAAATCTCCTGTCGTCGCATGGCATCCTCCAGCTGCTCTCTGAGGCGGAGCTGATGCTCTCCCATGTCATCTGTCCAGTACTCTTATAGGTGGCGGTCGGCATCAACCAATTTCTTTTTCAGCTCCTCGACCGGTGAATAGACATCTCCAAAGACATGGTGGTTCCACCATTTGAGGTGGAGCTTGAGGTTCCTGAGATGATAGCTGAAGGTCTCCATAGGCGATGTAGAAATTGAGCCATGCCAATGACTACGTACATATCTATGGAAATCACTATGTTCCAACCACATGGTTTGGAATCGAAATGGGGGACGACAGACCCGATGACTCAAATCCGGGAGGAGGAGAATCGGTATGTGGTCCGAGTAAAATCTCGGAAGGATCTCTACCGTGAGGGTGCACTGCATCAATGCGGTGCTATTAGTGAAACATCGGTCAAGCCGTTCATATATACGTGCATCCGCTTGATGTTCATTGCACCAAGTCCACTTCTCCCCAGTGGTAGGTGGTTCCACTAATGAAGTGGTGTGGATAAAATCATTGAAGGCTTTCATAGAGCATAGCCGAGGTGGGCGGCCCCCTTGGCGCTCACTAGTGTCCCGTATGCAGCTGAAATCTCCGGCTATAAGCCAAGGTAGTTCAACTAGCTGCGAGTGGGAATGGATATGGTGGGCGAGTTCCTCCCAGAGGGCCCCCTGCTCGATGTGTCTATGCGGAGCATACACAATGGTAAGTAGGTAGGGCTTTGGGCAACACAACACGTCAAAGGTGACGTACTACGTCCCTTCGGCCAAGAGTGTGATCGAATAGTCTCGCTTCCAGAGAAGCCAGAACTTATTCGATGGATGGCAGTAAGCATGGTCCATCCCAAGTTTCCTCGCGATGGTAGGGGATTGATCCGATGTAATCATCGGCTCGAGTAGCCCCACGATGCCTAATCTATGCCTAGTGATAAGGGAGAGTAGAGGGGTTTGGGTGAGAGGGTTACCTATCCCTCTACAGTTCCAGACAAGACTTGGGATCATAAAAGTCTATCGACTCGCGTGACGCACCCGAGATCGGGTGTAGTACGTGCGGCGCGGAGGTAGTGGTGATGCATTCGAATGGTGTCGCAAGCAAGGAGGGGTATCCACATCCGAGTCCTCTGAGAGGGAGGCATCATCCTCCTCGTCGGTGGAATCCCGACCGCTAGTGCTACGACCGCTGTCCTCCGAACTAGTGAAAGTGGCTTGATAGTGTGTCAAGCATTCCCTTTGTTCAGAAGGAATATGCGATGGGTGGAGTGCGGGTGTGGAGTCGGGTGTGGGGGATAGGTGTGAGGTGGTGTGGGCAGGGGTGGAGAGAGGGGGTGGGTGTGAGGAGGTGGGGACAGGGGGTGGGTGCGAGGGGGTGGGGTCGGGTGGAAGAGCAGGGTTGGGGTCGGGTGGAAGAGCAGGGTTGGGGTCGGGTGGGAGGGCAGGGATGGGGTGTGGGGGGGTGGGGACTGGTGTGAGGATGGGGACGGATGAGAGGGGAGGGGAGGTGGGGAGAGGTGCATCACCATGGTGTGAGGATGCTAGTCTAAGAGTTAGCAATGTCACTATACTACCATATTCCTAGATCAAGCGTCATCGTCCAACTCTATCTCACTCACCCTTTTCATATTGGTGAAAGAGGTCCTCGACCAATTACTCCAACGACCAATTCCTTGAGGTCTCATCTAACCATATTTTTTGAAAAGGAGTTCCCCAATTATCTTGTATTCACAATTTGTGGAAGATGTAATATGTTTTCTTAATGGATCCAAAAAATCAATTTAAGTGGTTATGAGTATACTTAGAACATAGAAAAATGCCTCGATCAAGCTCATTAATGCCTCAAAGATCATATTTATGGCAGGCTCATCTACTACCATAAAATGCTCACATATTATCCAGGCCTACACCCGATACTCACGGGGATGCCTACCTTTCAACTATCTCAAATGTTCCATCTTTCTCAACATTGTGTGGCGCCATTATTTTGATGCCCTATCATACAAGTTGAGAAAGAAATTAGAAGGATAGAAACCTCATTTTCTATCTCTCAAGGGTTGCATGTTACAAATATGTCACATCCTAACAAGCATCCTAGTGCATTCCCTCACTATGCGCTTTGTATCCCTCACAGTTCTGTTGTCCATGGAATGCCTTTGTGCGCACTTCATGAGGTTAGGTCAACTTGAGGGAGCCAATAACCATTACTCGGTCTCTTAGTAGAAAGCATGTCAATTGGCAGATGAGGGGGATGTAAGGATCAGGGTCCCTAAGACATCTACAACGTACTTTAGAAGAAGCAAATGTGGCATGTGTGTACCACAAGCTCCCGGTTGGGACTTTTTATATCATGCAAGTTAAAGGAGTGGGCTCACCATAAAGTTGATATTCAAGGTCCCAAACAAAGGCGTACTTCATTACACCACTAGCTGGAGATGCCCACGATGGTCTGTTAGCAAGTCGAACAGATGATGATTCATGTCGGGTATGATTCTTGGCTTACGACTATAACTAAGCTAGTTACCTAGTGATGTAAAACGCTAACGGCCGGGATCGATTGGCCCGTATTACACCACAAATGACAATGATTAATTCACAAGATATCTATATGGTAAGATGCAATTTCAGAAAGTAACGACAAGTACAACGAATTAACCAACCAAGTGTGAAGCTCAGCTAAATTGGCGAAGTTCGATTGGACACAATCGACTTCCCAACGTCCCTTTGGTCCAACTAGATGTGTAAGATGAGGGTTATTCGTACTACCCGTCAGCATCCAATCCTCCAAGTAAACGAATTAACATTTTACCACAAAGAGAATTCTTATCTCTCTCTAATGGGAGTGAAGTTCAACTTCCATCGATATCCTATAACAAAGGAGGGAAAGACAATAGAACCTGGTGGAGTAATCTTCTGTCGGTCTCTGTGGCAGGGCCAGGTGGTTGTGGCGTACAGAGATGATGCATCAGCCGGTTGGAGGCGGGTCAAAGTTGCTGGTTCGGCGGAGCACTGACTGACCCACATGTCCGTGGACAGCAGACGCCCAAGGTGTAATATTGCGCGTGTTGGCAATGGTAGCGGTCATGCACGAGCAAGTGCTGAGGTGTGGCGCGGGCATGCTCAAAGTGTTGCAGACACATCGGCAGAAGAGGCCCGCGGCACTAGCTACACGTGTGCGTGTGCGGTGCAGATAGCGGGCGCGCACACAGTAGATACTCATGATGCTAGCAGTGCAGGCGTGGGCGACGCCGATGGCGGGCGCGCGTAGGGAATGCTGTAGCACTAGCGGAGCGTGCGTGGGCAATGTGGCTGGCGGCCGCACGCGCACTCAGCGCTGCTTTACAGAGGTTGCGATGGTAACTGAAAATCTTGGCACGCAATTCCCACGATGTCAGACCTGAGCGTCTGAGATTCCAAGAATCGGTTTCTTGGTCTTCTTGGAAGTAAACTACCCCCAAAGGAGAGGGTCTTGATCGTTCAAGAGCAAGAAGATCTAAGAAAGGGGTCTGACTCTCTTGGGTGAGGGGAATCCTTCAAGAGCGATGAACAGGCAGCAGGGGTGGCGACAGCAGAGATGTTCTGCAACCCATGATGGTAACAAAGGTCGGACCGATCAAGACTTCTAATTCTTCAGGGGGATTCTTGAACAATTCTGGCGACAAGGTCCCTTCAAGCAGCAATGATTCTTGGTGTCGATGTAAATCTCCAAATGGCAGAGTACGCGCTGGTAAAGATCAACGAACGTGGACGTGGAGGAGGCCATGCCTTGCACGATCTCCCTAAACTATCTCTGAGCTATCTAGAACTATCTTTGGCAAAAGAAACAAAGAGAAAACAATAACACTTTCAATTCTTCAAATTCATTCCTATCCTGTCCTCTTGGGCATGTCGTCCTTGTATAGGGCCAAGGGCATGCCCAATTGGGCGTAACTGGAGGAAACCATCTCGAGACTAGCGGTTTTCTCAAAACGACAAAAATAAATGTTCGAAATGGACAGAGTCTTAAACACAACAGGCCCAATCCAGAATCCGGCGAAGAAATTACAACAATAATAAAAAGAAATTAACGAAAACAGATGTGGCTTCATCTTTACGCGGAGTACTTGAACAATGCGTCGCGAGCGTCAGCTTGTGCGGCTCGATGAGGTTGATGGCGTCGTTTCATCTTGATGTTGAGATGGTCCCCCATCACCTAGCTTTCTACAACATCTCCTCTAGTTGATGGTGTCTTAGTCTCTAATAGGGAGTATGTGAGTCTTATGGGAGACACATGGCCTCTTAATTGACTCCTTACATGAGGCTTTGACCAATGAGCTGGGGTCCTTGCCCAATCATCCTATATGGATACTCATGCTTGATGGGAATTACTCTTGGCGTTCCTCTTAGGACAACCTTCTAAAAAATTTCCTATGCAAGCTTGGGGTCATCGCATACGACATCCTGTAATTATCACTCAGATCTTGGTCTTCCTTTGAAGATTTATGCACCATGGACTCACTATTGATGATTGAATTACTTGTATTGGTCACGACATTAGTTCATGATGTCCCTTTCACCCCTTGTCCCCTAAGGTTGAGAGTATATAAGCTCGCTTTTTCCATACTGAGATTTTTATCAACTGTTGAAACCAATTTATTCAATATTGTGGTCTAAAATTCATTGTATAAAACTCTAACACCTCTAGAGTGTTCGGATACGATCTTTGAGTCATCAACATGGTCTAAGCTCAACCCTTATTTTCACATCACATAACTGGCTTGCTATGGGAGATATAAAAAATGTGAATTTCTTCTCATATGAACGCATATGATGTTATACAACATCTCAAGCAGAGTCTTAAGTGAACCCAACCCCTAGTTGCACCTTCTGCATATCACTCATTACTTACATGCGAGGTATTGCACACGTGGGACATCTTGGCCTTGTTGATTTATATCACTACCTGACTACAGATTCTGCATTGGCACCCACCGCCAGTGGGCTCTCTCAAGCTCAATGTGAATGGTGTGACCAAAGGAAATCTATGTCCCACAAGTGTAGACAATATCCTCTTTTTTTGTTTTCACATTGTAATGGCATTGAATCTAACACAACAGCTGAGGCAATCACAATACATGATGGATTGCTCTTTTTTAAGAAGCATAACCTCCACAGTATTGTCGTACAATCTGGCTCAAAAGTTGTTTGTTGATATGTTCCATGCCGGCTCTTACCCCAAGTGGAGTTTGTAGAGTGTATGATAGGACATCACATGGTGTCGGGCATGCTTGACTAGCATTCATCACCAGAAGCAAGATTGGAACTAGATGACAGATGCACTCACAAACTACATTTTATATTCTTGCACCCATTATGTCTTCACTGTTTGGCAGGATTTTCCCCACTATGCACAAGGCAGCCATGACATTGGGAAGCCAGGTAATCTGGGATAAACGAATGATGAATAATTCGGCAAAAATCCAATTGCACTATATAAAGAGGTCAACAATGGATTTTATGTAGAATACATACATATATATAATATATATATATAATATATATAATATAATATATATATATATATTCTTCAAAATTGAATGAACATAAATCAAGGAATGCTAAGGCATTTTCTAAAATAAGTAGTAAATTTTTATTTAAGATTTCATGTTGCGGTGTGTTCCCCGGCGACAATGCTAGTAAATATGCATGAATTTGGTGTGATTTAATATGAATTATATATGGGCTTGAATGAATATGAGCTAATCATCATTGGTTTCATTAATTATATAAAGGCAACCATTGACCCATGGCAGAATGGTAACTACTCTTACATTTTCTTCATGAATATTACTTTCAAATTAAAAGTAGTTTCTTTCTCAACAAATACCAAAAAACCAACGGAGACAATGATTTATCAGAATATTAAGAACAAATGCCAAAAATTCAGAAACTCAAAGTGATTCTTTTGTAATAAAAAATATATTTTGAACTTATAAAAGAATTGATTAATCTCATGTGAGAAAATTGGTGAGGAGCCAAAAATCTCAAAAACTCATAACATCCAACTTAAGGCTATTTTATGAATTTATAATCTGATAACATGCAATAATAAGAAGTCAATGCAGATTATTTTACACAATTGATTAATCTCATGTGAGAAAATTGGTGAGGAGCCAAAAATCTCAAAAACTCATAACATCCAACTTAAGGCTATTTTATGAATTTAGAATCTGATAACATGTAATAATAAGAAGTCAATGCAGATTATTTTGTGTAAAACATGAATATTTTCATTTGTAAGTACAACCCTAGGTTTTTTCAATCCGGATGTTCAATATTTCGGATTACATAACTGTGCATTGCACATAATTGATAATGTGAATCCTCGCATAATAGAGGGGTTTCCAAGACATTTATTTCCTGTCTAACGTGGTATAGAAATTATTATGTGAACCAAAAATACATAAAATGAAATTTACGGAAAAATTTCATTTTCAGTTATTATATTAAGGAGTTTTATCATATTATAATTCTCCATGTTTCAATTGATTCTCAATGTTATGTTATAATTGTAATTAAATATATAAAATACCCATGGTCTGGGCTACTTGTATCATTTTATCCCAGTGATGGTTCTTCTATGTGTCACTGAAATATCGAGAATCAATTGCCGAGAAGAAATCGGACGTGATTTAATAGTGTCATACAGGAAAGGAATGATCAATTGTGAGGGCAGAGGATTCTGAGGTGAATGAGGCACATCATCAATGTTCGCACATTTGTTTTACACATTACTGAATGCAATCACCCTGAGACCAGGTAGGCTAAATCAAGAAGACAAACAACAATGTCCATAAAATATATCATTTACTAGGGAAATATAGTAATCTAGCCAAAAAGCTCTCCTAAAAAAATTAATAAGGACTAGATCAGCCATCTAAAATGTTTACTATGTTATTATCTGAATATTAAGGTCCATTGGCTTCAAGATAATTAGTGATTTTGATAAATTGATGTCCGCTTATGTCGTACATGGAGACACTACCAAAGTTTAATTACAAGTCAAACTTTTGTCAACACACGGTCAATCCAACTTCAACACAATCTTAGGACATTGAAAACCCAATAACACAATATTCAAAAATATTAGCATATATGTCGAGTTCCAATAACATTGCATTCACACTTATACATTTTGAGTCAATAAAGATGTGTTAACCTATGTAACTTTAAAGGCAAGGTCAATCGGTCAAACCTGCACAGTCTGACTCAAAACTGGTATTCTGAACACTAGTCTTAAGTTTTTGTCCAAGTCATCATTATATAGATCACTTCAAATCCATGTCATTAGTCAAACATTTTAAACAAGATGCAGATTTCTGGGCTTTGGTCAAGTATGAATCATTTAAATGAATATCATTTAAAGAATAGTAAATACCAAACTGATTTGTGATGGGAAAAAACTAATTTCACTTTTATTAAAGTTTTATGGAAATTTATTTCATATTTGTATGACATACATCTTGACATGTAGGCTCAGTAGAAAAGAGTGTGCTTTCTGAATTCTGAATTTTGACAATGCAATTTAAATCTTATCCATTAAACATTTTCTATTAACTTATGTTGATAATGTAAGAACCCTGAAATCATCGCAGGGACCTGAGACGGTCCTCTATAGTCTACAAATAATTTCCCCATGAAATTTATGACCTGGTAAGACACAGAACAGTCATAAAGGTATACATGATATTTTAATTCAAATATTTTGGTAATTTGATGATTGCCACTCATCGCACCTCTCAAAATCATTTCACAACATTAAACCTAAATTAAGAAAAAAATAAAATGGTTACTGATGAAACCCATGGGCTATTAATTCAATGAATAGAAAAAAAACAGTCTTCTTTATGAGAAATTACTGAGCTTAGGTGTCTGACATGGGAATCATACAAATACGGATGTGATTTGTTATCACAATATCTTTCCATATCTCTCTGCTCTTAAAGGCATATTTAACAGGCACCTTAGGCACTACCTAGGATACGTCTCTTCAATGAAGAACTCTAAGCCCAGGTGTATCCACCCGAAAGAGAAAGAAAATGAAAGCAAGAAGACTCTCACGAGCATTCAAAGCTATCTCTCCAATAATCTCTCTCATAAGAATTTCAAGAGGAAGAACTTGAGCATGCTAATTCCTCCTCATATACTTATTTCTTGCCTTAATTTTTTGTGAATTTATTAAAGGTTTTAAAGGTGTTGATGAAAAAATAGATAAGATGAAATGTCAAAGGATAAGGTACATTGATGAGAGGAACAAAAGTAACATATTGAAGGTCCAAATCAGGTGTACAGTTATATTTTTGGAAATTTTTAATCATTAAATAGAAAGCTGGTTTGAACATTCCGGAGCATCTAGAGAGACCAAACTTTTGTGGATATGGATATAGAGATAAAGAGGTCAATCTCTTGAAGAATATAGAAGGAATATAAATCATTGATTTTTATTGGAGAAATATTTTCAGATAGTTTGAAAGAATAAAGCATCAGAATTCCAACATTAAATTGATAAGAGATAGATAGGATTAAATTGATAAAAAGATACAGGGAGATTGAGAATTGAAGTAATAAGAAAAATTAAAAAGAAGAAAGGAGGAATTTGAGAATTAAATGGAGAGTAGAGGAAATGTATAATGGGCTTTCCCCTAAAACCCATTGGCCTAAGTCTAAGGTTAATTTGGATTTCTCAGAGTGGTAATTTAGTGGATTGATTTTATTTCTTAGTCGGCTGATCTTAGTCAGTTTGTTTTTAAATCTTACTGGGCTAAATTTATTAGATTGTTTAGAGAACCTTAGTGGGCCTGACTTGCTATGATTTTTTCTTTAAATTAAAGGATTATTGGATTTTTCCTTTGAATATTATCTGAACTAAATTTTTTATTTTAGAAAATATTGAATGCTTTCCAGACTAGAAATAGATTGTCAAACGGTATGACCTGTGTTGTCAAGGAAGAGGATGTGGAAGATATCCACATCTGACAAGGCTAAAGGAAAAGAGTTTGGTGGTTTTGTACCAAGGTCTTCTTTCCTTTTTGATATTCTTGTATCCTTAATACCTAGTATTTTTCCTGGGAACATCGTACCACATTTGGGTTTTTAACAACTTTTGATTAGACATCCCAGAACAGGAGTAAGGGACTATCCCTAATCTATATAGAAATCATTGTGTCAAACTTCTTAAAACCTACCAGACCTACAAAGGTATAAAATCACATTAATTGGATTAAGCAAAGAAATTTTGTTTTTGAAAAATGCATAACTGACCAATATAATCTACCAATATCATGTCTATCTTTGAAATTGAACTGCAAAAACCAAGAGAACTAGCTCATTGCGTCCTTTTGCAACATTTTTACGGAATAATGTGAAAAGTAACATAAGATACATGTAAGCCATGCAACATGTTTTGCCTAAATTTTTTTATTAGTATAGAGTTGATACTCTTTAGACATTTTTTATTAGTCATTTTTCATCAACAAAATGAGACTCACACAGGCTAGAGGGTAAGAATTGGGGGCCAATATGGTTACATGTGAAAAGAAAGACATATATAAGAAAGCATGCATTACTCCACTTGAGCGTATATTTATTTGGAGATATAAATTAGAATTCGCCCATCCTGTCCCTTACCACCCCTTAAAAAAACTGTTATCAAGTTTTTTGATAATGCGAAAGAGTTCTGCCAGAGTGACTACCATAAAATGGATGTCTCAAAATGGGATAGATATCAAATGGACCTAAATGCATACTGTTGAGACAAATATTGTGATGTAAATGAAGGGATATCACTTAAATATATTCACAACTGTTTTTACATAGATATAGGGGCTCGTGTATATTTAAAATTTTCAGGCAAAAGAGCAATTCGATCACCAAATATCATGTTCTCAAGTCGGATACTTATAAGCCATTGATTTCCTATTTTATTGAACAATTTACTTCATACATTAGTAGCATCTCAATTGGAACCTTAGATTATCCAAATACTTTGATCAACATTCTGCACTTGATTATCAAAAAATAAAAGTAGTTTAAATGAATAATGAATTATGGCATCACAAATCATGATAATATATTGATACATTTTTTCAATGGTCTACAGATAGTTATTCCTAATGGCCATCAAGTTAACGCAACTAAAAATTCACCCTAATCATAATAAAATAGTGTGTAGCACATGGGCCATTAAATTCAAATCATTGAGAAATCACATCTTTAACTCATAACCATTAGAAAAAATCCTGAAAAACTATTTTAATATTGAAAAAATTAGTCATTTACCAATATGGTGTTTTAAAAATATGTAACTTAAAAATACTAGTAAATTTAAAATAATATTTTCAAATGGATTTAGTATCTTTTAATTTTCATAACATTCCTAACTTAAACGTCTAATGCAAAATAACATTTTGAATTTGTATTTTTTATCTGGGAGGTATACTTCGAGTGATTTGGTAAGGATACAACATCACCTCCTCTTGCATTACCTTCACATTCACAAAGACCATTCCTCAATACCTTCATGGCAATCTTTGAAGGCAACACTTTTTCTCCTCACTAAAATTTATTCCTAGACAATTAATTCACATCAATATAAATTGATTTTGATTTAAATTCCAGAAGTGTTAATTATCCCAAATAATGTCACAGTAATTGGCATTATCTTGTGGCAGTCTATGATCTATCATCGTAAAACCCAAAAAGCCTTTAGGTAAAATAGAGATTTCTCTATCTTATGTAAAATAATTAATGTCCAACCAGGTAGGATCAAATCAATAATAATAAAATAAATAAACGGATCATCAAGCAAAATGTTGGGTTCATAGGGTGAAGGAAAGTGATGCATTCACAGCATACTTGAAATGCCTAAATATACAGCAATGATAACATGTAAACAATTTGGAGAAATCATGTATATTACAGAAATATTTGGGTCATAATGCCATATTTTTCTGTTATCAACATTTAAATTAATCAAAATATCCTTTAGTCCGATTTATAAATTTTCCAGACTTTTTTGGTATTTTACCAATTTCTCTGACATTTAATTCAATGAAAAACCAATTCTATGAGCTAAAACAATTTCTCTTTTTTATTTTCAATTATTATCTATCAATTTTTCTGGATTTTCACATATTGTTGTCAAACTTTCCGACCTCTAATTTACTCACAAAATTAATTGTTAACGTGTAAATGATATTTATTGATTCAATTTAATATTTAATCCATCTTTACAGTTAAAAGGGGGTCTAGGTGTCATTCTGTCAAGCATCAAGACTGAGCTTTTTAATAAATAATTGGCATTAGCCCGTCAGCTTTGACCTCACAGTTTGTGATGTCAAAATTACCAGTTAAAAGCTAATTAGAGGTTTTCTTTAGATTTTCAGAGCACGTGGTGGAGAGAGAGAGAGAGAGAGAAAGAGATTCTTGATTTGCATTTGAAATAAAAAACAGAATGGCATTAAAGGCCTAGTGAAAAGAAAGATTCCCTTTTCTGCGATAAATACATGTTTCAGACACAAGGAATCATTCAACAGTTTATTAACTTACCTTTTCTCATTTAATGGCTTGACAATTAGCCAAAAAAGAGGACACATGGTGAGAGTATAATCGTGGATCAGGTATATTCCCTCTCTTTCTCATTATCTAATGACCTTGATTTCTGCACAAGTAACACATGTATGCATGGAGTTTCAGAAACAAAATGACCAACACTGGAGATGATTGTACACATATTTTCTTGGTGAATTAGTCTGAGGAAACCCTAAATGCACTGGCAGGTGTTGGGGGGGAGAGCAATCAGACAATTAGAAATCAACGATTGTAAACCTCGATATCTGCCGTCAGGTAGACCTTAAATTTTCAGGGTAGTTTCATTTTTTCCCCCTCTTTACATCCATAAGTTGGATTGTTAAAATTAGGCCAGGAAGGGGGAAATACTTCCACTTGCCCCAACCCTAGTTGACCATGACGGACAAAGAAAGCTTCTGGAGTCAAAATCTATCTTGGTTCTTGAATTGATTTGTACATTTGTTCTTTTGTTTCCTTCTTGACTTGATTTGTCTTTGGTTTCCTTCTTGAATGTTTCCAAAATGCCTAGGCATGGGTGAAATATTCACACCCTTGGAGGATTTTTTTAAGGTTAAGATCACTTAAGTTTAACAAAGATCAATATAAAAACATCAACACATCATTCTGATTTGTTCCTCATCTCATCTGCCATCTTAGATTGGCTTACCCTTTTGAAATCCAACTAAAATATCCATTTCTTCAAATTTACCACTTTCTCTCTCTAGATTACTAATTCTAATTTATCTCTCTAGAATGGAGATTGGTTTTTTCTATAATTGAATGTTCTCTCTAGACTTTCTCTTTTACAATTTCATAATAAGATTACTAACCTTGACCTTGAATTTGGATTTGCGTTTGCTTTTGGAAGTGAAAATAACTTTCTATTTAAATAATCTAATAATCAAAAAAATATATTCCCATCTTATATAATTTTGGTCTGCAATGTGATTTTGATTTGATCTCAAATTGCAGTTCTGAAACTCAAAATAGACCAATAGAAACCCCTGAAAATCTTATATTATTTCTAAAAACAATTGATGAAAAATCCATACAAGTAATTCTGCATTTTTCCTTTCCTTCAACAACTTTAGTCATGCAAAAAGAAAGAATATTCAAAATGTTATACCCAGTTGCCTCCTTGATTATCGACCCTTTCTCAACCTATAATTTCTATATTTTTGATAAGGGAATTAGAATTTTTATAGGCGTAAACACTAACTACAGATTAAATTTGTAAACCATTTTTTGGCTTATCACATTCAAATTTTAATTGCATTACGAAAATAGAAACTTAATTTATTCTGTATGTATAATGCAAATTTAATATGATGTCTTTAAATATTGATTTAAAAACATTTTTCAACTCCATACATAAAAGTCCTATTTCACTCTCAGGTAACGACAACAAATATGTATTCTTTTCAGCAACATAATTAAGATTTTAATATTTTCATTTTAAAATTTTGAATTTTTGGTATATACTATTTTTATCTTAGAATAATTTAGGTTTATAAACTCAAATAAATTAGGCATATCAAATTTATCCACTGATCACCTAATTTGTGGAAAGAGCAAACAACCAAAAAGTGAATATTAATACATTATATTAAATATTAGTATATAAGTATTAATTGCATACATGTATGTAAATTATTCAATTTAAAACATATGTATTAATATTTGAATTAAAAGGAAAGTGTATTGGAAAAGGCACTTAGGATATAATAGGCTAAAAATGGAAGTAGGTAAAAAAACTCATATAGATACACATTCTTACCTGCAGAATCTGGATTTAGACTCTTAAATAACAATGATGAGATTCATCTTAAACTATTCAATTAATAAAGCAGTGTGTGACTTTTATACACAAAAGGACACATTAGGTATAATTTATAACAGAAAATAAGAAGTAATTCATCCACCTCAAGCCATATGTTTCACTCAACCTCTAAGCTTATACTAGCATTCATGTATTTTTTTATAACATATGTTTCACAGATTAAGTTTACTAAATTCTGATCTGGTATTTTGTTTTGAAACTCAAACCCACTGACCTAGGTAGGGGAAACCAATGTAAAAATACTTAAAAACATAGAAAGAAAAAATAAGGAACATTTTCCCAAAGACTTAAACATATAGGGGCAAAATTAGGGGATAAATTGTTGAAGGGATAAATGGATCAAAATATGCTTGAAGCAAACAGTCAATCAAATGCTGATCCTTACCTTCAACATCCTAATTAATATATATATATATATATATATATATATATATATATATATATATATATATCTAATATTTTTATATTTACCTTCAATTAATAAATTATTAAAGTAATATTTGACATCTATCAGCTTAGAAAGGGAGTCACTTGAGGTAAGTTATGGGCAAAGGGAAGATTACTTACTTCGCCCAGTGTTTCTCATATGTAATAAACCGTAGTAACTCAAATAAAATTTACATTATAAACTTTATAATTTTCAATCACTAGTTATGATCATCTCTATGAGTAACACAAACTAACAGTTGGTGAGCATAGAGGACTCCAGCTTTCAGTATACTAGTTTATTCAACTGAATGACTCAAAAAAAAGGTCATGTATTACCTTGCAAGGGATTATATAAGCATTCACCTGATTAGTTGTACTAGAATAATTATAAATGAACACAACTCATATCATTTTTACCAAAATTTCATTTACAACATTGATGTATTAAGTGAAAAGAAAGCAATCAAAGGCATGTTTGTAAAATACAGTAGAAACTGTAATAATAATTGCAAAATGATGACTGAGAAAATAATTTTTGGGTAAAAAGTTATTTTAAAGATATGGGAAGACCCTTTGAAAACCTACATAGTGGCTGATACTCTAAAAATGAGATACTATGTCGACCTACTTATCTAGATTCTCATTCTTGCTTACACCTTTCTACTTTAGATTCATGAATATAACTTATTAGATTCTTGTCATTAATTAATCAATAAACTCGCGCGGCAACAGAAGAATATAATTTGACCATGCATAATTTAAAAATGTATTATGCCAGTGGAACAGTAGAGGGATGTGTGGTAGCCAACTTTAATGCACGAAATGATATTGTCTCGGCAACTAACATTATCCACAACTAAAGACAGTAGAAGATTTCCTAGACACCTGTTGACAATCTATGTTTGACCATTACTTTGGAGATGAAAAGTGGTAGAATATTTAAGTCCAGTCCCCAAAGGATGCCAGCGACATTTCCATAAATAACTAGTAATGTGAGCACCTCTATCAGAAGGTTTAGAACATGAAATAAAATGGGGCTTTTTAGAAAAATGATCTATGACAATCCTAATGGAATGCTGAAGCCAACCAGTGTGTGGAAGCCCCAAACAAAGTCAATGCTCATGTCATCCCACCATCTATGAGGAGCAGTAAAGAAGTATAGATTTAGGTATTCTTTTTCACCCGCTTAGCTTCTGACAAGACTCCTCATTAAGGTATCATATTGAGTACACTTTTGCATTTAGCTATGAAAAAACAACTGATACTAGATGGATCCCATAGCCATATCTCGGCAAAAGTGACCATTTAGGCCTACATTGTTTACATTGCAAATGAGAAAATCTCCAAGAGAAGTGTGTGAAATGGATAGGGTTGACAGTAAAAGCAGAACCATTTTCAATAAAATAATCTTTGGTGTTTGGCATACGATCATTCTCCAAACACAGGATCGTATGCAAGAAGTCATGGAATTCTGTGTAAAATCTCTTTAAAGTGTCTAAAACTAAAAACTTCAACTTTCATAACATTTTGCAAGTAGATTTTCCTACTCAGTGCACCAGCTCTCTGGTCATCTCATATGGTTTAAAATTAAGGTATATGACTACATTTACTCAAACTAAATACCATGTCCAGGATTTAACTTTTGGTGGGATTGAGACACTTCAATGCCTTGTAATAAGAATGAAGATTAAATCCATGAGAAAATACATAATGATCTGGTGACATACAGAATGAAAAACAACATACAACTATTTACCCTACATAACATATTTGAAATTTTCATCATTGAAATTCTTACTGAAAAAAGCAATGGGAGTAGTTTCCCCAATTTGAAGGGCCTTAATACTGAATTCGTCTCCATCAAATGTGATCTCCAAAACTTTACTCAATTATGGTATGCATATGATAGGTGCTTGAGCCATTTCACCTTCATCTCTTAGATTGATTTATTTTTTGCGATGTAGTACATTAAAAATGGTTACCCTTAAATAACTTGGTCATTAGACCCATAATGGAACAGAAATTCATAGCAAAGTAGTGATAGAAGGTAGGAAGACCATGGAAGCTGTGAGCATCCTTGATGTTTATAGGAGTAGGATATTTGGTGGTGGTTTATTTTTTATCATGATTGATTGAAACTCCCTGTGGTAATAAAATGAATCCAATAAGTGAAGTATAATTGACCTCGTAATGAACCCTTCTTAGAATGCGTACAACTATTCGGTCATTAAAACTTTACATACATGTCGTAGATGGAGGCAATACAAGTTTTAGGGTCATGATTCATGAACCAGCGAGAAGTTCTTTGTGCATTCAATAATACTAAATCCAAAATCTACCATTCATATAATTTTTAAGGCAGTCATTCATTCATTTTGAGCATGGATCTGAGCTGGTGATAATCACTCTTGTGATCAACTTTTGAGGATATCATTGAACCAGCATTCATATAAAACATATCATTGATCTGAGGGATAGGAAAACCTATCCTTACTAATGATCTTATTTATGGTTATACTACCAATGTACATGTGCCAATTCCCATCCTTCTTGATATTCAAAGTGCAATAACTACCCATGGGCTAAGGATCTTCGAAATATAACATTTTCTGATATTTCTCAAACCTGACAATGAAGTTCCATCTTCTAGGTATGTGATGTATCATAAATCATGCTTGCAAACTGACATTTTTAAGGGTTCATGAAGTCATATAATGAAATGAAAAGGGGCTCCTAAGGAGCCGCCAAAGTGCACAGCCAAGGCCGTAGCCACAGCCAAGGCCTCAGCTACAAGCTGCACCCGCAAGTGCAGCCAAGACCAGCTCCTCAAAGCGGCCCCAAGCTAACAGCATCCCGCATATATATATATATATATATATATATATATATATATATATATATATATATATATATATAGATATATATACATCAATTTGCGTTGTGATTGGTTTCCGAATATATATATCACTCGCGTATTCTAAAACAAGCAATATGGGATGCTTAAAACCCATCTTTTCAAAGGCGATCGGGCTGAGCCACGGATGGGCAAGAGTGTGATCGCGGCACATCGGGCCGCGATGTTAAGAAAAATAGATACAAAACCAGACTGGGTGATGGCACATGCGTCACGTATTTGTGTTTTCCATATTCATCATTTTTGTTTTCCTCACATTTAAGACGCATCACGTATGTCCATCTTCATCGTAATGGGAAGGGACCCCTAGTCCTTTCCCCTTTCCCTTTCTCTTTGTAATAGGGGGGGCCATTCTATAAGGGCCCCTAATGGATCCTTTCTTGTTTTGTTGACCCATTGGGGGGGCCCATTGACCTCTTCCCCTTTATAAGGAGAGAGGGGGGTGCCCTAGCCCCCTTAGACCAGGAAGAACAAGAAAAGTATTGTTGTTGAATTTCTGGTCTCCCCTTCATCAGAGAAGAGATTTCAGAAAGGGAGGGGAGAAGATGATGGAGGACCACGCCGCCGAACACGCCTCGACTCATCATCAGCCTCATCGCAAAGCCCGACCGATGTGAAGAACCCGTGCTTTCACTACAAGGTTTGAAAACCATGTCCACGTTGTGTTGTTTTCTCGTGTTCGTGTTGTTTTTCTGTCTTATGAAGACCCCTCCCGGTTTTACGGGGTCCATCTCACAATTGTTTATGTTATTTCATCATCCTAGACTGCGGGGGAGGCAACACCTGTGTGTACAGCCTTTCCCCCATGGAGCTTGTTTCTTTCCTTTTACCTTGTTTTTGTTACACCTTTGAGGGAGGGAGAAGCCCATCATGACTTCTTTCCCCTTGAAGGCCCCTTTAGAGGGGAAGGAGCCCACTAAGCCCTCTCCCCTAAAGAAGCCCATTAGGGCACTTTTGACCCCCCCCCCCTCCTTTCACTATAAAGGGAAGGGGAGGTCATCATTTTGCAGCAGACTGTTTTTGAGAAAAGAAGATTTTGAAGTTGTTGTTTAGGGTTTTCTTTCTGCGTTCTCCCCTCTCCTTTTGTTTTCTCCTCCTTCCCCTCCCTCCCGCTCTATCCGTTAGAGGTTTGATCCTTCTCCCCCCCCCTCCCGGTGTGTGGGGTCCCTCCCGTGATCCATCTGAGCATCTTCAGTGCAACGACCTCCTCAACCGCCAGAACGCCCCAGGCCTTTTGATCGAGTTCGTCGTATCGGGGCCCAGTTTGCACCCACGACCAGCAACCGGTGGTCAACGTTGGTGGCGCCCGGGTGACCCATTCTCTTCCTCTCGGGCTCTACCAAGTCTACAGACTTCCCAATATTCGACCGCTCTGGGTACCGGCCTTCCAGACCAACTCGTTGTGTCCTCCATCGACTCATGCAGGCCATCGAAGAGCCTACGACAGGACGATTCTCCCATTGTCGTTTAATGAACATTGAGAAGACTTAGCCCCTACATCCGACGGTCGTCCTCAAATCGCCCGAGATGATGATCAAACCCATGACTATGGCTATGTGAATGCATCGATATAGCATTTTTCACCAGCCCCTTCATCCGTTCTTGTCCATTGCTCAACTGCTTGACTTTTCTCCCAGGCGACGTGAACCCATGCCATGTTGAACATCATTGTCGTGGCCACCTCATGACACTTCTGAGTGGGGGGGAGGAGCTGGGTTTCGGTTGAAGACTGCCGAGCCCCACCACTTGCACCTCATGTCGCTACCAGGAACCCTTCACCGGTGAACCGCCCCACCCTCGAGCCAACTCTGGCGCTCACGTACTGGCCTCATCTACACTCCTGGATTTGTTGTTGACTGTCCGGCTGTTCAAGCGGGTGGATTAATCAGCAGGCTGCCTATTCCAATTTGCGGTTAAGCAACATATGGGGGTCTCTCCACTCTCCTCCTCAACATTAGCCGTCTCTGGTCAGCTTGGACACAGAACTACAATCACCAGGTTTCATTCTCGTCTTCCCTTATTTAGCAGTATCATTACTTTTATCAGTGTTGTATTGAGAGACCCTTTAACGACAACATAGGAGTAGCCACTGTCTCATATTAGTTACGTTCTTGACGGTGTTGGATTAGCCTGTTGATGACGAAGGTACGAACACTGTTGGACAAAAGCTCGTCCCCTACCTCGTTAGTCTTGGAGTTGAGTGCTTGGATCATTGGTATCCTGGAGTAGGCTCGACACCTTGCATGTTGTTACCTGTTCTACACCCCAGATCAGTCGGTTGCCATCTTTCTCATTGACTTTCCGCTAAATTTGCATACATTTAATGTCATTGTTGTTTCACTCGTAGGGTAATTCCTATAGAGTAACACGACAGGTCGATGGGTCATGTTACATCAGAAGAGGAAGATCGGGAAGGAAAGAAGAGGCGAATCTCCTCTTGTTGGGGAATCCTTGCCTCCTAATTTGTGGTGAGTACGTGGAAAACTCCAACTGCGTGAAGTCCCGAACCAGCCACCGGCGGCGAGTCTTCGCTCGGCGCCTGAAAGTTGCCGCTAGCTGTTGTTTGATCCCCCTCATTTCAACTCTGAATCCACACCAAATGCACTATCATGGACCATTGATGGGGGAAAACCTCGACAATTGATCCCCCTGATCGTGGTGGTGCCAATTTGCGACCGAATTGGCCGCAGTTCTTCGCTCGGACGCGAGAAGATTGCCGCCGATCCTCGCTACCTCATTTTGGATCGGTTGCGAATGTTTCTGCCTGAGTTTGGGGAGGTTGCTGTTCATGGAGGATTCTGTGGAGAGCTGCCTTATGAGCGATTTCCCGACGCCCGAAACTCCCCCCCCCCCTCCGTTGCGACCGATCCGGTCGTCCCCATCTCTCAGACGCTCCGTCACGAATGCTCCGACCAATCAGGTCAATCGCTTGGTAGCGACCAAGCCAATCGATCCGGCCAATTGATCCGACCGCACAGACCAACCGATCTGACCGATCCGGCCGAACGATCCAACTGACTGATCCGCATGAACGATCCAACTGACCAAACCGACCGATCATTCTGACGCAAACGAACCCAGCCGGCCATCATCTTGGACGGCCGACTCAAACCCGCTAGACCAATTGCCTTCTGTGAGTTGGATGTCACCCCACCTCCAGTGACCAAACAATCTGACTGTGATCTCCGTCCATGACAGAATTGACACGAGTGTGCCCGCAGGAAACAATGCATGTGCCTTCTACCATCATTGTGCATGCCAAGTGCTCGACCCAAGTCATCACTGAGTTTAGCTGCCATAGCTACTCGCACCATGCCGGGTCACTAATTACTGAAGTAATTGTCCCTATAGTGCCGTGAGAGTTTCTTCGGCCATCCAAACCACCCCAACAGCTGCAGCACGATTGTACGGGTATTCACCCACAAAGTTGAAACAAGCCATTGCCACCCGGCTCGCCTTAGCCAACCATCTTGCTGGTGATGCACCGCCCTCGAGCCGTGCCGACCAGACCATTTGCTTGAGCCGCGACCGTTGTTGCTCTCATCTTCCTCTCCTCTCCGACCTTTACTTATAGCTCCGGCATCGTATCGCTCATCGAGCCGTCGTCTGCTCTCTTCTGGCACCTCCCCGCCACACCTGCTTTGACCGCCGCTGACTGTCGACGAATTCTGCACCACGAGCCAAATAATTGAGACGTCGTCCTCTCCGGCCGCTCATTTACTTATCTCTTGCAGTATAATTTTGATTTGACTCCACCGCACTCAGCCTAGGTAGGTGAGAGAGAAATAATTGAGAGAACTACGACACATTTGAGCGTCTTACCCGTACATACGAGTCCATCCATTACATGTGAGCTCTACAGATTGATTCTGTTTGGTTGTAGACGTCCTCGTCACTCCGATGAGGTCGAGAGGCCACCGTCGCCGTCACCCGGCATCCCCGTCCAAGCTCGGAGCTCGGCGCCTCCCTCGAGTCAGAGCCTGCACGTACGACATGTAGGGTACTCATTCATTGCATCGTAGTCACATTGACCTTTTAGGGTGTATCCGTCGGACGATGACACCATCGACATTCGATACCAACATCGCTTATCAGTACTAAGCCATCATATTCGGTGCCGATCGGACGATGTCCGACATCACCGGGCTTTGAGCCATTCCGGCCCGAAGCCCATATTAAATCTGGCGTTTCTTAATATGTCGATATAATATTGACCGTCGATCTTCTTTTTGAAGATCAAATGGTCAAGATAAATTTCTTTAATTCTTTTTTTCTTTTCTTCTTTTTCCGGGCAACAGCTCACCATGGAGCGCCAATGTGGACAAATCAGGCAGGGACACGTAGACAACTCAGGCTGAGGCAAAGCTAACTATGCAGGGTCCACCGGAGCTAAAGAGGGTCCACGGCTATGATTTAATCGCATCTTTTGATCCCTCTTATAGACGATCCTACGGTCGAGAATATTCTCAACCATCTTCTTCCCACCACCGTCTCCGTCGCCGAAGTCTTCATCCCGATGAGGAGAAGGTGGATTTCTGCCGATTCATTGTCGGAGACAGCGCCGGAAATGTCCCATACCGGTCAGGAAGGTCATTGGACCGTTCCTAACCAAAGATTCTGTAACTCGCCGAAAAAGCCATCTTTTGTCGCCAAATTTGAATTGCATATTTGAAATAAAAAAAAGATGGAGGGGAAGATCCTCCATCTTCGATTTCTCCTCGATCTCTCGGTCAATGGTGCTGGTGGAGCTGTGGCCTGAAGGGAGATTAGCAAGAGAGGAGTAGAAGAGGGAGAAGAACTCATGAGCTAAACCAGGAAGATGACGCTACTCAGCAAGGAGATCTGAACCCACGGCAATCATCCACTCAATGGCAAAGTCATGTAAGTCATGAATTTCATTCACTTAAGTCTTATCTTGATAAAAAAATTAATTAGAATCGACAAAAAATCTTATAGAAAGTATTTTTAGTTCTTTGGTGCATTTTGTCAAACACTTCATGTGCGCATCTTCTAAACGATTTTTAAACAATCATTTTAAATATCTATAAACCAATTAAAAATATAGAAAAATACAACTAAATCTAGGAAGATATACTTCCTATTTTATATACATCTTAAGATAAATTACCAAAAAAATCACTCTCATGCCATTGTAAATTACCAAAACTGAGATGAAGATGAATGAGTAGGCACTCAAATAGTTGAATCATGGGTTGACAAGGTATGACTGGTAAGACATAAATGGGTAGAAGTATGATATGTGGGAGCATGAAAATTTAAGGTAATATAGGATAGAGTAGAAATAAGGTTAAAGTGGTGATAGAATGTTTGACAAGATAACATGGATACGTGTGTTCAATAAGCGTAGGTTGACCACTGATGTTGAGGTTCTAATGGAAAACTATTTACAGAATGCTCAATCTTTTACAGTCTGGTAGCCTACTGAACTGCAGTGATGAGTGTGAATCTAATGCCATTGTAAATTTAATTCACCTTAATCAAATAAAAAATTTATTACAAAAACTCAATCAAGAACATAAAGTAGGTATGAGGTCATCTCCACATGGTCCAGCCTTTAAAGATAGATCTAATAATTGCACTATAGATAATAAAAACAAGGTGATAATCTGAAAAATAAGATATATTAATTATACAGTATAATAATAGAAGGGATAAAGTGATGTAAGGAGAAGATAGTTAAGATGTAAAGGATAAGTATTAACTGGAAGGAAGTTCGGGAAAATAGGGAATGGAAGAGGTACTATTTATTATAAACTATGTTATCTGTACTACTATTAGATTGATATATTTTATAGATGTTAAATAGAAGGAATAAACATTATCTTTTAATTCATTTATAATATTATGATAAAGGTTGGTAGTAAGAGAGATAGTGGAAGATATATTGATTTTATTTTTTACATTATCATCTAAAGGTAATAAGATAGAGATATAGTGCTTAAGGTCCTATTTTGAATGGAAGGTACATTTACTATTATTCTTTATTTTAATTAATATTTAGACTATATGTAAGATAGGATTCAAAGATGTATTGATTAAAGGATATTAAGATTTAGTAACTTAGTGAATAGGGAATTTTATTTTAGTAAGATATAACTGGAAGGATAAACATAAGAGCGACATAACAATATTAATAATAGTAAAAGAAGATAATAGTTATTTAGGTAGTGACATATGTATATATTAAATTTTAGAAGGATTTAGGAAACCAGAAAGAGAAAGAGTGAGAAAAACAAAATATCATAGGAAGAAAATAAGTAATAAATATGTTACTATTTATATTATTATATGGTTTTGATAGATTGTAATAACAGAATACGGCCTATGTAAGTATAAATAATAAATAAAGAATTTAAATTTTTTATAAGATGAAATCAAAAGATAATCAGAACAATTTGTCTGTGACTGATAAATGTCGATCATAATGCTTGAATGAGATCGATCAACAAGACTACGATGAAATGGCACTTCAAACGGTGTTTAATATAAATATATGTATTCATAGATGTTTGTAAGCGTACTATTAAATGGATCATGTTCAAACACACGCCAGAAGCACCTTGATTAAAGCAAGCTGAGGATGGGGTGCTCATCGCTGGCCCTTAATCTAGTTATTGGACTTGTCTGGTCTTCATCTATGTTGATGTGTTTCATGGTGTTCTGCACCTCCTACAGCACCTTCTTGAGATAGATGAGCCTTTAATAACACACATTATTAATAGGTGAATATGGTTACATTTACTTTTTTGCGTTTAATTGGTTATATATGTTTTATAAAGCCTTAAATGATCAAACCCATTTTAAAATGATGTTTTAAAATTTCTGAAGTATGAAGTGTTTTTAGGGATTTTGACGTCATTGTCTGAGACAAAATATTTATTGAGTCACAATATAAGTTTGATGAATTGTGTGACATCAAATTCATAAAGATATGACTTTTCGAAGTCAGAATATATTTTTAATATTTTTGACTTTTCCCTTAACTTTATATGCATTATTAATGTATTTTGAAAATTAATTTCTGTTTTACCACATGTCATCATTCGATTTGTTGAACGATGGCCATCATTCTTCCGTATTTTTTTCTCCATCTCATTACATGGTCTCTCCTCCATTTCAAGAATAAAGCTTAAACCATCATCTTCATTCATCAAACTCCTCACTCATCTCCTACATCGATTATCTTCTCCGTACACCTTCACCTATCTTACACTATGCGTTCACTCACCTTATTCGTGTCATCCTACTTATATATATTTTTATATATCATCACACCCTATTTAAATAATTAATACCTTCCAACTCATATCAACTGTCCATCGCATCACTACCTCTTACCCTATATGCATCATTTCTCATCCTACACCAATAACTACCTAGAGAGACATAAATCATAAATATACATTTGATGTGGAGAGAACCTTTACTCATCCACTAGCCATGATTATTTAGTGTGTATTGATTTATTTCTCTTATTTATTAAAATTAAAAAACAATAACATAATCCTAACCATAAATTTGAGTTTATCAGCCTCCCCAGAGCGATCACAGGCTCCAATTTGGTCGTACGAGCCCCTAATGGGTCTTTCATCTCCTCTCTAGATCTTGGTTGACATAACAAAATTAGGTGTCAAAGAGCCCCATTTAAGGCTTAATAAGCACCTCTGGTGCCAATAGATTGTGTGGTCTGGCTGTGGGGATATTTTAGGGGTCGTCGGATTGCCTTTAACAATTCCCATGGCCAAAAATCACCATTGACTGAGGGAGTCAATGGCCAGGCATAAATATGGATAGAACTAACACCCAACAGCATACAGGATCCAACAGTTATATTTAAAAAGTTATCGTGAACCTCTATTAAATATGATGCATCACAGCTTCATCGGCCACCTCTTCAACAGCCCATCAGTTGATTTATCCTTCCTTATTTGTTTCTTGCTTAGTGATAAATGGATTTTTACTACGATAAATATACACATTTTAGAATTATTATATGTGTCATACTATTATTTATGTCTTTATTTTACTATAAATTTTCCCCCCATGTTGGGATGGTCCTTTCGTGCAAGTGATTGTGAATTATGTGATTGTGCAGTGCGGTGGAATTTCACACTACACTCCGTACAAGATAGATGGGAACCACACCGCACATCACACAGATCGTCATGCGGTGCACATGTGCAAAAATGTGTGATTTATAAGTGAAGTTTCTCGACAAGTCAACATTTGGCATTTCGCATTCCGCATTCATCTTGCAATTTCGACATTCGACAACCAATGTTTGGGGTTTGGTTCTAGTGGGAATCAACATTCGGTATTCTAGTGGGAATTGACATTTGGCATTCAGCCTAGGATTTCGACATTGGACATTCAGTGATGGCAAGGACGCCAACATCTCATCGGGAGTCAACCGAAGTCAACCGGAGTCAACCGAAGTCAACCCACCACGGTCAACCGGAGTCAACCCTAAAGCCGACACGCCACAACCGCCAACTTGCACGTCTCCACCCGCGCACGCCTCTACGCGTGTCATGACACGACGCCAAAGGCAGATCCACAACTGCCCTTTGGCGTGACACGGCGCACGTCTTTACTTTCTCGTCAATTTCTCTTTCCTCAAGGCCTATATAAAGGCCATTGTTTTCAAGAAACTCTTAGGCAGTCATTAATTCAAGAATTGAGTTTTGTTAACTCTTCTTGGAGGACTGCCCAGCCTCCCCTATCCTTCTTAACCCTAGCCGCCACGCCGCCACTGCCGCCACGCCGCTCTCGCTCTCTCTCCCTCCCTCTCTCCCTCTCTCTCCCTCTCTCTCTCTCTCTCTCTCTCTCTCTCTCTCTCTCTCTCTCTCTCTCTCTCTCTCTCTCTCTCTCTCTCTCTCTCTTGTCCGCCAGCCTTGGCCGCCCAAGCAACCCTGCCAGGGCCGCTCAGGCAGCCCCGCCAAGACCGCCCAGGCAGCCCCAACCAGGCCGCCCAGGAAGCCCCCCCAAGGTCGCCTAGGCAGCCCCGCCAAGACCACCTAGGCAGCCCCGACCAGGCCGCCCATGCAGCCCCGACCAGGCCGCCCTAGGCAACCCTCGCTAGGGCTGCCCAAGAGCACCCAAGACTGCCCAAACCAGGCCGCCCGAGGCTGCGCTCAGGAGGCCCCTATCCGCGCGCCGTCCGCGCTTCGAGCCGCGAGCGAAGCGCGCTAAGGGTGTGCTTCGCCGCACTCCGCGCACTCCGCGCGTACGCCGGCGCTTCGCGCGCTCAGCGCCCGCGCGCGCTGGTCCGCGCACTCCGTGCGCTCCGCACACCCTTCACACGCTTTTCGCGCGCGGGTGTTTGCCCACGCTTGACTCTGCACCCACGACAACTGCACTCAACCAGGGACGTTCAACGCCCGGAACATCCAGCCTCGTCCTCGTCCAGTGGGCCGCTCAATGCCCGAATTCGCCCAGCTTTGACACGATCAGAATTACCCGCAACCTCTTCACGCACTACGGTGCAGAGGTACTCCTGAACTCTTTTGTGTCGACGTGTTCTCCGTTCAGTGTCTTCTCGAGAAGTTTCCACCGCCGTCAGATTTAGATTTGGTTTGGATCTTCTACTCATCCTCCCTCATTCTTGAGAGTTTCCTCGCAATGCGAATTCGGGTATTGATTTCGGTGCTTAGGCATCGTCGCGGTGGGGGAAGACAGTACTCCCGCCCTCGAAAGGGTCGGAGCTGCACTACCAGATTTTCATCGGTTTTAAATCCGAATCCGGCCGTGAATTTCTATGGATTGTTTTATCCCTCGCACATCCATCCTACCCTTAGTCCGTTTATCCTGTCGTCTTGCCCTTCCTCGCCTACCCCATAGTCGTCCTACGTCATTCAGTTTCCCTTTGACATTCAACATTCAGCCTGCAATCTCCGCATAATATTTCTTCTTCAGCTTCCCTTTTTTATTTTTCTTGTTCTTTCTTCAATTAAATTTTTCTTATTGTTCTTGTCATTTATTCTATTTCTTGGCTTCGATGGGATACCGTTTTTTTCATGAAGTTTTCTTAATTTTTTTTTGTTTTAACCACTTTGTTCATGAATCCCGTTTTAAAATTGCTTCTTCAGGTTTTCCCGTTTGTTTGAATTTTTTGCGTCTTCACTTCATTCAATTTTTTCAAATTGTTGCTGCTGCTTAATTTTCTCTGATCGGTTGCCCCTGGCTAAAAATTTTTGCTGACACCACTTTTTTCATGAAATGTTTCTGATATAATTGCTTCTTAAGTTTTCTCTGTTATTATGATCGTTTTTGCATCTTTGCTTAAATTAATTTTCTAAATTGTTCTTGTTGTTGTTTTTTTGTCCAAAGTTCATGAAATGCTTTGGCCTTTGTTTCACCAATGTCTTTTTGGACATGGTATGATAATAATATGGATTCCATGAATGTGGCATAATACTCTGGTAAAGTTTTAATCCAAACAAGACAATGTATTTATTTTTTGTCCAGACAGCTCACCAAATGAAAACACATCAACAAGTAACCTTCATGTCATTTTATTTTTAAAGTCACAGAACTGGTTTTTAGAAAACTTGGTGGAAAGGTTAGCACATTTAGGGCTCAAACTTGTTTCCCACTTTAATGTTTCCAAAATAATTACTACATTAGGCCCCTCTGAGCACCAATTTTATAGAGCTCAGTAGTAATCAAAGTCCCAACCAGGGATAAAAAAACACTAAGCCAAGATAAACTTCTCCACTGCTTTTAAGTCTCTCAAGTAGTATCAAACAGAGAATTAATGAGGATCGGATCCAAGAAGTGCACCACATGTTTGATCTCTCTCTCTTAGATCATTCATCTACCTCACTGCTTCTCTGATAATCATACACATCTTTTTGGTGTCCTAGATCCAGAAACTTCCTCATCATCAAACCCCCATGCCTCCTTATGTGGCCCACAAGACATCCCAAAATCATTATTTTCATATTTCTGGTGTCAACCTATTGCTCTGAGAATACTACTCCTTGCCTTGGGTGATCTAGAATCCATGCTATGGCTGTTTCTTCTCACTCCAAAAGAGTTTTTTATCTCTATAGAGGGGCCATCTCATGCACCCTCTCCTCCCCTCGCCACTTTCCACATGGTCGGCTCTAAGAAATTGTCTTTTGGAACATTGGCATATGTGGAGCTCATCTTCCGAATCTAGGTTCCTCTTTTACCTACCTGAATTCTTAGAGCTCAGAGAGACAGCCAAGGAGGATTGGATAAGAGCACACTTCAAAAGGGAAAGTATATTTGAACGTAAGAGGGCAAAAATGAAATTAATTTTTAAAATTGTTAGAGTTCAAGAGTTAGTTTAGATATTAAATAAAATTGGGCATAAAATGAATGATACGTTAAACATATCTATCTACTGTTGTTACATACTTATCCTTATCTTGTCGTTCTAGACAGCACAGATCAGTCTAAAAGGCTTACAACGCGAAGAAGACCAAGATCACCAAATATGCATCAATCCTCGCTCGCTACCAGGCCTTCACTATTTCTGCACTTGTCGATCCCTCCATGAAGCTACAATTAATTGATCGCGACCACCGTGACAAAATAATATCATATGTGAAAAACTTATTATATATCCCCAAGGTCATGAATGATGCAAGCATAGTTTGTTCAGCTTCTTCTGGATGTTTTCAATCGACATGGACGTCTACAGCTTTCTTCAATGAAGCACTAGACGAGTTGTTACCAGACAGCAAGCAAACACCAACCATTAATTCTGGGCACGAGTTAGATGTGTACATGAGCTCACCTCCTCTCATAGAGCCAGAGCCAGACCCATTCCATTGGTGGAAAGTATCTGGAGAACACTCATATCCATGGTTGGCAATGGTTGCAAAGGAATTCCCATCAGTCTCTACGATAAGTGTGCCCTCTAAAAGATTCTTCTCTACCTGTTGTGCCGTCATCAACTACAAGCGATCTAGGTTGACAGCAGAGAGCATCGAATTACTAATCAGACTCAAGTGTTGGTGTTAACTGTACCACCAATCAAACGGACAAAAATAGAGATGAAGACCTGACTATTGATTAAGTTCATTTCGTAATGCTTCAACTCGTTGAACCATGTATACATTTATTTGGAGATTGGAACTAGTTGTGGTGTTGAATATTTCATTTTACTTAAAATAAATCTTAACACATGTATTTATGCCATTTAGTTAAATTATGAGGACTGCCTTTAATTGATAGTTGTGATAGTCCCATCCTTTGTCAAGTTATTAATCCTTTTGATTTTCATTCATCATTGTTTTCTTTTGTTTATTGTTTCATTTTTCTCTCTGTTTTTTGATGTTATCAAGGAACATAATTTTTTTAGCATGCACATCAGGATAAATAAAATGAGCTTTCAGACTCTCCATTCAGTAAGATAAAATTCCATTAGCCATTAATAAAGTACGTTTGTCCATAACACCGGCATAATGCAATGAATCATGAGTAATGTGATCTGGAGAGAACATTCAGATGATTTTTTTCCATAAAACATATAACAAACAAAATTCATAGGCTCAGGTTAACAAAAACCTATTGAATATCCTCCTCCTAATCCTGGTACTTTTTACAAGTGATTTCTTCCTTGCTAAAAAATTCTATTGGATCTCCACTTAGGGTGTGTGTTGGAGGGTTTCCTACAAAATAATATGTGTGATGGAGCATAACATAACACATATCTATGATGTTCCATCAAATTTTGAGATTTTAATGATTGAAGAATAACGATGGCTACTGTCTTGAAGAATTCATAACCAATGTAATATCTTCTTAGTTATTTAAATTGTCTATAAATCAAACACCATGGAGGATCTACATTGATGAAAGTTCTAACAAGGTAGTAACCATCGACAGGCAGAGCAAAAGCTGTAGGGCTGGTGATTCCTCAAGGACTACAAAACATGAGATGAGATCTCAAGTAATCGTTTGTTTTACTATTAAAATGGGATATTCAGGCGTCTCCCTGTCGCATTTTTGTCGTCTTTTCAAACTCTTTGTCTTGCAAAGAAGTTCTTAAGAGTCGACTGAGCAGTGGAGAGTAATGAGATGGATTCTTCAGGTGTTTATGCATGTGCCTTTAGACTTGGCATATGAGAAGGGAAGGAACATACGAAAACATGGACAGGATCAGCACAAACTATTACTGAATTTTGTAGGTTTTAATTGTAACCCATTTGAAGCATTCAACAAGGTGAAAGTGCGAGCCAGATGATTGAAACTTCAGAAGCGTGTAAATTACAAATATTTCAAGACTACAAGAAATATTATGAGATTTGTAAAAAGATCATTTCAGCGTTAATCTTTGGACAGATGGCAGTTCTCAGCCGCAAGAGACAAAAAAAATTAAAATTATGGTAAGATATATGGGAATTTGTGCGATGTGAATTTGTAAGATATTTAATTGTAAAAGAAGAAGAGCAAACAAAAAATAAAAATAAAATTAAAAAAGTTGTCAAGTGGCCAGCTGAAGGAGGGAGAAGCCAGAGGCACTCATGCCATACGCTAGCTAGCAAGCATATAGTGCTCAAGCTGGCCAATAGCCAGCAAGCACCGCCGCACAAGGCCCAATTGTTGGCACACTTAGGTCGCATGAAGGCCCAACAGCGGGCCTGCATGGGCCCATCGAGTTCAGCAAGCGTAATGTAGGGAAGTATTTTATTTCAATCATCTTTCTCTAATGGAAATTATATAATAATAGTTTCCTTACACTATTCGGATATGGGATGATATCCCATTGTTTCTTTTTAGCTTCTTGTTGGGTTAGACCAAGAAGGAAATTTACAATGACTTCCAAAATTAGTACACAATTTTCCATCATCACTTAGCCCTCCGTCCTCACCACCAATTGCAGATGAATCAGAAATCTACAAAATAGAAAAAATAAAAATAAAATATTAGTTTTATATCAAACCATCTGATATTCCTTAAGAATTTCATATAATCAAGATTAAAATATCCATCATAAGGCAGCCAACTATGTAATATACTTAGTAAATAAACATTTATGCTGTCAAATTTTTGCTACAGGTCTAGAAACATATCGAAATCTTGGGTAGCCACAAACTTCTAGTGAAGCAAATACTTCCTTTTTTCCCTATTCTAAAAATAGCTTGTTGTATATAAAAAAATAAAGGCTCTCCCAATGGAAACTCATCTCAGTATAATGCACTTTTTGATTCTCAAACATATCATACCACTAAAAATAATTATTTGCTTTGACCTCAAATTCAATCTGCTACTTGGGGTCTCTACAGCACTCATAATATCTAACATCAACATTTAACATACTTTTAACCTTCAGGCATCATTTGTCGTGATATGGGTATTGATGATCTTAAATGTGATGTCTATCATGCAATGGATAAGAGTCATGTTGGTAAGAATGATTCATATCATAACCTTGGTGCATAGTCTTGGGTAGATAAGGGTCATAACAGTTAGGTTGAGTTTTACCACGGCATTGGATCCCTTCCTAGTGAATCAGGTCACAAACTGCTTCTTTTCAATAACATGGTTATACATTTTGTTAGTCATGTACTAAAATTGAGAGAACTATTATGGCAAATCTCTAACACCAACAAATATCATCATCTACTGGAGAAGATGGATGAGGTGGTGACGGATCTCAGATAGGAACAAAAGCCTTGTAATATCTACAAACTGATCAGCCTTGGCGACAATACACTTGATCGAATGAAAGTGCATGAAAAATAAAATAATGGATGAATATGACAAACTCTCTAATATGGAGTTATATAGATGGACAAATTTCATGCTTGAACTGGAGGCTTTGACGGTCAAATTTTGGAACAAAAATCATAGATTGGGAATCAAAAAATTGATTCCTTGTCAAGTTCAGGTAAGTAATATGTTAGTTCATCAATTGATGCTTTACTTAGGTTTCATTTTAACATTGTTAAGTAGATATTGAGGCCTTAATCATAATTTCTCTCTCCTCATGCATCATCTTCTCTCTCTAATTTCTCTCTATAATTTTCCTTCTATTTATGCCCAAATCGGAATATTTTGGGCTTGTCAGAGAGCTCTTCCTGTCTTCTTTATAATATACCTATATCTCTCTTCTGACATGCATTTTCATCCTCTAGATTTATGAATTACCTCAGAGTATGTGAAATCAGTGTGGCAATCCCCAATTCCTCGTGTATTTGACCTTGACTCACCGCTATGCTTTATTTATAATCATAATTTTTGCGAGTTTGAGTTCATTTTATTAAAACATAATTTAATATTTTCAATGACCATGAAACAAGTTCATCACATATGCTATTAGAAATTAAAGATTCTCAAATTATGGGAGGGATTCATTTTATCCTAAACTCTAAGGATCAAAACCTCTTCATCCATATTTATGATTCAATTTACAATTGGTGTTATGATTTCATCATATTCATAAATAAAAATGAATACATTTTCACACAAAATAATAATTTTTTATCCGAACTAATGCATTTGAACATATATGCTCACATTCTAAATTTAGCTATTAGAAATTCAAAATTATTAGTGGTTTCCTTTCCCCTAAATTCAAAATTATTACAAAATTCAAATTTCTAGCGGGATATCCCAAATTATTTCTTCTCCTAGTTAACAGTTACTCCAAAGGTAGTTTCTGAAAGGCCAAAAATAAGTTTTTTTATCTGAATTAGATGTTACATTATAAAAGTGCATTAAATTTATCATTTTTTTATAAAAGTGGGATGATTATTGGGGTGGAATGAACTATCCATGTCCTCTTATCCCCTGCATGTTGCGCATCTGTTTCTAGCCATATATGATGCCTCCAGACTAATATCCTTGAAAGGTATGGAAGATAGAGGAGGAAAAGGAGAACAATAGGGAGTTCAAGGATTTTTACTTAATCATGCATATGAATATGTTAGCTATTACGTGTTAAGGTAATTGCATAATCTAATGATCCTCTATGTATCCCCTAGTCAGCATTTTACAGATCTAAAACCTTTCATTCATGTCAATCACTCTGAGGGGAGAGTGTTACCAGTTTTTTTACTGGCAATTTAAATTAAATATTTGAAATGGTAGTAAATTTTAAACTAAAGTAAATATATTCTCAAAAGGGACGGTGATGGCTGATTAAAATTAAACTATAATGAAACAAATATAATGGAAACAAATTATAACGATAAAGTAAACAAATTATGAAAATGAGATATATGAGGAACAAATATTTATAATGTTTAATTATAAAATGAAGGATACTGAAATTTTTTAGAGAGATAAAATAGAGATAGTGAAGTTTATATAAAATCCTATAAAAATAAAACTACAAGATATCCATGTTTTAAAATCATTCGCATTAAATTAACTAAGTAGGGTTACTTAAATATTTAATATTTGAAACTGAGTTTTATATTTAAAGAAATAATATTACCTTGAATTTATTTAAGGCATTCAGTTGAATCTTAAGGAGAATTTATGGAGCCAAATGGGAGAAACGGAGAGGCACAACCTAAAGGAGAAATCCCAAGATACAACCCCAAACATAATATTAGGCCCAATACAAAAAATAAGGTTCAAGCCCAAATCAAGCATGCTTCATGATCAAGTAAAAGAAAGACATATTTTATGGATCTGAGCCAATTTTGGATCTAGAATTTATCTCCCATATCAGTATCATTAAGGGCTGTTTATATAACGTATAAATAAGGCATCCTAACCCTATAATTTCAACCAGTCAAACACCTTGAATTTTCAATTTACATTTTTGTATTTTATGCAATTATGTTGGTGAATAGTTATTTTGCTCTACATGACTGCTTGGTTCCATTCTTGAGTGCCACGAGTGACAAAAGCATGTTTAAGATAGACTGAATGATGATAAGGAGAAAATCCCTGAGCTCACACTGGGCAGTTGATCGAGAGGTTTGTACCCCTTTACCATGATATTCTTTCCTTTGATAGTTTATCCTTCAATAGAGAGCCTCTATAAAGGCTTCTAGCACCATAAAGAAAGATTGAAACATTTCTCATATATCAAAATATTTTTCCAAAACATCACCACCATCATTTGCCACCACTAGCTGATAGTCATAAACATTATTTCTATAAATGTTTGTGCCTGCATCAACAACTTCTGACAATAATACCAGCAAAATGTTTGTGGATTCATCAACTTGATCAATTGTGTATAATTTTATTGGTCAAATAACCAGAGAACACCTTAAAAAATTGACCCAGTCAACTGGTCATAGATATGATAATATGTAGCATCGCTCAACGCTAACATGTCATTGGTCAAATGTTATATTATTAATTTTTAAATTATTTTATACTCTAAAAATCAATATTAATTTCTCCAAAAAAACTAGAAATTTCAGAGAAAATAATGAAAAACATTATAAATATTTTATAATGGTGTTTTAACAATTATGCCTACATTTATTTATATTCAATTCCTTAAAAATGTGAAAATAATGACTATGATTTAACTAAAAATGCATATTTTAATAGGTGCTCTCTTTTTATTAAAGTCACTAGTAGTTTGTTGCTCGAATCAGAGGCATCAACAATCATGTCTAATGTAACTTTGGTGTTATCGTTTGGTGCCATTATCATGGAACAGGAGTCAGTAAAATTTGATTTTTTTCTTTTCAATATGATTTTTATGAGTAGTGAAGTAAGCTGAGACAGTTGTCAAGGGTGTGTGTGATCCTTCAATATTTATATTAATTCTTTCCTATGTTTCAGTATGCTAAAATGGCAAAGAAACTGCCCCTGTTTGATCATGGTTTATTGAGAAGAAACAACATCTGTGAATTATGCTCCGAAGAAAACTGGACAAACTTGACAAACTTAAAGAAGCAATGGGAGATAAAGAAATTTGAGCTCCTCCTCAAGAGAACCAGAGGATGTAGACAAACAATCAGTATTAAATAGACCATACTCAATGTACCCGTAGCATAGAAAGTAATTTCAAAGCCGATAGATATGTTCTTAATATTTAATCT
This sequence comes from Wolffia australiana, assembly GCF_029677425.1. NCBI lineage: Eukaryota > Viridiplantae > Streptophyta > Magnoliopsida > Alismatales > Araceae > Wolffia > Wolffia australiana. Next base: position 18,958,164 of record NC_135839.1, on the reverse strand, counting down.
AGTCGTGATGGTCTACCAGAAAAGGAAACCTTCGAATTAAATGATTTAAATGTAAAGCATTCCTACATAATATGTGTGAAGTTTTTAAGAATGAAATATTTTTCCAGTCTTATTAACAGATAGAGCTATACAATGGCACATGAATTTGGGTTTTCAGAAGAGGCCATTCAGGAATGTTTTTTGTACATTTTTATATATTAACTACCAATAGAAAAATCATTGTAATTTTATTTCTAATTAATTATGAGTCAAATCAACCTTGGTAAAATTCAAGGATTCCACTTCCAATCATGAAGTGGATTATTGGAATTGGGCTCATTTTTCTGAAAATGAGTTAACGGAATATCTCAAGGAATATATTAGAGATAGATTCTGGTAGTTCATTCTAAACATTTATTATTATAAGGTTATGATCTAATGGAAATTTCTAGCCTATGATGACTAGGTTAATCCTAAGAGGGGGGGTGAATTATTCCTGTTAAAATTTTCTAGTTTAAGTTACTCCTAACTATATGATTTTAGATCAATCTAGTGTAGGTTCATTGAAGGAGGTTAAGACACAGATCTTTATACAGGTTAGGTCGAGTCACTTTCTAATGTTCATGGGATATCCAACCTGGATTTTTTGAAATCTCTAGCCCAATTTTAATGCCTCCAAGAAAAAATGCTTGGCAAAAGGGAATACCCTAGATATCGAAAAATAAATAGTTCAGTGAAGAGTTTGATATCCTTGGCTCCATTAAATTTGTCGGATGTTCAAGTCTTCCCCCTTCTCACATTGTGCTCTTTCATTTCTCACTTAGCCTATTCTAGATGGTTTCCAGAATCCTCTAAGCTTTCTTAAGAATTCAAGTGATAATCAAGCAAACTTACAAACAGATATCAGTGCTTTTAAGTGTAAAGCACAAATATTTCTCAGAGAATGTGTTCAAGATAATATGTGTGCAAGATAATATATGTTCAGTAAACTTTGTACTCAACAAGATATGTATTCAAGATGATATTGAATATAGATCACTGGATTTCAGGTTTATATATCTCTCTTGTTCAATACCTTTTCTCTCTATTCTCTCTTCAATATTCAACTTCCTCTCCTTTTCTCTCAAATATTTCTCACCTTTTTACTTCTCAATCTCTTCTATCTTTTCTCAATATATATCTAAGAAATTTCCTTTATCTCTAAGGCATATCACACATAAGAATGGATATCTGCACATTTTCCTGATTCAAACTTCAGATCTTTTCCGCTTCTCTTTTCTCATGAATGTTCCTTCTTTTTCTTCTTCTTTCAAATTCTTGATTCCTCTTCATCAACCTCAAATCAATACACAAATAAAAAATAAACCCATATGTACTTGGAGTGGAGAATGAATCCTTCATTAGTCCTCTTCCCTTGGTTACCTTGTCAGAGATGATAACAATGGGAGTGAAAGATTGAAGGCCTTCCCTATCTTTGTTGGGAGATATTGCTTGCAGAGAGAGTGCTGACGGACACAACTTTCAACTTCAACATCTAGGGCTAAAAGGAATGGGACTTTCTTCTCCTTTAAGAGGGAGTAGATGGCAGCACTAAATCCACACAACTATCAAACTAAAGTGAGAAGATTTATCTTTACTTTTATTTTCTTTATATTAACAGTAAAATTTTGTGGAAGGGAATTTCTGGGACTTCTTTAAAAACTCTGACCTCCATAAAACCACATCACATGGTCCAAATAAATAAGAAAATAAATACTATTAAATAAAGGCAAGGTAGCATGGTCAACTGTCACATTGTAAATGTTCTTATGATTTGCACAACCTAAATTCTTGAATAATTTTCATAAATTTATGATTTTTTCCTAAAAATATTATTTCAATTGTCACATTTTATTTTGATAAATTTCATTGATTCAATCTCTATCGAAAAATAACAAAAGGTACCATTAATTCGTGTATGGTCAACTTGAAAACGAGATGTAGAAAGCACTTGATGTTTGATATGCCTCAACTTGCTACAGATCTATATACATACTTATGTAACTAAATTATTTATATTATTAATTAATATTAGGATAAATTCTATATAAAAATAAAATATTTATTCAAGGTACATTTCCTTGCAGAAAATATTCAGTTGAATCACTCAAGGTTACCCCTAAACGGAAGTGATATCCTGGTCGATGTTTTTGACTGAACAAATGAATTTGCCATGAAATAGAAATTTGGGATATATTCACAGATGAAGTATATATTTCACTATCAAATTTGGAGTTAAGGTTTGTTGATCAGATCCATTGACCTTACCGGCTAAGTCACTATGTCAACGCTTTCCATGAGCATAGATGATGCGTACATGTATCAGATTTTTTTTAATTTAAAACTCATCCGAAACCTCTCTGGACATGATTTCAACTGTTTAAGACAATATAATTTTCATTTTTTGATTGAGTTTCATGGGTTGACCAAATTCCATGTAGAGTTAAAAAGGTAAATTCATCAAAATCCATATATTGACTTTAAGTCAATGGCCTTCATGCTTCATAAAGTATTGCAGATATTGAGCAACAATTATACAATTTAGTTATAATGGAAGCATAATTAACGGAACTGACTGCATGCGTGAAGAAAAGGAAATGAAGGAGGTTCATAATGACAATTCTAAAAACAATTATTGTAAAATTTTCCTTTCTCAGTAAAGGACATGCTGATAGAGAATGTGAACAACGGAGATTGATAACATTCACTAGAATTTTATGGGATGCATTCATTCTCTGGTGCATGGAAAAATCATTTTGTGTGAGAATGGTATTATAAATTATTTATAGAGAGCCAACTAACATTAACTTCTTACATGCTAAGAGTCTTAAAAAGATATCCTTATTTATATTTTGTGATTATTTCTGTTATTTTAGTATGTGAACAATGTGAACAATGGAGATCTCTACGACTTGAAAATTTCACAACATTTTCAGATTTTGTTTGAGAAAATAAGATAACAGTCTTATTTGTGCTACCATTAAAGTTCCATGTTATAACTTTGGTAGAGAAGAAAGGATAATTTCTTTTCTTGCACTTTGGAGCTTAATTCATAAGGGAAGAAAAGTAAAAACCAATAATGACAGCTCTAGTTATATTGAGAACAAAAACCAATTATTTTAATACTCATAGAATAAAATCCATATTTGCAGCTGAATCACATAAATAATAAGCCTAAATGTTTGAATTATTATGCATGAAATTGAAATGCAAGAAAAATAGTAAAATAGGAAAATCAGGAAACATATGACATCTTGAGATCAATTGGCCACAAGAAGAAAACAATTAGAAAACACATGGAGTGATCCAGCCACTGATCATCCTCCAATTTAATTCATTTAAATATCTGTATGCCTGGGACTTGAAAATATTTATCAGTAATGAAACTTAAAAATATGCATAATTAAAGTTTCTGAAATATCCATAAAGTAGCATTTTAATGAAATGTTGTAATGTTAAAATATAATACTTATTAATATGATAAATTCAATCTTTATATAGATATTTATCATGTTATTATTTTTTTCTAAGGTCATGATCGACATTATTCATATACATTTTGTTCAAAGAAAGATGAAATTGAATTTTAACAGACCTTCAAAATAATTAAAACCTGATGATTGGATCACCTTTTGTCACATCATAACCATGGTTTCTTAGTTCCTAATGTCAGTCGTGTTGATATTTTCAAGTTTCTATCCCCTATATGTGTGTGTGTGTGTGTGTGATCATCTTAACATTGAGCCCAGTTGTTGATCCCCTCTCGTCATTTTTCCATTCTCATCAGACAAAGAGAGAAGGGCACCAAGATAACTCTTACACTAACAATTTTTTGTTAGGTTTTTATCTAATTTACACTTAATGAAATGTTTCCAAAATACCTCTGAATTTTAATTATATCTTCTGACATCTGGCAATGTGAGCCTCTAGGCAATGTATTACTAGTTAATAACTCTAATGACCCAATAATATATATTTGACAACCTTATGAATTAACCCAAGCAATAGCATATCGATGAGTTGATCAAACCCACTCTAACCCAAGCAATAGGTTGAGTTACCCATCGGGTGCCAAACTACACTTGCTCCATAAGGTATAAAAAGAGTATATCAACTCTCTCTAGAAACTTATCTTAATCAATTTTGTGCCCATATGGTTCATCATCCTCTTCGACAGTGACTTAGAGTATGGTCAAGAATCAAACCCTAATCATTCATCCCAATTAGTCCTAAAAAATTAGGAAATCATCAAAATAATATTTACAGATATCATACTACCTTTGCTAAGGACTACACCACATTGTATTTTCCTTTATATGTCTCCCTTATACAAAGGGTGAACAATCCCATCTTTACCAACCCATTACCATCTTAAAATTCTTGGTAAATTTGAGCTATGTATATTTGGATTTATGTGGTTAAGAACTTGTACATCACAGCCAACTACATCCCTCCATCCATGTGATGTCTTTGTTGTCTCAGGTCCAAGGTCTAGTACACAAGTAGGACATGAATTTACTAGACATACAGTTATGTATTACACCATTGAAGATTTCATATTAACCAAAACAGTGAACTCTTTCCCTAAAGATCAACAACTGTTCATCCTAAATGCTCCACATAAATGGCTAGATGATTGGTCAAACTCATCATAGGTGGGACAAGATATAGTTATTACATTCAGATATTTGATATGACTTGTTTATTATTATTCAAATAAGAATATTTAGTACACAATATTACAGACTATAGATCTCTACATTATGATTTTATCATAATTTGTGTAGTGATAACATGTATTCATGGACCATTATAAGTTGAAGATTAAGCTTTAAGGGTATTTTTAGCACAATGCTTTGATGTGTGTTTTGATGAATGTTCAAAGTGACGCATGCCTCAATATGGGTTGTGATCAAAGCACAATAGGTCCTCATTCAAGTAGTTGACTGATTGTATGTGAAGATAAAATAAGAGCGTTAGATATATTAAAATGTTACTTAGTTTGACCATACACTGAACAAGCCAAACCGTGTATTTAGGACTTGTAATTTTATGACATGAAGATAAACATAGTTTTTACCACTATTCAGGTATTTGTGTGCATTTGTCTTCATTTGATTTGTTGAATAACTTGTTCAAAATCTTAATTACTACCTTGGAGTATTTAAAGCTGAATTTACTGATGATTTAATGAAAATTAATTACATCAAGATGCTATTATCCAATGGTGATATCTTTATTTAAATATTTTGGTAAACATATCTAAAAGTTTAATATTATTTTAAATCTCAAGTCCTTGACATAACGGCTAGTTTTTGCTCTTAACTCTTGAAATGTATTTTGAATTGATGGAAAAATTATAAAAATAAAAAATCAAAATTTAAATGATTATTATTTTATATTTATTAATCATAATCAATGAATATGAATGTTGGACTTTTGACAGATTACCATTATGCCCTTTCAAATTTTCAAGTCCATAAATGCAGTTTTGATCCCTAATTTCAAATCCCCTTCTCGTTGCCCTTTGAAAATCGCAGTCCAAAAGCTAAAGAGATCTCTCAAGTCCTGGAGCACTTTTCAAGCAGTTTTTGAGCATTCTTTCAAGAGATCGTTTGTTGTTAACATCAATCGAGGTCCATAGAACTTGGAATCATGGTTTTTGGTGCAGGGTATTTCAAGATTCAAAAAGAAGGCTGAGATCTGAACTTCGCACATCCTCGACCCTATGATAATTTTATCATTTTTTGCATATTTTTTATATTGATTTTGACCTTTTCTTAAACATATGAATTGTTGCTAACATCCATACAAAACCAAAGAACTTTGAATCACATCATTTGGTTGAGTTTGAAAAGAGTTACAATGGTTTGAAGTTGGACATGAAGGAATCAAATGGTAAACAAATGACAATGAAAGATTGATCTCTGGAGATTTCTCTGATTTTTTTAATATAAAAGTTGTGAAAAAATTGTTACAAAACCGTTCCAGATGAACTCATTGCATTTGACGCAGGATTGAAAAAGCTATTGGAATTGTAAGCATTAAAGGTCAAACACGAATAGAGAATTTTATCCAAAGGAAAAAGTGGAAGAGAAAAGCACAGATGAAAGAACGAACAAAAACAAGGATATATCACAAAAGGGAGGTCATATTTATATTTGTGAATATTTATCTCTGAATTAGTAAAATCTTTACATAAAATTTTTCTTGTTGAAATACTTAAAATTGATCATTGTCTTGACTACTATTTTGATCACTGTTGAAATACCTAAGTGCTGTTGAGGAGAATACATTATTCAGAAATATATTGTTATTTTTAGATCTTTCTGATCACTCAGGTTAAGGCTTTGGGGGCCATAAGAAGAAGGCTTTGGGGGCCAAGTTGAAGTAGATTAAGCAACGTCATTCCGTGGAAGCCTTTGAGGGTTGAGGATGACAAAGCTTCATCGAATTTTGTTTTTTCTTTGTATCCTTGTTCAGCCCTATTTCTAAGTGATTTTCTTGGGGGGCATTCACACAAACTTGGTTAAGGCACATCATCTCCTCAGGACGGATACCCCCGAACAGCATTAAGGATTAGCCTAAGCTGTCTAAAAAGAAAACTGTCTTCCATTTCCCCTACCTCATTTCTTAAGTAGAAAAATCCTAGGCTAATTAAAATTAAAATAAAATATAAATAGAGAACCTAATTCACCCCCCTCTTAGGTTATTCCTGGCTACCTAAACTAACATAACCATCACACTGCATTAAACGAATACATTGAGTCAATTGATATTGAACAAGATGTGAAATATGTGATAGACTTGCCAACCATATATAGTTTTATCAACTTCAATTGAGTTGAACAAATGTTGTGAGTGTGCAGAAAACTATTTTTAAAAGTAAAATAAATACGTGAAACGATAAAGAAATATAGAAGCAGACCTGATGAAATAATCAAAAGGTACCCAAGAATCTCTAAGGCCCCATAAGGCTAATAAAGACAGCATATTTTATTCTTCCCGAAATCTAATCATGTGACATTTAACACTAGTTGAGCCAAAGTAAACTTCACGTAAATCTGGTGCAATGTCATGCTCTTCAGATCAAGTATGGTCGAACTACGTATTCTCAATGACACTAGAAACCAAACATGAAATGATATTGAGGGATATTCAAACAAAAATTCATGAGAATGATGTAAATTTTATCACTTAATCACATTAAAACACAAAAATACCATAAAAGTTCATGATGAAAAATCAAGTTAAACTTTTTTTAGAAGAATGAGACTACTCTCAAAAGTCCATTTGAAAGAATCCAAGTGACGGTCTCTCACACAATGGAACTCATTCCACAAATTCCATACCATCTTCTTGGACTCAAAGTAAACAATTGGCCTGGAGAAGAAAACATCCATAAGTTGATGTAGGCTTCCTTTTTCTATCCCTAGAAATGCCACAATTTCACCAACACCAACATAAACGTGCCATAGAGCATAACTGAGCGATAATTATGTGAACATATCATATCATGTAAATTACTTAGCACGAATTTGATGCAAACTACGCCTCTGAAATATGTCAAGAGAAAATCGCAGTAATTAGATTAGAGATAAATATGATGCCAGAATTTTCTCGTATCTCAGAGACAAAGGAGAAACCAATTTTTTTGGAATGCCGCAAGATCCGGTGACCAGACCTGATCTCTCAAGTATGGAATGGGAGGGGTTGGAGTGGGGAATGGGAGGGGTTTGAGTGTATACAAATTACAATACTTTTTTGTTCAACTTTTACTATGAAAATATTAACTGATTTGTGACAGCCCTCAGTGAGAAGAAGCATGGATCATATCATGTAAATTACTTAGCACGAATTTGATGCAAACTACGCCTCTGAAATATGTCAAGAGAAAATCTCAGTAATTAGATTAGAGAAAAAGATGATGACAGAATTTTCTCGTATCTCAGAGACAAAGGAGAAAACAATTTTTTTGGAATGCCGCAAGATCCGGTGACCGGACCTGATCTCTCTGTTGAGGAAGGAGTCTCAAACTCGGCAATCTCCAGTTAGGATCTAAACAAGATTAGATAGTAAAAATGACGTTTATGATATACTCGTTAGAGGCTTAGATGTTTAGGATTAAATATAAGTTCAAATGTATAATAGGATTAAATCAAGACGTCTAGGATTAAATGTTAGATAGGGTTATAATGGCTAGGATTGCAATGGGTCTACGGCACCGATCAGCGGCTGTGATCGGTGCACCCATTTAGTTATAACGGCCACGATCTAATCAGTTTAAACGTTGTAATAAGGGGCACAGAGCACCGATCAACGGCTGTGATCAGTGCACCCAATTTGTTATGACGGCTCAGATTAGATCGGGATTTTAAATGAAATATATCCGTTGTAATCTGTTACAATGGATATATCCTCAATAACAGACACTTACTATTTTTATCTGATTATACGTACTATAAAAACCCAACTAATGTAAACTCCAAGATTTGAGGGAAACATAACGATCTTCTACTGCTCTTTGTGTCATCTATTCTCTTCTCCTCTCTCTTCTTCTCGTCACTCTTCTTCCACCTCTCTCTATCTCTCTTCGTTACAAGATTCAAGATTCTCAACACTCTCTAGTATGGAAGAGGGGGTTGGAGTGGGGAATGGGGGTGGTTTGAGTGTGTACAAATTACAATTCTTTTTTATCAACTTTTACTATGAAAATATTAACTGATTTGTGATAGCCCTGAGAAACAACCAAAAAACATGGTACGACAGATCTTGATTTGTAAGAGGATGTTCTGCATTGCTTAACGTTGCAAGAATTACAGGAAAGAATCGTCCTTCGCTATTAAAAACTTTCTATTTCTATTTCTTTGACCATTGTATTTCTGTTTTTTACGTTTCCTTTAGTGGAGTGCGAGTTTGTTACTTTTCTGTATTTACTGAGTGTTTGCTGACTGGTATGTTTCTATTTGCTGCTAGTCTATCTCTTATTCTCTTGGACGTGGGTATGTGTCTTTTCTTTATTCATTATCTATCAAGTCTTCTCCTATTGGTCTCCTCTATTTTTTCTTTGTTTGATAAAGATAGGCTTTGGATCTGAAGCCGTCGTTTGACCCAGATAAGTTCTGGGGCTGAAGCCGTCTTTTAACCCAAAGATCATACCTTGGACGTGTGTCTTCAACACTCAGTCCTGGTTGACCCTGGGATCTAATCTGGTCTAACCAGTAGGCCAAAAAAATAGAACATGGGGGTCCTCGTTTGGCCGGTTCGAACCAGTACTATTTGAATAAATCCCAAGACCTTGACCGTTAATCACGTCTGAATGGATTTAGCTTATCGGTGGTCATTGAAGCGCTATGAACAAATCTTCAAACCCTAATCAGATCCCATTTTCACGATGCCTCAATGACTTGGCGAAATAAAAAGGTATTTATTTTATTCCCCGAGGTCTCAATCTTCCACTCCCCAGAACGTCACAAATCTACCTCCGGTAATCCGGTGTCGATGTTATTATTGTTAAGGAGTCGACACAAGATGGACAGTGCGCCAACTCGCCAAGTCAAAGCACATACCAGGTGCTCTTCGTCTAGGATCTAATCAAGATTAGTTTAGTAATAAATCAACCTATACACTATACTCGTTAGAGGCTTACATGTTAGGATCAAATATAAGTTCAAATATAGAGTAGGATTAAACCTAGATGGACAGGATTAAATCTAGATAGAATTATAACGGTCAGGATCACAGTGGGTCCACCGCACCAATCTACGGATATGATCGGTGCACCCACTTAGTTATAACGGTCCAGATCTAATCTGATCAGTGTTATAAGGAGAGAGTACACGGGACCGATCGACGGTCATGATCGGTGTACCTCTTTGGATTATAAAGGTGCAGATTAAATTTGCATTCAAACGAAATATATCCATTGTAAACTGTTACAACGGATATATCTCAATAATGGAAGATTACTATTCTTGTATCAGCTATACGCCTATAAGAACAAATGTAAACGAACATCTTGATGTGGGGAATAGCAACGATCCAACACTTGCACCTCTTCTCTTGGTGTTCTTCCTCTCTTCTTCTCTCTTCTTACTTCTTCTATCTTCTTCCTTCTACCTCAATCGAAGATTCTCAACATGGTATCAGAGCATGGCGGTCTCAACGTGGGAGATGAAAGGCATTCCTCCTCCGTCGTCGCCATTCCATATGCTGCATCAAGCTCAACGGGGATAGGGCAAGTGCCCATCGTGATCCCTCTAGGAGCGACTATTGCAATCAAGCTAGAGTCGAACAATTTCCAAATAACCTCTTCTCAACTGGTATGGTCTGAGTAAATTTATTAATGGAGCAGTGTCTCCCTCTGTCTCTATTACAGATCATCTTGGAAATCTCTCTGAGAACCCTGAATATGAGAACTGGTGGAGAATTGATCAACAAGTTCTTGGGTTCCTTCAATCCTCCATCTCCGAGTCCATTTTACCTTGCGTGATTAAAGCCAAATCTGCAAGAGAGGCTTGGGACGCTCTGGAAAACACATTTGCTGGGAGGAGTCAATCAAGAATAATAGAGTTGAACAGGAAATTTGCAAATATTGAGAAAGGGATGATGTCAGTAGAAGAATATATCAAACACTTCAGGACGGTGGTCGAAGCCCTGCATATTATTGGACATCCAGTCAATGAGCCGACGAAAATTTACACCTTCCTAAGAGGCCTGCCCCCTGAATATTCATCTTTCGTTATTAGTATCAATGCTAATCTTGATCATCTAATTTTTGAGCAGATTGTCACCAATTTGAAGGCTCACGATGACTACCTTACCCATCATCATAAAGGGAGAGGAAACGAAACTCCACTGATGGCAAACTCAGTAAAAAGCAATCTTACAGGTCCAGTGATCATGGACGCGGATCAAGACCGGAGAATTGGCAAGACAACCAAAGAAATTCCAATGATCACGAACGTAGCTCCAGATCTGAAAATTGGTGTCGACAGCAGGAGTCAACTGGTCAAGAATGCAACTCTAGGACTGAAAACTGGCGTCGACAGTAAGGATCAAACAAAGGTCATGGAAGTAATCAGAACTATCAACCTCGGTGTCAAATATGCGCACAGTATGGACATAGAGCCAGGGAATGCCAAGAGTTCATAAGGCTCTCCTCCTCTTCTCAAAGGAATGGATTCAGGCATCCTCAAGCATATTCTGCTGAACACGGTTGTGATACTTCGGAACGTCAAGGTTGGTACCCCGACAGTGGGGCTACTCACCATGTTACATCTGATCCAAACAACATACACCAGTCCCAAAGCTACCAAGGGCAAGACAAACTTCAAATAGGTAATGGAACAGGTTTGCACATCTTAGCCATCGGAAATTCTAAAATTACCACATCAGATAAAACTCTCTCTCTGAATAGCATACTGCATGTTCCATCTATCACTAAAAATTTACTTTCTATTCAAAAGCTTACATTGGATAACAATGTTTTTGTAGAATTTCATAAATATTTTTGTCTTGTGAAGGATATAGCCACCAGCAAAACTCTCCTTCGAGGATCAATTAGAAATGGGCTCTACTACCTGGACGAGCTCAGTTCTAAGTCAGCCTACGCGGGAGAAAAAGCCTCTGAATAAGTCGGGCATTGGAGATTGGGACACCCCCAACTCAAAATCTTAAAGTCTCTTATTCGAACATATGGTCTCCCCGTTTTTCATTCTCAACAATCTTTCATTTGTGACTCTTGTAATGTCTCCAAATCCCACAAACTACCATTTTCTTTGAGTATTCACAAAACAAACAAATGTCTTGAACTCATTCACTCGGATCTATGGGGACCATCTCCAGTTCTATCCCACTCTGGTTTCTCCTACTGTGTTGTATTTGTTGATGACTTCAGCAAATACATTTGGCTCTATCCTCTAAAGAAGAAAAGTGACCTTCCAAATGTTTTTGAATTGTTTCTGTTAGTGAGATATATCTTGTATGGGTAATGGGCCTCTATGTTTAGCCCATTACCCTCTTATTCTCGTTTCTCTCTCCTAGGGTATATATACCCAACTCATGTACCTTCACTATTATGGGATTATTCTTCTTCTCTCAATCTCATCTTCTTCCTCCTAACCTAGGTTAGGGTTTCACATGGTATCAGAGCAAAGCTCTTGATCCAGACCTTCCTCCTTGCTTTGGCTGCCACTGTCTGCCTTGCAGACTCACCAGCCTTGCTTCTCCCTTCTTTCCCCTTTCTGGCGATCCGTCTCGCAGCTGCCTAGGCCGCCGCCCACGACGCCGACCGCTCTCCACAGGCAGCCGCCACCGCAGCCCTAGGCCGCCCGTTCTCCGCAGCAGCGCCAGCCGCAGCCCTAGGCCGCCGCCGCAGCCGCCCGCCCTCCGCGGCAGCAGCCGCCAACCGCAGCCTAGGCGCCGCCCGCGCCGCCGCCGCTCTCCGCAGCAGCAGCCGCCAGCCGCAGCCCTAAGCCGCCGCCGCAGCCGCCGCCTGCTCTCGCAGGCAGCAGCCGCCCGCAGCCCTAGGCCGCCGCCCGCAGCCGCTGCCCGCTCTCCGCAGGCAGCAGCCGCCAGCCGCAGCCCTTGGCCGCCGCCGCTGCCGCCGCTCTCCGCAGCGGCCAGCCGCCTGCCCCTCATGTCTACCGTCAACTCAGGGTCCTCGTCTGACGAGAACCCCCCGGTGCAGGCTCCCGTCTTCACCGCGGCCGACTTCGGGAGAGACCTCCCTTCTCCAAAGATCGGTCTCCCTCTTCCTCCTGCTCCAGAGTGCTGTCGCTTGAGCGCTCCTCAATTGTTGGCCTGGATCAAGTTCGTGGAGTCGACACTCAAAGGCCGGCTTCTCCACAAACATTTGATATGCCCGCCGCTTGCCCCGACCGACCCGCACTATGGTGCCTTTGATGCTGAGCAAAATTTCATCCACTCCTGGCTGCTGAATCGCACGCTGTCTACTTTGGTCTACGATAAGTTCCTCCACTTGACTACCCCGAAGGAGATTTGGGATTATGCCCATAAGTACTGTGGTCATGATGCCGACCACTGGCGCATCTTCTCGCTTGTGGAGCGTGCGAATGCTCTCCGCCAAGGGACGCTGTCCATCATGGACTACATCTTGGCTCACAATGCCCTGTGGCGGGAGGTTGACTACTACATGCCGGTTGGTGACCCGCACGGAGTGGACCGGCGTCATGCTCTTTGTCTCCGCTTCTTGTCCTTCCTCGATCGCCTCAACCCGGAGTATGCCGAGGTGCGTCGCCGCACCTTGCACACCCGGAGCACTCTCCCGGAGTTTGATGCCGTGGTCAAGGACCTGATTGAGCTGGAGAGCAGTCTTCGCCGTGATCGTCCGGACATGGCGAACCTGGCCGACTCCACTGCATTAGTCTCCGCCTGGGACTCGCCGGTTACTACCACGTCCACCGGTGCCTTCCCACTCTGCTCCCGGACTCGGTTGCCACCCGCGAGACAAACTGGTTTGTACTTATCGCGCAAGCGCGCCACACACGAAGCGGTGCAGGAAGAAGCAGTTTGATCTCCAAGCTGCCAAAGATGCCAAAGCTCATGTTGCAGCTGTCCCTACCCCGGCTCTCTCCTCGACTGGCAGTGCCACCGTCACCATGGAGCAGTTACAGGCGGATCTTGCTCGGTTGTCTGCGCAGATGACCGCCCTCCAGACTCAGCCTATGGCTTCCTTCGGGACGTTCGGTGCGCCTCTTGCCTCTACTTCTGATTCGTGGTATTGCGGACATACGCCTCTCACCGCTCCTCTCCTGTCGGATACCACTTGGGTGCTTGATACGGGGGCCAGGGAACACATGACCCCGTTCAATCACCGGTTCGTATTTTATGAGAGGCATGGTGGGAACTGGGCTGTCCTCACTACCGGGGGCGGACGTCTTCGAGTGGCTGGTATCGGGACTATCCACGTGGATGGTCTTGGTTTCATCCCCAACGTTCTCCATGTTCCGTCTCTTCGAGCTTTGCTTCTATCACCGCAACGCCTTGTTGATGCGGTTCAGTGTTCCTTCCATATCCAACCTGATGGGATCTTCTTGTCTAACAAGGTGCGGAAGATTACAACGATTAGACGGGATCGGGGATTGCTGCTGTTTGAGGATGGGGGCCGATCGTGTTTCATGGTGCAGCGCAGCCTTCACACCACGGCTGACTCTCGCCGCGACCGCCTTTCAGCTCACTCATCAGCGCCTCGGCCACCCGCCATTTTCTACTTTACAGCGTTTGCTTCTGTCCTTATGTATGGGCTTGGACCTTCAGACCGTTGTTTGCGAGGCATGTCAGTTAGCCAAACATCGACGTTCGTCATTTTCTCCATCTACTTCCCATACGACGGTGCCACTGTATCGTGTTCACAGTGATGTGTGGGGCCCGCCCGCGCCTAGTCTGAAGGGGCACCGCTGGTTTCTCCTCTTTGTTGATGAAGCCACCCGCTACACGTGGACTTACTTGCTGCCTACCAAGTCCGCTGTCGCCGCCACCGTTCAGCAGTTCTGCACAATGGTTCAGACTCAGTTTGGCCGCCCAATTCAACGTTTCCGCTCGGACAACGCTCGCGAGTACGTCAACCAGGAGCTGACCTCGTACTTTGCTACAGGTGGTGTTCTCCATGAGACGTCCTGCGTTGCCACCCCGGAGCAGAATGGCATGGCAGAACATCGGATTGGTTACGTGACATCTACCGCCCGCACTCTGCTCGTGAACTACTCCGTCCCTTGGACATACTGGGGCCAAGCTGTCTTGATGACCACCCACCTCGTCAACCGGCTAGCGTCTCAGACTCTTCAGTTCTGTAGTCCGCTCGATCGTATGTCGACCACCTTTCCAGCTGTGACATTACGAACGGGCCTCCTTCCTCGTGTCTTCGGGTGCACGGCATACGTCCACGACACGGCGCCCACTTTGACGAAGCTTGATGCCCGTGCCCTCAAGTGCGTCTTCGTCGGCTACTCCTCTCTCCAAAAGGGGTACAAATGCTATCACCCTCCCACTCGTCGTTTCTTCGTGTCTGCCAACGTCACCTTCGCTGAGTTTCAACCTTTCTTCGCCGCCTCCTCTTCCGGCCTTCCGCTTGGCGAGGTTAGATCCCTTTGTTAGATCCCTTTCCTCCTGCTGCGTCCCCAGCCAGTCATTCCCCTACGGACGTGATTCCTCCCTCGTCGTCCCCTCCTCAGCTGTCTTCCACTTTGGACCCGAGTAACCCCTCTCCTTTGCTTCCCACTCCACCCGAGTCCTTTCTTCCTGCCACGCCGTCCTCTCCCACTTCCATTGCTTCCGCTCCTACTCCCGTTGGTTCTCCCTCTCCGTCGAGCCCCTCTAGTGCTGACGATGACTCTCTTGACTGGCCGATCGCTCTTCGCAAAGGCGTCCGCCAGTGCACCCGCACACCTCTCTACCCCCTCTCTCATTACCTCTCCTACGACCGCTTGAGTCCCTCATACCGTCTCTTCTTGACCCGCATTACTTCGGTCTCTGTCCCACGCCGCCTAGCCGATGCCCTTGCCTGTCCTCATTGGAAGGCGGCTATGGACGAAGAAATGCGGGCTCTGGAAAAAAACCATACTTGGGATGTCGTTCCTCTCCCCCCGGGAAAGAAGGCCGTGGGGTGCAAGTGGGTTCACACCCCGAAGCACCGTGTGGATGGCTCCCTTGAGCGTCGCAAGTCTCGGCTTGTCGCTCGGGGCTTTACGCAGTCCTACGGCATTGACTATTTCGAGACCTTCTCTCCCGTGGCGAAGATGGAATCCGTCCGTCTCCTTTTGGCACTCGCTGCTCATCATGGGTGGTTGATCCGGCAGTTTGACGTGAAGAACGCCTTTCTCCACGGCGATCTTGAGGAGGAGGTCTACATGAGCCACCCGGGTATCCTCGGTCCTCCGGCACAGTCTGCAGATTGCGGAAGTCCTTGTATGGACTGAAGCAGCCCCCGTGGATGTGGTTCGCACGCCTCTCTCCCGTCACGCGCGCTGAAGGTTACACTCAGAGTAACGGTGATGCTACGATCTTCTTCCGTCACGGGCCGGCCGGGGTTGCCATCCTGGTGGTCTACGTCGACGACATGCTGATTACTGGCTCGACACTGCTGAAGCCTCTCGCCTCGGTCTCGCTCTTGCTCGGGAGTTTGAGATTAAGGCACTCGGCCCTCTCCGCTATTTTTGGGCCTTGAGGTTGCCTACTGTCTCGCGGCATCTTCCTATCTCAGCAGTATGCTGTTGATCTCCTGCACCGATGGGCATGATTGATTGCTCTCCTCTCCGACGCCCATTGATCCCAACGTGAAGTTGGGCGAAGGGGCGATTCTCCACCGGTCAACCCCTACCAGTACCAGCAGCTGGTGGGGAAGCTTCTGTATTTGACCCACACTCGTGGACATCAGCTTCGCCGTCAACCTTCTCAGCTAGTTCATGCACGCTCCGCATGAGATTCATCGCCAGGCCGCCAATCGGGTCCTTGCATACCTGAAAGGCTGCCCCGGGAAGGGCCTACTCTTCCCACGGAGCAATGACCTGACTGTGAAGGTTTGTACGGATGCTGATTTTGTTGGGTCCGTCGTCCAATCGCCGATCCACCACCGGTATTGCGCGCCGTGTTTGGTGGCCTTGTCACCGAAAGCAGTAGCAGGACAAGGTGTCCTGCTCAGCCCAGGCCGAATTCCGTGCCCTTGCCGATGGGACGTCGGAAGGCCAGTGGATCTACGGGATCTTGTGCGAACTTCGCGTCAAGTATACCGGCCCGATTCACTTCTACTGCGACAACAAGTCGGCTATTGCCTTGGCCAAGAACCCTGGCCAGACTGGTCGGATCAAGCATATGGAGTGTGACCGCTACTTCTTCAAGGAGTGGATGGATGAGGGCATCTTTAACCTCCAGTTTGTTCCTTCCGCCGACCAGGCTGCAGATGTTCTGACCAAAGGCCTCTCCAACCCCCTCCTGCTACGTGCTGTCTCTAAGCTCGGCATGGACGACATCCACACCTCGCTTGCGGGGGGCTGTTAGTGAGATATATCTTGTATGGGTAATGGGCCTCTATGTTTAGCCCATTACCCTCTTATTCTCGTTTCTCTCTCCTAGGGTATATATACCCAACTCATGTACCTTCACTATTATGGGATTATTCTTCTTCTCTCAATCTCATCTTCTTCCTCCTAACCTAGGTTAGGGTTTCATAGTTTCAAAAAAGTAGAAAATCAATTTTCCTCTAAAATAAAGTATGTTCAGTCTGACTGGGGAGGAGAGTATCAATCTCTCCACTCATATCTTAAGACACAATGAATTGTTCATAGGGTATCCTGTCCTCACACTCCCGCGCAAAATGGTACCGCTGAACGAAAAAACAGACATCTCATTGAAATCGCTCTGTCTCTGCTTCATCATGCCAGAATGCCCAAGAAATTTTGGGATGAAGTAGCCTTCCTCATCAATTGCCTAAGTACTCCTATTCTGCACAATAGATCACCTTGTGAGATTATGTTTAATCACAAACCGAATTATACAATGCTTAAAACCTCTGGCTGTCTATGTTATCCTTTTGTCTCTCCACTCAGGTAAGATTTTTATCTCTCGCCATGAAATATTTTTTGAGGACTCATTCCCTTTTTCACAATTAAATTCCAGCTCACTCGAATCTGGAATGCTAGGATCCTTTCACACAGATAACACCCACTCTTTCTCTCAAGCTCCTGCATCAGACGAGGTCGACAAAGAAGCCTATTCCCAAAACACTCAACCAGAAACTGAGTTAGCCAACCCAACATCCTCATCTGGTGCACAAACTCCTGATCGTCTCAATCCTTCCTCTACGCAGAACTTTGATCCCAACAATCTTGTGCTGACTCCTTAACAATTATCAGGGTCAAGTTGATTTGTAATTGACCTTTTTCGAATATTATCTTTAAAACCACTAGGAGATAAGTTAAAACTTTCATTACCTCAACTAACAATAGTTTCAAGTATTATATTGTGGCCAAGTTTATTATTACCGAATCATTGATTGTTTTTTCAGACTTCTGGATGACTAGAATGTTATGGAGACCAGGTTCGTCTCCTCCGTTCCAGTGGCCATCGAAGAGACGTAATCATCGAGGCGGCCCCCGGTGAAGCGATGATGACAAGTTGTAGCCGGCGTGACAGAAATCGTTAGTCAACTAATATCGAGGCGCCCAAGATATACCACGCCTCGAACACGAAGCCGTTCCTCGTTATCTCCTTTTTGCCGGCCGTGCCGGCGGATCTTTCATCATTGGTTTCCCTAGATCTTCCGACGGTAGAAAATTTTGATACGTAAATATATATATCATCTTCTGCCGTCGAAATCAAAGGATTTCTAAGATTACATTGAAATAACTTCATGGAAGCGGCAGGTTACGGTTCAAGGTCATCCTTTGGCAATCCAGAACTATAGAGCATAAAAAAACAGCAACATGCGTGATGGGTTTCTGCCCTTTATTCATTTCGTGGACTGGATATTCGTAGACAGTTGGCCTTGTGTTTGACGCTGACTCCAGCCATATTTTTACTCGCAGGCGTGGCCTGGTGGAGTTGATGACAAATAGCTCCATTACGAAAATCGAAAGAGATAGTGACAACCTGAAATAGTTGGACAATGAATACGATAGAGTAACGAGAGAGAGAGAGAGAGAGAGAGAGAGAGAGAGAGAGAAAGTAGGTGCGTGGATTCTCTGAATTGAGAGATAGATAGATATAACGACAGGTGTACGGCTCCGTTGCCGAGTCATGTCAAGAGCAGACGGGGGACTGGTTCGCTGGGCTCAAGAGGGACTCGGGGCGCGAGGTCCTTTCCTCTGCGGCACAGTAGGCCTGCTGTTTTTGGCGCGATAAGTCCCCAATGGCCTACTACTGTACCCTTCGCTGCGGTCACAGAGAAATAAAATCTCGAAGGGAGAGAGAGAGAGAAAGCACGTTGAGAGATGAGAGAGCACGTGAATTAAGAGAGAGAGAGACTGAGAGAGCGAGGATCGAGATATATTTATATGTACGTATAGAGAGAGAGAGAGAGAGAGAGAGAGTGCGCTGACGCCAAGCTTAGAGAAATAGCAAACTGGCACATGGTAGCCCGGTAGGAGGCAAACGGACAGATGGGTTTGAAGACGTAGAAACAGCCCCAGAGGTGAAAAATGCGCCGTCGGTGCGGATTCAGACAAAGTTGCGCCGACAGTAAGAAACGTGAAATTGTATGAGGTGTGTTAAGACTACAGCATTGAGAGATATTTCTTTAATGACGACCAGGGTGCGCACCGGTCGATAGAGCTGGAGAAAGATAAAAAAAGAGAACTCGATCAGCAGTGGACAAAAAACATATAATGTGCTATCCTGAAAAGATGCAACTTGTCCATAATCTAATGAAGCCAATGTAGCTTCTCTTCTAGAAGGCCTACAAAGTTGATGCCAAACGAAGTTCTCGATCTCATCGTCGGCACTAATACTTTCGACTGATAAATTTCCTCGAATGTGATATTTTCTAATTACGGACTACAATGATTTTTCTCGTGGCATTAAGATTTTATGGAACTATGGACTTCCCTTATTTTTCTCGTGTCACTTATTGACTTACCCTTATTTCCCTTTATAAATAATTCCAAATATTGTAAGTACAGGTCGATGTCTGAAAAAAGGAGAAAAACTCGCCGTACCCTCCTGTGAACCCCTTCTCCTGTCATCTCTCCGCCCTACCCCCCTCCACCCCCTTTTCTCTAGCACATGGCCTCAAGCCCTCAATAAGTGACGTTTCAGACCAAATAAAAAACTACTCACAAGACAGCCAGGCCATGAAGCAGGAGGCTTTCTCCAATTCACCTCTTCCCGAGGATTCTCTCTCCTCGTCAGATAGTCCAAACTGGCGCGCACGAACCTGGCTGGAGTCCTTTGCGGTCACAAATAATAAAAACAAACCTTGCGAGTCATAAAGATTGGAGAGAGGGATAAGATACATATAGAGAGAGAGAGAGATTTGGAAAGAAAGAAAATAGAGAATTTGGAAAATATGAGGGAGAGAGAGAGAGAGAAAAGAAAGATTTTCGAGAGTACGAGCGAGAGAGAGAAAGAAAAAGAGAGATTTGGAGAATGTGAGCGGCAGAGAGAGATTTGGAGAGTGAGAGAGAGAGAGGATTGTTTCAAAGAGTACGAGAGACAAAAGGAGCATTGGAGAAAAAGAGAGCTTACGATCGGGAAAGAAAGATTTGAAAAGTACGGGAGAAAAAAAGAAGATTTGGGGAGTGTGAGCTAGAGGTGGAAAGATGAATAGGGATTCGGAGACTGTGAGCAAGAGAAGAAAGGGAGAGAAATTGGGAGAGTGCGAACGAGAGATGGAAAGAAGAAGAGAGATTTGGAGAGTGTGAGCGACAGATGGAAAAAAGAGAGATTGGGAGACTAAGATAGAGAGAGTGAGAGAGGTTTGAAGAGTGCGAGAATGAAAGGGAGATTAGGAGAAAAAGGGAGAGAGATTAGGATCGAGAAAAAAAGAGCAAACGACAGAGAGAGAAATCAGGAGAAAGCGATAGAGAGATAAGGAGAGAAAGAGAGAGATATAGAGAAAGAGGGATTTGGCGAGTGAGAGAGACAGAGAAAGAGAGATTTGGAGAGTGAGAGAGACAGAGAAAGAGAGATTTGGAGAGTGACAGAGACAGAGAAAGAGTGATTTGGAGAGTGAGAGAGACAGAGAGAGAGAGAGATTTGGAGAGTGAAAGAGACAGAGAAAGTGATTTGGAGAGTGAGAGAGATTTGGAGAGTGAAAGAGACAGAAAAAGAGTGATTGGAGAGTGAGAGAGACAGAGAGAGAGAGATTTGGAGAGTAAGAGAGACAGAAAGAGAGATTTGGAGAGTGAGAGAGACAGAGAAAGAGAGATTTGGAGAGTGAAAGAGACAGAAAGAGAGATTTGGAGAGTGAGAGAGACAGAGAAAGAGAGATTTGGAGAGTGAAAGAGACAGAAAAAGAGTGATTTGGAGAGTGAGAGAGACAGAGAGAGAGAGAGATTTGGAGAGTAAGGGAGACAGAAAGAGAGATTTGGAGAGTGAGAGAGACAGAGAAAGAGAGATTTGGAGAGTGAGAGAGACAGAGAAAGAGTTTGAGAGAGAGAGAGAGTAAGAAAGAGACCAGGAGAGAGAGATCAAGACAAAGGGACAGAGAAAGAGAGATCATGAGAGAGAGATAGAAAGAGAGATCAGGAGAAAGAAAGAGAGAGAGATCAGGAGAAAGAAAGAGAGAGAGATCAGGACTCAGAGAGATAGAAACAGAGATCAGGACTCAGAGAGAGATAGATTCAGAGATCAGGACAGAGAGAGATCAAGAGAAAGAGAGAACAGGACACAGAGAGAGAGAGAGATCATGCCAAAGAGAGATCAGGGCACAGAGAGAGAGACCATGAGAAAGAGAGATCAGGACACACAGAGAGAGATAGAAAGAGAGATCAGGAGAAAGAGAGAGAGAGAGATCATGAGAAAAAGAGATCGGGAGAGAGAGATCATGAGAAAGAGAGATCAGGACACAGAGAGAGATAGAAAGAGAGATCAGGAGAAAGAGAGAGATCAAGACAAAGAGAGAGAGAAATTAGGAGAGATAGAGAGAGAAATCAGGGGAGAGAGAGAAAGAGATATCAGGAGAAAGATAGAGAGATATATTAGGAGAGAGGGAGAGAGAGAAAGAGATATCAGGAGAAAGATGGAGAGGTAGGGACATCAGGAAAAGAAAGAGATTAGGAGAAAGACGGAGAGAAAGAGAAATCAGGAGAAAGATAGAGAGAAAGAGAGATTTGGAGAGTGAGAGAGAAATTAGGAGATTCTGATAGAGAGACTGAGAGAGAGATTTGGAGGGTGAGAGAGTCATACTAAGAGGCTAAGATAGAGAGAGATTAAGAAACTGAGATAATGAGAGATTTAAAGACTGTGAGAGAGACTTTTGGGGAGTGAGAGAGATATTAAGAGAATGAGATAAAGAGAGATTTAGAGATTGAGAGAGAGAGATTTGGAGCGTGAGAGAGAGATTAAGAGGCTGAGAAAAAGAACGAGAGATGGAGAGTGAGAAAGAGATTAAGAGACTGATATAGAGAAAGAGAGATATGGAGAGTGAGAGAGAGAGATTAAGAGACTAAGATAGAGAAAGAGAGAAATGGAGAGTGAGAGAGAGAGATTAAGAGACTAAGATAGAGAAAGAGAGAAATGGAGAGTGAGTGAGAGAGAGATATTTAGAGACTAAGATAGAGAAAGAGAGAAATGGAGAGAGAGAGAGAGAGATTAAGAGACTGAGATAGAGAAAGAGTGGGATAAAGAGTGAGAGAGAGATTAAGAGACTGAGATAGAGAAAGAGTGGGATAAAGAGTGAGAGAGAGATTAAGAGACTGAGATAGAGAAAGAGAGGGATAAAGAGTGAGAGAGAGATTAAGAGACTGAGATAGAGAAAGAGTAGGATAAAGAGTGAGAGAGATATTAGGAGACCGAGACAGAGAAAGAGAGGAATTAAGAGTGAGAGAGATATTAGGAGACTGAGATAGAGAAAAAGAGGAATTAAGAGTGAGAGAGAGATTAGGAGACTGAGATAGAGAAAGAGAGGAATAAAGAGTGAGAGAGATATAAAAAGACTGAGATAGAGAATAAGAGATTTGGAGAGCGAGAGAGAGATTAAGCGACTGAGATAGAGAAAGAGAGGAATAAAGGGTGAGAGAGAGATTAGGAGACTGGGTTAAAGAATGAGAGGAATAAAGAGTAAGAGAGATTAGGAGACTGAGATGGAGAAAGAGAGATATGGAGAGTGAGAGAGAGATTAAGAGACTATGATAGAGAAAGAGAGATTTGGAGAATCAAGGGTAGAGAGAAAGGAAGATTTGGAGAATGAGGGAGATAGAGATTTGAGAGTCAGATTGAGAGAGAAAGATTGGGAGAGGAATATATAGAAAGAGAGATTTGGAGAGTGATAAAGAGAAAGAAATATCAGAATATATATACTATGAGACTGAGAAACTAGGAGTGAGAAAGAGAAAGAAAGATCAGAGGAGACATGTACTAGGAGAAAGAGAGAATTGGAGAGAATGAGAACAAAAGAGATTAGGAGAGAGAGAGAGTGATTAAAGGGAGAAAAAGAGATGAGGAGAAAGAGAAAGAGAGATGAGGAGGAAGAGACTAGGAGATAGTGAAAGAGAGATGCGGAGAAAGAGATTAAGAGAGAGTGAGAGAGATGAGGAGAAAGAGATTAGGTGAGAGGGAGAGAGAGAGAGAGAGATTAGGAGAGAGAGAGAGAGAGAGATGAGGAAAAAATTATGAGAGAGTGAAAGAGAGATGAGGAAAAGATTAGGAGAGAGTGAAAGAGAGATGAGGAAAAGATTAGGAGAGAGTGAAAGAGAGATGAGGAGATAGAGATTAGGAGAGAGTGAAAGAGAGATGAGGAAAAGATTAGGAGAGAGTGAAAGAGAGATGAGGAGAAAGAGATTAGGAGAGAGAGAAAGAGAGATGAGGAGGAAAAGATTAGGAGAGTGTGAAAAGAGATTAGGAGAAAGAGATTAGGAGGCAGAAAGAGAGGAGAAAGAGATTAGGAGAGGGAGAAAGAGAGATGAGGTGAAAGAGATAGGAAGAGCAGGAGAGATTGGATTTTCAAATTGCTTCGCCTCATTAAAAATGAGTTTTATATTAGGACCCATGCCTGGTTAACAAGTGGGTTAACGACGAGATCCAAAAAACAAGACCCCAAAAGCATCTCTCCGAGACTTCGACTCAAGCGAAGCTCACTACAAGCGAAAAAATCG
Organism: Wolffia australiana; assembly: GCF_029677425.1. Classification (NCBI taxonomy): domain Eukaryota; kingdom Viridiplantae; phylum Streptophyta; class Magnoliopsida; order Alismatales; family Araceae; genus Wolffia; species Wolffia australiana. Next base: position 18,934,378 of record NC_135839.1, on the reverse strand, counting down.
CCTCTTTTGGAGGCGACAGGGGGGCCGTTGCTTTCCCCATTCATAGAACGAACGGATGAGAGAAGAACCCCGGAAGGAATGAAAATCAAACCAACAACATGGGCGAAAACGGAAGAAGAGACGAGTGGCAGCTCAGCCTCTGATCAAATCGCAAGACAGAGCCATGAGCAACAAGGCAGCGTCTCTCTCGTCCTGGGCCAAGACGCGATGGCAGGCTGGTCTCTTACCCAGGCTGACACTGAACTCCTCGAAGCGGCATCTCTTCTTCAACGGGACGACCTGATCTCGTGCATGAGCCTTCTTTCTACGGACCTTGGACGGTGAAACGATGGGGATGACGTTACTTAACGCATCCTTGGCCCTCCTGGCCTTCCTCATTCTGATCCCGCAGGCGTTGCAGAGAGACTGCACCATGGAGTTTGTAATCTCAGTTGAGTCATGGCCATATTAATGAGGAAAAGAGACTCGGATCTACCTTGGGTCCTTGCGGGCCGCTTCTCCAAAGCGGAGTCTTCGTGGTATTGCAGTCGGAGCAAACCCTAGCGGGAGCTCCTCTATCGTGCCAATTACGGTAGTCATCGCGATCGCGGATCTTCTCCTCTTCCCCTTTTATTCGTCCTTGTACCTCTTCGGCCTCATAATTCGTGATCATCTCCCTTAGTCGAGAGCTCGCCTGTGACCATCCGATCGAACGATCTTCGGATGTTGGATGGCCTCCTAAAACCTCTCCGTTGATCGAGCACTGAGAGGGGCCCTGTTGGAAAGATCAAGGAGCTGACACGATGATCCCAGGAAAGGATACCCAAAGAAAGGATGAAGCTTTTCACTTACCTCGCCCCATGGGCAAGCTTGAAGACGATCGATTTCATGGAGGATCTTTGGATGGTATGGGAATGGAGAAGAGTCGCATGGAGAGGAGTCTGCGCGATGGCAGCTGGAAATCTCATGTATGGAAGTCATGGGAGGGTACGTAGGAGACGACGGATCAAGAAACATTAGGCTGGGGAGGAAGAGCGGCAGACCACGCCGAAAGGGCATTGAGCGTTGGCTGATACTGCCCAACATGACAAATGGAGGGGCAGAGTTCTCTTTATAAGACTCAGACGTGGTTTCGAATGACTCCGAAAGGTTTTTCGTCCACGTGAGTCCAACGCGGGCTACAGCAGATCTGATCCAGAGAAGATCGCGGTCTAATCGCAGCCTACAGCGAGAGAAAAGGCTGTAAAGTTTATGTGGAGATTAAAACAGGAATACGCTGGACTTGGGCTTTTTCTTTTGCTTGCTTATATGGTGGAGATATAAGGTAGAAATTTGTTTTTACCTAACATCGAACATATTAAGAAGAGTCTTGGACTTTTTCTTCTGCTTCTTTGTCCTTTTTTCTTCTAGAAGGACTTGGGCCCCTCTCTCTCTCTCTGTCTCGCTCCCTCTCTCTCTCACTCTTTCTCCCTCCCTCTCTCTCTCTCCCTTCCTCCGTCTCTGTCTCGCTCTCGCTCACTCTCTCTCTCCCACACTCCCTCCCTCCCTCCCTCCCTCTCTCTCTCTCTCTCTCTCTCTCTCTCTCTCTCTCTCTCTCTCTCTCTCTCTCTCTCTCTCCCTCCCTCCCTCCCTCCCTCTCCCACTCTCTCTCTCTCTCTCTCACTCACTCCCTCCCTCTCTGTCTTGCTCTCGCTCTCTCTCTCTCCCCCTCTCTGTCTCGCTCTCTCCCTCCCTCTCTGTCTTGCTCTCTCTCCCTCCCTCCCTCTCTGTCTTGCTCTCGCTCTCTCTCTCTATCTCCCCCCCTCTCTGTCTCGCTCTCTCCCTCCCTCTCTCTCTCCCTCTCTCTCTCTCTCCCTCCCTCTCTGTCTTGCTCTCGCTCTCTCTCTCCCACTCCCTCCCTCTCTGTCTCGCTCTCTCTCTCTCTCTCTCACTCCCTTTCTGTCGCTCTCTCTCGCCCTCTCCCTCTCTCTACACATCTATGATATACGATTTATTTATGCACTATCTATATATCTATATACATATATCTCTGTACATTTATCTTTCCATCTCGCTATCTTTAGAATGCCTACCTGTGTTAGTTCGTTGATCAGTATACTGCTTAGAAAGTTAATGCGTATGCGAGATGGAGATCAACCTTTAATATGATGGAGACAGCATCGTCACAGGCAGTAACCCGGTAAAAAGTACCTCGGGAATACGTGGGCAATCTGAAGATGAAGAGACCTCCACATTTATCGATCGAGGCTGCTTGGCAAGTAAAGATTTCACAAGAAGTAAGCCCCGAGTGAACGGATGAGGGCTACGTGTTCTCCCTCTTCAGAGTGAACTGCGGTTGCGTCCGGGAATTGGACACGAGGTGGATAGTCCAAGCCTTATTATCCTGTGTCGCGTGGAGATAAAACTTTCGCAAATGGATTTAATATGTAATTCCGGAATCCTTGGATAATAAGATACAGTATTCATTGCTTTGAATAATAAGCTACAACATTAAAATTATTCTCCATAAATTCATTATATTTTTAAAGTCAACACAGTAATAAGTGGCTTTGTTTCTCTCCTTAGTCTCATTGGTACACTCATAATGTACATTTGTCAATTAAAGAGTAAAAAGATTCAACTGGAATCAATATTAATACAAAATTACACTATTTTAGCCAATTATACAAATCCATTTATATTTCATACATATATATACGCATAAGAAAGACATTTCATTGCATCATTTGTCAGCACATTTATTGTTATATAAAAATATAGTTACAATTTTATTATCTGAGATTATAAGAATTCACTTTGTTTTTATATGTAAGTTAATATTTATGAATCTATGTGTGTTTTATTACAAAAATAAATTATTTTGCTCAATATTTTAATTACATTACCAATTTTTAATTTTCCCAACTTCAATGATTTAAATCATTGTTCATATTTTCAATAATATTTTATGGCAAACTACTAAACAGTATCTTCCTTCTTTTTCTACAACATAATTAAAATTATTTCAATTACATATTTTCTTTAAAATATATTTCTACAAATACATAATATTCATCCTTCTCTTTACTTGGTCAAATGAGTAATGTGATCCAAATCACCCAAATGCCTACTAAGACGTAGGCTCTGGTGAGATTATTCTACCCCATTGTTGAGTCAATTTACTTGATAGACCAATTGTAGGTCCTTGAAAGATTAGTGGACTCAAAGGTCAGCTAGCATGGCCCAACGTAACAGAAAAGGGTATACATCATTTAGAATTTCTACGTGATAACAGTAGCAAATGTCATGATGATTCCATCACCTCCACAAAATTGAATCCGCCCGTAATTTATTCTGTCAATGTGATGGTGCAAGCTATACTCATGATTATCCCCAGGCTCTATCTATTCACTCTTTATGATTGATATCCTCTCATTGTCCACATAACTGAGTAAAATGATGGTGTCTTGGCCTGCATTTATCCCCATACCATCACCCATTACATAAGGGATTGGAGACAAATAAAGGACGGGTAGCCTTATCCCTAGAGTTGGATGGATCCCTCAATCCGAACTTTAAATGATTAAAAAAAATAACTGGTGATTTTCATAAATCACCTTATTTTTAAACACCACATAGCCCATAAAATATATATCTTTGTAGATTTATAGGACTAAATACACATTCAATTATTGCACCAATATCAATCACATGTAACACAATAGTTTGGTCAGTCTTCATGTACTCAATTTCAGGGTGTTCAATTTGTTATTGACACTTGGGTTAATCAATAATATTTGTGTATGACATTGGATCTTACAATAACTATTAGATAGTGATGAGAAAGTTTTTTCTTCGCTGGTAGCATAGATTAGGGAATTAATGTATCTTTAGATGATAACTAGTGGTGAGATGGGACATTTTCTAATATAAAAATAGAGATGTGGGAAAGGGCAAGAATAGAGGGTGACAATACATTCTACTTTTAGAGAGAATATTTGTAATTAAAGGCATCATAGGAAGAGAGTATAAACAATAAGAGAGAGAGGAATGAGGAAGATAGTTAAAGAATGATCTAGAGATCAGAAGAGAAATGTGGATGGATTGTGTATATTAAGATGTATAATGTGGATATATGGATCAGGTCACAGTGTATGAATAATAAACGCTGTGATGAATTGGATCATATATTAATGATGATGGATAGAATGTGGCTATTAAGCTAATCAAACTTCCATGTCATTTTTTATTCCTTAAAATAAATATTTGTTCATTATTGTTCTCATGTAGTTTTTATAATGAAGTAAGCGTGTCCATAAACATAATTAATTACGATGAGATCATAAGGCACTGAACAATGCTATTCAGATATGTATTCAAATATTCATATTCAAAGGAAGCTGAGATGGATGCCAATTTATTCGTAAAGATTAACACCACATGGTCCTATTTTTATGGTAAGTCTGATTGATTATGTGACCATTTTTGTGGAAAGACTACAGATAGATGGTGAGTGTTATTTTGAGAAAGAGTTCACTGAGTTGATCAGTGTGAATCCATGAATGATGTTATACCTAAACATCAATTCAGTTGATTTATTTTATGGTTCTGTAAGGGTTTAATTGACATGAGACAATAAGGACATATTTTGCATGGATGACTATGTTTTGAAGAATATGTATGAATCTGCAATCGTTGGATTCAAAAATGAATTAGCTAGGATATAGTTAGTTCACAATGGAGACTATGGTCAAGATGAAATTGTCTGCCCTCCACAACAAGATCGAATAGAGGAAGAAGATGCAATAAATTTGTAGTGAAGGTAGTGGAGATATTGGATGATTCATGAGTCACGATTCAATCATGTAAATCAATACTCATTAGGGGTTTTGAGAAGTCAAGAAGATGAAAGAGGTATGCATTTCTGTGTTAAAATTCCTCCTTTATGCAACATTTCAGTCATTATGTGAAACATCATATTTTAACAGGTTTTTGTGTTAACAAGCATAGCATGAATTGTGACTGTTAAACAGATGAAATGAAAAAAAATGAATATTAATCACATAAATAAAAAAAATAAAAAATGGGCCGCAACCAAGCAAGTCAAGGCGCAGCCCTGGCCAAGCGCACCACACATGCTGCTCGCAGCCACAGCCAAGGCCGCAACTGCAGGCGACACGCACAGCGCAAGCCCAGCCAATGGCCGCAGCCTCAAAGCAAGTCATGAAGATTCGTCAGCGCCCGATGGTAAGCGTGGAATTAAATTCAGTTATAAAGAATGTGCAAAAATTTATATACCAAACGCTGTTTTTAAAACCGTCAATATGGGATTCCGAAATCCCATATTTCAAACGCATTCGGGCCGGGCCGATAATTGAAATAAATGATTGTGGCCCATCGGGCCGCGATCTTAAATAAAATTCAAAACAAAACCTGTCCGAGCTTCGAGCCATCCTGGCCTGAAGCCAGCGTCAGTTCGGGCTTTTATTAATAAATGAGTTTTAATCTTGACTGTCGATCTTCCTTTGGAAGATCGAACAGTCAAGATCATCTTTTAATGTCTTTTCTCTTTCCTCGTTTATTTCAGGACAACAGCTCAGCAGAAGCACGGACGTGGACAAACCCAATGCATCCAATTGGCTTCATGGCTGACGTGACTCACCGATGGAGCAGGGGTCACCGAAGTTACAGTAGTCCACGGCTACGAATCAATCATATCCGTTGAACTCTGAAGGAAGCAGATCTAACGGCTAGGGGGGGTAGCTGCAGTTCTTCACCTTTGACTGCCGTCTTTGTGGCCGGCTATGTCACTCCGGTGATGAGGTCAGATTTCTGCCGCTTGGTCGCCAGAGCTGTCACCGGGATGGTCCCATACTGGTCAGGGAGGTTATCTGAACACACCTGACCTATAAAACGAACGTTAATCGCCGGGAAGCGGCATCTTTGAATCATGGAACCTTGAGCTATACCAGATTTTTTTCTGTTGCACCGTGGAGAACCAAATTCTCCTTATTTCTTTCCTGTTCTCTCGGTCTTAGATAGTGACAGTTCTATGGCCTGAAGGGAGGACTGGAGGAAGAAGACACTAAAGAAAGATCAACGTTCTTACCTGTAGGAAGACGCGGCCGGAACTGAGGTCTGAAGCCATCGGCGATCTTTGTCCCCCGCCAAATCCGGTGAGAATAACATTTTAATTTCCAGCTCAATCAAAAGATACGTAGTGTAAAGAAAGATTGAGGAGATAGCCTCAGTCCAACTCTCAAAATCGGAGAAATCAAACTCGATTTTGAGAAAACAATTAAATAAAAAAGAACTTAAAAAAAAGGTTCTTTGAGTCCCTTCTTCGACTAAATTGTGTGCAATCTCTAAACCAATTCTTTTCTGAAAATCAACGTAACTACTTTAAACACGATCAAGAATACCAAAACAACTAAAGAAAATTACCGGAAAGTCAAGGAGTGTATACTTCTTAGGTATACACTGTTCTCTGATAAAATTCATCGAAAAGTATCTCTCATACCCTATGAAAAGAACTAACAACAGACCCCCAGCTGTGTTTAATAACTCTCTTGCTCAATAGTTGAAATCGACTCTAACCGCCAATCCTTGTGGAGAGGACCTTGCTCATCTCTATACAATTTAGAGCAAGTTTACATATACAAGTTTTATTTGATCAAAGCAAAAATAACGACGACAAATAAAATCCACTTTTCGCTTTTATCAATGATACATTACCTAATGATCGCCATTACACATTTATACTATCTGAATGATGGATCAGGGTTTCATGATTAAGCATGTAATAAATCATTAGGGAGTTTCATGAAGATTAAGAATTATATGGATAGAGTAACAAGTGATAGTAACGGTTATGTGAGATTGTTCAATTACTGTACATCTTTTAAAGCACAAGCTTTAGCTTGGCACCACACCCTCTGGAAATTTAACCTTCAATTTTGTTAAATCAAAAAATAAAATTCCAAACTCTCTCCAATGTAGAACCATAATATGATAACGAGCATGGGTTGAATCATTATAGAGCTATGATTGAGTTTTTTAAACAGTGGCTGACCTAGTGAAGCAAGGTTGAATGGGATAAAAATAAAGGTAAAAATTAAAATAATATGTATATAAATAAATGAAACAACTAATATAATCTAATTACATCAAAATGGATCAAAATCACATTAAAAACCAATGATAAAATAATCTCATGAGAATCTACTGACCAAGTCAAATTGTTTTTTAAGGGAAAATTTTTGTATTTTTAGGAAAGAGTATAATGTAATAATTATTATAACAATTTTTTCTAATTTTTCTAATTTTTAATTAAGAAGAAAATTGATAATTCAGATCGTTGACTCTGATAGGACCCATTAACTTTAGGTGATTTGAGGACGATAATAGTAATATAACTTTATAAAAACTGTATTTTCTTAGTATAGAGAGATAAAAATATAATCATCATAATTTTTTTTTAAAATAGTGTATAACTGATATCAATTTTCAAGTCAGTATTTTAAAAATGACCTCATTTATATCAGAATTGAATGAATGTGGTATGGATGGAAATATTGTGAACCTTGGATTCCAAATATAAAAATCCTGCCATTTGGCAATTCAAAAGTCAACATCCAATAATTATGACTCACATGAGTATGTGGTGGTTAAATGAATATTTTGGGGGAGAAATTTCAAGATATTTTCTAAGATGTTGTATTGATGAAAAGAGGAGTTAATCTAGTGACACACAATCATGAGATATGGTTAATTGACAATTGATAAATCTGTGACTGAAATTAATCGCATATGGTGCATGGAGTTGGAATGCCTCCACATAGGTGTTCCCACGCCAGCTAAGACCATGGGTCCACTTCTATTTATTTTTTGCTTTTTGGCCCTTGAAAATCATTAAAATTCTAAAAGAAACAAATACATAAAAAATTTAATATCCTTCCATTTATAAGACATTTTAAATGAAAGTCTCTATAATGGTTTCTGAATTTTAATATTCTTACTGCCCATGACACCAGAAAATAAATAGAAAAGGGTTAGTTTGCAAGCATCACTAGTTTGAATAGAAACTCAAACTAGGACAATAAATGCGGTTGATTTTGATTCCTCTAATCTTCATCTCTTTGCTTCCTTGTTCATCCACTTAAGTTCTGAAAGAACTAAACTCAATAAATGATGCTAACATCAAATTCGTTGCTTGAGAAAGGTTCAGCATGAGTAAAATACATAATTAACCTTCAAACAAAATATGAATTAAGGTTAAGTGGAATGACATGTCACTGCTGAGAATATCATAAAATAATAATTACATGCATAATAATCGTGAGAACCAAGCATTAAATGTGGTGGAAGATATTGGATAAAGTTCTACTCAACCCACTAATGTGGGAAAATATATATAAATATATGTATATCTATATATCTGCATTTTATCATGGGGATGACAAGGAACATATGACATTAACGAGTTGGTCAGATATGCCTTCTAAACTGTGAGGCATCCACTCATATTTTTGACTCATTTTTAGCCATTAATTAATTTCTGCCTCCCCGTCTACGCTGAGTAGTATCAGTTTGGGTTCTATAACATCATCCATTGTGAAATTTAGGTCCATGATTAGGCAATGAAAATTAATACTTCAATGATCCTTGTACATATGACCATTAAAAAGAAAGTACATAATTAACCAATGTTAAACATCAAATATGATGTGGCACACCAGTTGCAAAGTGCCACATATATGCATTTTCTGATGTGCCTCTTCACGCGTGAGATCTGTCTGTATATCTAGGTAGTCATTTATTCTGATTTGAATTATTGATTTTTTTATGCCACCATGAGTTCATATCTTGTCACATTTATTTGAATTTTTTAATCTTCATGTGTATGTGTGTTCTATAAAGAGGAAGTTATCAAAACCTATAATGCCATAAAGGCACATTTTTTGAAATATTATCACATTACGAGAATAAGAATAACTTTATTGAAATCTTAATAAAATGAATGGAAAAATATGACACATGGGGAAAAACCAGAATAACGCAATTTTAATTCCATCAAAACCTTCAACTGAATCACTATATGTGTATATATATAATAATATATATATATATATATCTGTGTGTATGACGTATCATTCTGATATATATATATATATCTGTGTGTATGACGTATCATTCTGATCTCAAATATTTGTGAAAAACCCAAATATCACTTGAAATTTAACTTAACACGTTTCATCTTTGTAACAAACATAGATGATCATTTTAATGCAAATAAACCATATATCTTCATCAGATCTATCTTACGTCTGGTGTCAAGGTACACCATATATCTTGGAAGAAGTATTTCATGGCATCCACACACTTAACCTTTCCATAAGCAGTTATCATATGTATAATATATCATCCACAATTATATTCCGAATATTTAGAGCATAGGAAACTTTTAACCTTACAAGGTCATGCCGATTTGAATTTATTTGATACAAATTCATTAAATCAACCCTTTTTTAGTGTTTCATTTTCTTAGTTTCCTGGAATTTGTCTCCTTTTAGTAACTTTGGAGAACGATGACATCTCGACCACATAATCACCTTTGTACATACCTTACTATTTTTAAGCTTGTGAAGTTTTTGTTTCCATGATTTAAGAATTTCAGGCCAAAGTCAAAAGAATTTTCCAAAGAGCACCGACTGTCACAACATAAAATCCCGATTACAATGGTCCTGTAATCAATTATCTTCATCACATGAGCAGGAAATGGCATTAAAATTTTATTTAGATATCCTTTTTATATATGATTATAAATAAAAATTTCCAAAATCCACTCTAATCCTAACCTATTCAACATTATACATACATTTACTTCAATATAAACCACATACATGTATAATAATGGTTATAAGAAATAATAAAATGAAAAAATAATCAATTGTCTTGTAGGCCAATGATTAATAGTTGCTCCCAACCATACTGGTTGGATTCTTATATACAAGGGTTACGTGGAACATAAGCCAAACATCTGTGGTTTAGAAGAAAAGACATATCATCTAATTTATGAAGGAGTGATGTGTTTACCTTTGGTAATCTCTAAAAACTTCTCATAAGTTTCGTCTTCAAGGGCTTCAACTCATATGCCAGAAAATTTTAAGGTTCCCATTTTAATAAGTCATGATGGTGCACGCCATCAAGGATCACCGACGACATCATCCGTGCCGCCGAACACCATCATCGAAAGCTGGGTGAAGAGATACTCGATTATCCTACTTTAATTTTCGTCATTTTTCCTAGTCGTGTCTCGTGTTTTCTTCTCAGTCATCTTGTTTTCGTCGCACTGCGATGCGTCTCGTGTTCATGTTTTGTCGTTGTGGGAAAGGGGACTCCCTTTTCCCCCTTTTCCCATTTTATTTTATTTTAGTTCCCATCTATGTGTAATGGGGGGCCCATTCTACAAGGGCCCCCTAATGGACCCTAATGGATCAGTCTTCCCCTGTTGACCCACTTAGGAGGCCCAATTCATCTTCCCCCTTTATAAGGGAAGAGGGGGTGCCCTAGGTGCTCAGACCAGGAAGTAAAAGAAAGAGTTCACGTTTGTTCTTTGTTCTGGTCTCCCCCTTCTTCAGAGAAGAGATAGCAGAAAGGAGGGGAGAAGAGGAAAATCGAGAAGGAAGTAGGAAGGAGAAACTTTCCGCTTGCTGGGTAGTCTGCAACCTACTCGCAGGGTGGGTGAATTAGCTTCTCACTGGGCAAAGTTTGAGCCCATTTGCCTCACAGACGCTACAACTGCTGGCGAATTCTCCTCAGCGATGGCCTGATCGGCGTCATCACAAAGAAGGGGCTTCTTCATGGCTGTGCGTGTCTGAACGGAATCTGACACCATGATTCAGACGGGGAAGAAATGTCGGCCAAATTCACTGGACGACCAACATCTTGAGCCGCCTACGGATGTTAACAAGCACGTCAGAATTTCCCCGGGTCTAACGATCTAATTCCGCTGTACTAGGGCGACCGGCGGGAATTGGGGCCGACTGAAGATTCCTCTCTCCTAGGAGGACGATGTTGGCTGGTCTGAGTTGGAGATGATGCGGCAACGCCTTTGGGGATCGATTTTGCCGCTTCTTCTATACTCTGTCCCCCCTTCGGATCGGCACATAGAGACGACTCCTGGAATCATCAACGGCCAATTCGAGAAGGCCAGACACTCTTAGGAATGGCCTAATAATGTCGGCCCAATGGAGTTGGCACGTCCTTCCGCTCTTGGCAATCGCGCGGTCAATTAAACTGTTCACGACCGGACTTGGAGGCCAGCTTGGCCGTTGGATGCCACCAATTTCTAGGGACTCCGACCTTGATCCTCACCAGACTGAGCACCTCCCAGCAGCCACACTACGCCGGGAGTTGCTGCCCTATGGTTAGCATTCTCCCAGTGTTGTGTGATCTCGGCTGACCTCCCACACCACCTGTAAGCCATCGCACCGTCGGATGAGTATTTTTCCTCGAAGGTGACTCAACTCGTTGCCGCTTGCTCACCGTAGTTGTTCCCCCGTGCCGGTGTAGTACGACAAGCACCGTCGTGCCAACTACAATCAGTTGCTGGCTGGAGCCACGACCACTGCCGCTCTCGTTTCCTCTCCTCCCCGACCTTTAATTATAGCTCCGGCATTATCCTCCGCTTGTCGAGCCGCTGTGTGCTCTTTTACATCTCTCCGCTCCACCCGCTCCGAATCGCTGCCAACATCGATGAATCTCTGCATCATGAGCCACGCTGACGAGGTACGCCGTCTTCTCCCGTCACTCATTTATTTAGCTTTTGCAGTATATTTTCGTCTCGACTCCACTGCGCTTGGGCTAGGTAGGTGAGAGACGCAAATTGAGATGAAACTCTGACATTTTGAGCATCTTACCGCTACGCACGAGTCTATTCGGCGTTACGTGCGAGCCCAACAGACGGAGTCTATTCGACTGTAGACGTCCCCATTGCTCCGACGAGGTTTGAGAGGCCACCGTCGCGGTCATACGAGTTTCGACGAGGTCTGGCGACCCATCCAAGCTTGGAGCCCGGCGCCTCCCTCAAGTCGGAACCTGCACGCACGACATGTAGGATGCTTATACATCACTTCATAGTTGCATAACTCGTTAGGGTTGCATCCGTCGGACGATGACACCATTGACGTTCGACACCATCATCACTTATCGGTACCGAGCCATCATACTCGGTGCCGACCGGACGACATCCCCGACGACGTCTGATATCAAGTCAACACCTGGTTATGTTTCTCAATTCAATCTCATGGTTATCAAAAAATGGAATAAAGGTAAATCCAAAATTTGTTGTTCTTCCTACTTAAAATTTAAATTCTCTTGTATTATTATTGACGTTTTGTTAGTTAGTTTCCTCTTTAACAACAATGTTACATTGGAGCTTTTACCTTCTTGGTTTTCATATCTATATATATTTTTGCATTAACTTTTAAATCTTCGATGAATTTCCAATTTATACAATAGGTTCCATTACTGCACATCACAAAGTTTTATCATATTTTGAAGGATATTTTGTTTTATCTTCAACGTCTTCTTAGATCTTGATAAAGTGCTGTAAATTTCTTCTTTGACATTTTTCCTTCTCATAATTCTCTAAATCACTATCTAAAATATTTCACGTTTATGAAATAAATCTACATCATTTTCAGATATTCAAATTTTTCTCCCTTAGAGATGGATAAAAAGTGATTATCATTCTAAAAATGTGTATGCACATCATAATGGACAATGCAGTTCTTTAAATCAAAATTAAAAAATACATTGGATGATGAACAGTAAAATATAATACTTAATAGAGAAATATTTTTTCTTCATGTAAATAATATGATTGTCTTAAGTCTATTAACTTCATAATTTTAAATTGATGTTATAATTTAAAATTTAGAGAAATATGTATAAGGTGAAAATAATGCTCAGAATTAAAGTATCGACCTAGGAAAAAATAACCAGTTGTATTAGTATTTTTGTTTTATCTTATGATACATCCACCATATAAGTTAGGCCTTATCAAGGATTTAAAATTTCTCATATATCTATTTTCACTGTGACATATTTACATGGGGGGGGGTAAACTTCATAATTTTCACATATCTGTTTTGATTTTTTGTCATATTTAGGCTCTTAGAGGGATCTATATTTATGATGATTGAGCTAAATAAAAAATTTGAACTCCTCATGCAATGATCCCAATTAACTTTTTGTCTCATATGATATAATAATAGATATGTCTCAATGACTTCATATTACTTTCATAACAACCCATTGATATCTGAAAACTTAAATTAATGCGAAGGAAAAAATTCTATGCATATTTTTGATTGTATGAGATAATAAAACAAGATGATAATATAATTATAAGAAATGTATAGGAAAGTTTTTTATTGAATTCTTATTATTTGATAATTTGTATAGGTTAAATGTTATTTTTATTTAGTAGTATGAGTATTTCTCAAATAAAATATATGAAAAACATAAAGTATTTCCATAAACTCATTGTGAAGAACTACCTCTTACTTAATCAGATAATTGTGATTTTATATTCAATTTAGTTGCTGAGTTATTTTGAAATGTATTTATTAGGAATATTAAACTATTAAAAGGGACTGCAAAAAGTTAAAAACTCGAATAGTTGATAAATATGATCACTCTGATTGCAAAAACAATAATAAATGATAAAAGATATCACCGAATAGACAAAATATGACCCTCTTTTGTGGACAGGAAATCAATGTGCACAAAGAGGTGATATACATTTAAAAAATAACTTAATAGTAATCACATATTTTAAAATACTAAAGAAATTTATGTTGAAAGCCAACGTATATTCAGTCGTGCGGTAAAACATTAAGATTTGAATATTTTTTTGGAATCCTTTGGAATAAAATTTTCACTTATATTAGGTTTCTGATTTCCGTAAAATTATCCAGAAATATAAACATATATTATAAAGTTAATTACCTTTATTTCCTCTTAAGTGAAAGCGTATAACAACTGCCAATGCATCTTCTCCTTTCATCTATATCATTTATTTGGTCATATTTTGTATTATTTGATTAAATCATTCCATAATGAATCTTATATTATATGGAAACATTATATATATTTATTGATAATGTTTTCCAGAAATATTTTAATGAACTCAAACTTTATCTTATTTTCTTAAGCAAGGAACCTAATAAATTATCATTTGATATATTTTCTAAGTAGAAGCTTGATGTTTAAAAATTAAATAAATTATAAAATATGTTTTCTAGGGCTATGAAGTAAAAAATATGTCTTCTAAACTTGTGACACTGATTTTGAGCTATCAAAAGAAGGTATCTATTATATTTGAATCCATATATATATTAGATTCAAATTATTTTATAAATATTATATTTTTGAAAACTTAATTCGAGTATTAAAGTCCGATAAACAAATTTCATACGACAAATAAAATAATCCTCAATAATAATCTATGATGTGGCTAAATTGTCTTTTTTTTTTCAAGGAAACTTAAGAAATGAGATGGTAACAAATCTAATGCATTGAAATTTTGCTTTTCAATATATTTTATTACATATATATACACATAATAAAATAGGAAAAAAAAATTTAGTTAAATTATTACCTTCCCTCAATAGTCATTATATCCTTATTTTACTAACTGATACCATCCTGGGCACTGAGATATATAAGTATAGATCTTACAACCTATATAATTTTTGCACGCCTTAAAACCTCACCCATTGTTTTCACATATATTATTCATTTTTCATAAATGATAAATCTCTAATGCAAGTGGACTACTATTCTTATATGAATAGTTGTTATGTATTATATTGTATATTTGTCTCATACTACTAATCATCACTATCATTTTAATATAACTAATATAGATTAATTATTACAAAATTATATATGCTATTAATTATAATGTCCTATTAAAAATATAATATTATTTTTACTATGTATTATATCTATTTTATCAGGAATATAAAAAGTCTAAAAAGTAAAGTAAATAATACATAAACGTAATTATATTTATTCTCTCTTAATCAGGTTATAAGTCTTAGCATTTCAATCATTCATATACACGATGGTTATCATTTAGCCTTGAGAATATATTTTAGACTACTTCACTTACCCCATATAATGATCCTACGTATACTTCTAGTTATGATTGACTACCTTATACTCGTTTGATTATTAGTATCACTTAAGATATATAATTATCTCAATTTATTCATCTTATTTTATTTGGGTATTTCATTTCCTTTGTTATCTCTTCTGACTCAACTGAAAGACTGCAATGAGTAATAATTCTCATAATGATATTTAATATTTACTCTGCTGGTATATACACAATCTTTTAGTGTTTTTTAAATTACAAAAGAAGCTTAGTCAGATAAGCCATGGAATGTCCTTAGTTGGTTATTTCTCTAATGATTAAACTTGAGCTTCATGATATTGTGAGTTTTTTTAATGGGTATAGATCCCTTACTTTTATATTTTTTGTCTTAGAGGATTCCCTGATTGTTAGCCATTTATGTCAATTAATCCATGCGTAATTGAAGAGGCGGAGACTAATAAAGACAAGGAACGTATTCCTATACTACGCATAAATCTATCATATCTCATTTATCTGTCACAACCTGTAAGGGAGTTAAAGGGCCACCATTGACTACTAAAAAAACCATAGATCATATGAAAGGCATGGCAGGAAGAGTTTGATCCAACATTCCACATCAATGGTGCATAAAACATGAAAATAGCCAACAGCCATAATTTTAGAAAGTGAATTTAAGGATAGATTCCAACCTAATTTCCTTGATTTTCATAACATATTTAAGGATCCCAGCATGTTTATGATAAGCCTAAATTTGGGTCAGAAAATTCAGTTAATATTGTCGTTTAGAATTAGGCTTATGCAATGAATTTGTACTATTTTTTCTTAATCACAATTATAAACTATAGGATGAGAAAGGGGTCAAACCACAGGGAGGAACTAATCAAGAAATGTATCCTAATTTTTATGAATTAATTCAAGAAATAATTAAATTTGTAATTAATGATCACTAGTTATGTTTAATTTTGTTTGTAATTACTAGTTATCCTAATATTGGTGTTTATATTTTCAGCCAGAACACTTTAGAGATGATGATTTTAATTCCTATGTCAAATTAATTCGAATTACTAACATGCAAGGAAAGGTGATTTATCAAGACAATTTTTATGTATTTAAATTGTGAATTAATGAGCAAGAAATTGATTTTTAAATTGGCCTTGAAGATGGACAAATTTTTTAGTGAAATTTTGGATTTTGGTATGGTAAATGAGGAATTAAATTTAGAGAGTTAAAGTAGGCGAGATAATCTAGAGAGATAAAGTAAGAAAATTTTGGGGAAAACCAGTTATTGGTGAAATTCGTCTCTGATCTATTTCTCTAAGATGCTAGATTAGATGCAAAACAATGCAGTACTAGGAATATAAAGTCAGATCTTAAATCAAAACCAAAATCCAATGCTAAAAACCATTCAAGTCACCTCCAAGGGCATGTACATTTCGCCCATGCATTGGCATTTTGAAGTCATTCAAGAAAATGTTCAAATAGTGAAGAAGAAACTTACAATTTTGATCCTTGAAGAAAGATATGTCGACTTCAGAAGCCAATCTTGTGTATTTCCTGGCCAACCTAGTTGGGGGAGAGCTTCCTCAGTGGTTATTATCCAACCGTATGGATCGTAGAGGGTGAAAAGACAAACCAACCCTCAAAATTGTGGTGCAATCGGACGGCTAGACCTCAAGATATTTCCATTTTACTCGCTATTAATCCGAGCCGTTAGATCTTTTATCTCTCCTCCATGCAGGCAAAAAAATCCACGTTTCTGATTCGCCAATGTTGTTTCCTTGTTTTCTCTGCCCTTGGATCAAGCTCTGTCACAGCTTTGCACGCGAAAAAATGATGCAATCATTCGTGTTAAAAGAGAGAGAGAACATATGATTTTGAATAGCTTGGAGAATGCCATGTCGCCTGCATCAGCATTCACATTTTAATAAAAGAATAAAAAGGTAAATTTCTCATTTTAATAAATGCACACGCTTATCAATTCGCCATGTGCATTTATTGCATGCGGTTTCTGATTTGCCGCTTGCATTTATTGCACAAAAAGGCCAACGAAGAAAAAATTGACAAACTTACCTTTCTCCTCGAGCTGCCTGCACCAGGTAATCGTTGAGACGGTGATTTGTTAATTATGGCATCACGCATTGCGATACCATAGGTAGCCTATGAGAAGTGTTTGGCGCAGCTAATCATTCGGACAAATTTTTGGGTGAATGATGTGGAAGCCAGATAAAATAGGTAAAAAACATTTTTAAATGCCAACTAAATCATGAAATAAATTCTGTTAATTCTAAAAAATATTTCTTGGATATGTAGTTGTCAGAAAATTATATAATAATATGGAAAATTCCAGAAAAATTAGTAAAGGCCTTTAATATCTCTAGCCAGGTTATTTATGCCTTGCAAAAAATAAATCTTCAGTGCACTGAGGTCAAATGTCATGTAAAAAATACAAAAAAAAAAAAACAATTATGAAACTATAGTGCAGGCTAGTTATGTCCATTTAATTATGATAACATGCAAATATGGCCAATAGAACACACACACACACACATATATATATATGTAAGATTGATCAATTTTATATTATAAATGGAAAGTTATCAGCTTACTGAATTGTTCACTATGACTTGTAAGATGAACCATATTCATAATATCCCAATCATAACATTGAATCGAGAGTTCTCTCATGCACACTAGAGGCAACATAAACTATTGGATTATGAAAATACCTCAACTATTAGAGAAAAATAGAATGTGAAAGTCATAAAGAAAGACGTTTGACAAGAAAGATAAAAAAATTAGGAAAAGTGATTTTGGTGTTTTACACAATAAGGTGAAACTATTACGATGCATGGGAGACTATGAAAGACTTGTAAACTCAAAATTGTGGTCTTAATTTATCATTGGTGCTTTTGAGGTTAATAAATAAAAATAGAAGAAAGTTATATGTCTCTATAGGGTAAATTATTTAAGAATTAATATTTTTGTGATATATGTATAAAAGATGGGGTAGTTATACACAGAAAATATGAGGTGAGAAGGTGATAATTTTAAATAAGATTAAGATAATCAATATAAATTATATAGATATGACATAGTGATATGAGATATAAAATGAGAGTAGGAGAGACAGAGAAGTGACAATAAAGGATGAGAATATAAGTAGCTAGTTACATGCGATGATATAAGTAAATATGATCACGAAGCTGCATTTGGATGGCGACAACACTATGATATGACAGGTGTAACACTAGGAGATAGCACGATTTGATTATGAAATGTGTGTTAGATAACCATGAGGAAAACACACTTAGCGTAGATCCTTACGATTCACCAAGATCATGAAATTTTGTGAGCATAGGTAAGCTCCCCTTCTACTTTGTGGCCTCTTTTCAAACACCCAAGACACCAAGAACAAACATGACGGATCTCAGAAACTCACTCTCTTTCAATAAGCCCACAAATTGAGGAACAAAATTTAAGGATATTATTAAAAATATCCATGCCTAGATTTATAGGTCTGAGAGCATGGGAGGAAATAAGGATAAAGACAAAATTTACCTCACAATTACAGCTCAATTGGCCTTCCAGACCATAAAATATCAAGCCTTGACCTTGGAGCAATCTTGGTCGTTCATTCCATTAGGAATTCTCTCTCCTCATCAGTGCGCATATTACGTTGATCATTTTCCATTAATGGTTTGGAAAATGGCTAAATTCACTATTTAATGATTGATCTTTACTCCTTGTTTTTCTTGATTGCAGATCCGAGGGTCCGAGGGTGATACATCTTCTGCACAGGAAAACAAGATAAAAATGTATGTATTGAAATACTCTGCATTTGACATGGCGATCCATGTTAACTTTTTGTTTTTGTTTAATGACATGCGGATGCATGTAATTCTCACCATTATAAACTTCATTGCACAATGCAGTGGCATTGGGGATTGTGGAACCACAAAAACATGCATTTCAACAATGAGATGACACTACATAATTACACACACCAATTTGAATTTTGAACATGAAGTAATGGGTAAGAATTATCATTAGTTTCTTAGTCTCTCCACTGGCATTTATTATCATTTTAATTTCATATTTTTATAATGATCCATGTCACCTCCCAGATATAAAAAATGAAAATGCATCCAAGTAATCATTGGCCATAATGTCATCCTACTTCATGCTGCCATAATGACATATTTTCACTATGGTTCATTGCTCTATTTATTGCCAAAAGCGTGATATGTCTACATTCGATAGAATCATAAGGTGAAACATGGCAGGGGGGAATTTAATACTGTATATCATATAATAATTTATGTAAAAAAATAATACATTGTGAAATGTATAAAAAAATATATCCTAACTCACAATATTAACTTCTCTAAGAATATGATTTCACAAAAATCCTTAAGAATAGAACTAATCATTTTGAGCTTGATAACACTCATATATAGTCTTATTGATGCAAACAAACAATTGAATTTCATGATATTAACCTACCAATTAGCGTGTTATCAAATACCATAATGAGCAGTGTCTAATCCAGGGGATATCAGACTAGGAATTAGTAAAATATTGTGAGGGATTAGGAGAGCTAAAATGGTAGTGTTGACTAATAGCCTAAGGTTTCCCAATCAAGGGGGGTAATCTAGGTTATCTGATTTAAATAATATATTAAATATTTTAAAGTAATAACTTTATTAACTTGATTTTTTATATAATATGGTATATGAGATAAGAAGATAAAAGGCAATAGCTGTTATTGAAGTTCGTGGAACAACATCCAAATCGCTTGTGTTTGATACTCATCTTCCCCATATCCTCATTCGTCAATAAACAACATGTAAAAACCAGGCACCTACAACATCAGATCTATTAGTTGGGCCTTCAAAATCACCATTGGTATCCTATGGATATCGCAATAAGAAAGTTAAATTTCACCAAATTTGAATATCTATTTGCTAACATATTATATATGCACGATATCAAGACCAAATCATTAAATATTTGTATTGAATGATATTCATATTTTCTAAATTTACGTATTTTATTCTATTTTATCATCTAAGTAATTTTAACAAAATTAATTTACTAAAATTTTACATTACTTTCCTAATGTTTAAAACTTTTCTATCATATATTTCTATAAATATTATCGTGTCAATAAAATTCTATATATTATAGAATTTAACAAATTATAATATATTAGTTTGGAATTATTTAAGTGTTTTTCATTTTTGGATTTTTTTGGCGTTTCTACATGTCCTATCTTTTATATCAAATAATGACCCAACATTGGCATTCATCAATGATTAATCATTGAAAAATTGTCCCTAAATGGACTATCAAATATTGATGCCATTGTGTAGGGAGTCATGGCCCATAAAAGGATTGATTTAAACTACAATAAATGTGATTTTGAAGGTAGAGATGGAGAGACACAAACGGACATTAAAAAATAATGAAGATTTTGTTTGCACCAACTTTTCACTCAAAATTAGAAAATGCATGGATAGGTAGCTTTTTCATGATTTTCTTGATAAATAAAAATGTTTTGACAAGGGCATTTGTACCATGGCACTTTTCTATGACAATTTTTGCTAAATGCTAATGCGCTGATTAAAAATGATGGATTTAGTTGAGTGGGTTCAGGTACTATTGTCATGCTAGAGAGGCTTCCTGAGGAGTCTTTGAGTAATCTGAGAAAGTACTACATAACTAAAGCAAAATGAAGATCATTATGGCATAATATTTCCTGACCCTAAGGATTCTTCTGCCATCCTGGTGATTCAATGCGTGGATCAATGAGAAGAGAGAAAAATACAATGGCTGATAATGATCAAACTTCAACGCATGATATCTTCTGATCTAGAAATATTGGACCAAAATTTTAAGGGTAAATTTGATGCTATCTTCTCCATACGCGAATAACATTTGATCTTTGAGTATAGCATTCAATCCATTTAAAAAATAGTTAGGAATTACTCTTGCATTGGTAGCCATATGAAATAAAATGTGGATCAAGTTTTGTTACATATTTTACGGTGCATGAAATAAAGTGAATTTTGATATTCATTAATTTTACTTCATTTTAAGATCCACCGTTGATTGAGTTTAGAAGGCAAAAAGAAGAGGAGGGGCTCTCCTGCTTTCACGGATTACCTTGATCCTGGTGAAAATATGGATCTATAGTTAATTTCCTTGTACTTGTGTCATCATTTTCTTCTTATAATCCATTCATACGCATTCATGTTTACCAATACACATGTACCCATCTCCTTAATATAATCAATAAACATCATGCATAATTATCTCATTTACCCAACATCATTACTCACCATGCCCACTTATTCTATTTTTTTGATAAAATATATGTAGATATAGTGATGTAGGACGACGTCATTGACGTAGTCCCAAGGGGTACCGAGACGATACTCAGATACCTAGATAGTGGGGTCAGACGTCGTCAACGACGTCATCCGACGGATAAACCCTAACGGAGGTATGTAACTACGATGAGATGATGCATCCTACGTGGTCATGCTTGCAGGCCCCAACTCGATGAAGAGTGCCGAACTCTGTGCTTTGAAGGGGTCACCGGGTGACGGCGACGGTTGCCTCTCGACCCTCGTCGGAGGGACGACGGCATCTACGGTGTTGAAAGAGATCAACCTTAAGGGGCTCAAACATAATGGACGGGCTCCACCCATACTGGTAAGACATTCAAATTCTCGTAGTTTACTCTCAATCCTCTCTCACCTATCTGGCCCAAGCACAATAGAGACAATCAAAGATATACTGTAAGGAATAATACAACGAGCGGGCGGGAGGACGATTTACCTCGTCCGTGAGCGACTCGTCATGCAGAATCCTTGTCAATTACAGCAGCCAGTGTGGGTTGTGGTGGAGAGGCGCTGGAGATGGGTCGGCGTGGCTCTACTAGCGGCAATGCGCAAGCGTAGTTGATGGGTGGAGGCGAGGTCGAGGCAACTAAGAGAAGCAGCTGTGAACGTGCAGACAAAAGTGGATTGGCTAACACGGTCTTGGAGGCCGGGCAGCATGAGCTGGTTGACCGTTCGCCATAGGCTGGCTCAAGTCAGCAGTTGGGTGATGTGTCAAGGTCGGGTGTCATGAATCCAATGCCGGGATGGCACATGATTAGGAGCATGTGACAACCTCCAGCAATGAGGGGCGAGGCATGGCAATGCGGGGCCTTCTCCCAGCGTCTGAATGCATGAATGACCTGCTGCTCCAGGTGGGGCGCGGTTGAACAACACGGTGGCCACAAATCGAACGACAATCGGGGCAGAAGTGCAACTCCCGCGGAGCCACGTGGCGTGAAGTGGGCTGAACGGTAGGCACCGTTCGGGGAAATGTCTCACATTGCCAGCAAACCCACAATCAAACGTTGACCCACATTCGTCTGTTCGACTTGGCAGAATCCACAAATAGTCTGGCTGTTGTTGGTGCAACGAGCGGCCAGAAATGGCCAACGAACCCTGGACGGCACATGAGGCCAAGATCGATGCTTGAGGGGGAAGGGGGGGAGGTTCACGGGTCAATTCAGAAGGACTCGAATTCTTTCCCAGTCAGAACCCCTTGAGCCACCATCCCCGTCGATCTTCTTCTTGTTCCTCTACTCCTTGTTCCTCTTCTTCCCTCATTCTTCTCTCATGGTGAGACCAAGTAACACAAAAAAACACTTCAAAATTATTACCTGGTCTAATGATTGATGGAGATTGATGGAGATTGATGGAGTCGGTCGGAGATTGATGGAGCACGAGATCTCGCTCCATCAAGGACGACGCCAAAATTCCCACTGTCGCCGGTGACAGCTGCCAATTTGAGCCTTGCCAGATTGACACGCCAAGGCGGAGGCAAAGGTATCTTTATAATTTAGATTTTTGGGCCATATCCCTTTGCACGACACTTTTCATTTTGTTTCAAATCCTCTATTGGACCTCTCTTAGGAACCCATCACCATCCCTGTTTAAGGGATGGAGGGGCGCCCTAAGTTCCCAATTCTAGACTAAAGAAAATTCAAGTTATTTTTGGGAAAATTCTCAAATAGGGGAAGAAAAAAGAGAAACAAAAAGAGAGAGAGAGTGAGAGAGGAGGAACAGAATGGGAACGAGGTCGACAGCCGTTGCCCACTCCTCATTCACCCAGACGACTATTGCTAGGTCGCCGCGCCGCCCCAAAAACCGCCACCGAACGCCACATGTAGTGCCGCCGCCTCGCGCTGGATTGCAGGCCCCCGGATCCCTACCGCCAGAGCCCCAAGGCCACCGCTTGTGCCGGCCCTAACTCTGTCACCTCGTCCTTCAAGGCTGCCATCCTGCATCGAATTGGAGGCTACCAGATCCCCGTCGCTAGAGCCCTAGTCCGCCGTAGGGTTCTTGCTACAAGAGCCCTAGGCTGCTGCCCCACGCCGCATCATAGGCCGTCAGATCCCCACCGTTGGAGCCCTAGGCCACCGGCCGCGCAGAACCTGAGGCCCCCGCCCGTTGCCCGTGGCCACTGCCCCACGCTAAATCAGAGGTTGTCGCCCTGCCACGTCGAGGTCACCACCCAGCGCTGCCTGAAGCCGTCATCGTGCCTCCCTAAGGACGTTGTTGCCACCAGATTCCCCACTGCCGGATCCCCAATTTGGGGCTGCCAGATCCCCACCGCCAGAGCCCTCAGACTGTCGTTGCTCCCTCGAGGCCGCCAGATCTCACCATCAGAGCCTTGAGACTGGCGTTGCTCCCCTAGGCTGCCGGATCTGCCGTCACCAAATCTGTCGCCACTACGGTCGACGTGCGACCGCCGTCGTGAGGACCCAGCCACTGCCAACAGGACGGAGCCGTTGCCCATCTTGCCTGACAACTGCGCCTCGCACCTCTGTCATACGTCGGTGCT
Source organism: Wolffia australiana (assembly GCF_029677425.1). Lineage (NCBI taxonomy): Eukaryota > Viridiplantae > Streptophyta > Magnoliopsida > Alismatales > Araceae > Wolffia > Wolffia australiana. Next base: position 18,910,347 of record NC_135839.1, on the reverse strand, counting down.
GGCGCTGCCATCGCCCGCGCCATTGCCGCTCGCATCGCTGCGCCGTCGCTCGAGCGGCCGTACCACGCTGCCCTCACCCGGTCTGCCACCATGCCACTGCCGCACTGCAAAGCCATCAGTGCCATCGCTGCTCGCGCAGCTGCTGCCCGCACCGTCGCTGCCACGCCGCCGCCATCGCCTCTGATCCGCGCCCCCCTACCGACTCTGCTCCTGCGCCACCACCCCTGAGCAGCGCTACGCCACCAGTCGAGCGACGCCGTGCCACCCTAGCACAGCTCCACTAACTCTGTTCATCAGTATCTTTGCATCAATAGGCATACGACTCTGGGACGACATCGCCAAGAGTTACCTCGCTCCTCTAGCCTGCCTGTTAATTATCTTTTGTCATATGCCTTTTTCGATTGCACTCCACCGCGCTTGGGACAGATTAGGTGAGAGTATAAATGGACACGAGAGCGTCCAACGAGCATCTTCCCTAAGCACGAGCCGAGCCTGTCCATTATGTGAGAGCATCAACGGTTTAATCCATTAGGCACCGTAGACTCCTTTGTCTCTCCAACGAGGGTCAGGAGGTCACCGTCACTGCCATTGGTTGCCCGCCCCAGAGCACAGAGCCCGGCAAACCCCTCGAGTCGAGGACTACATGTACGCTCACCTAGGCTTGCATCGCATAATGTACATGCCTCTACATAGGTCCACACCGACGGGTGACGTCTTCGACGACGTTTGTGTATATCTCCCCGGTATCCGAGCATCGTTTGGGTACCCCTCGCGATGACATCATCGACGTCGTCGTGCATCAACTTGGTATCAGAGCTCGGGTGTGGTCGCTCATAGCACATCTCTGTACCTGGATCATAGCATCTGCATTCATCATTCAAAAACACATCTAGGATTCCTCGAGGAACTAGTCATGGCAGTTGAGATGAGATCTAGGAGACGGAGGCAACCTGGAGGTTTGACCTCCCCGCGATGAGATGACTCGCCGCCAACTGAGAGAAGCAGCCCAATGTTCCTCCGCGCATACCGTCCTCCGACGCTTGAAGGTGGTGCGTCACCACCTCCTTCGGAACCCAGACAGACCGCACCCACCGCTAGGGGTGCCGCCGGATCGTCTAGTCCCCACGGACACACCCGCACCAGCCGGGGACAAGCATGATTCTGACACAACTCCCCATCTCTAGGGACTGTGTCTCGCAATGACGATGAGGAAAAGGCGATGACGAGTCATCATTTGCACGGGAACGATCCCGTGAATGAACCCCCACGCCGGATTCCTGCTACACGAGGCCGAGGGGCAGGACGCAGTAGATGAAGGCCGCAGCAGCCTTCTCGACCTCGGGATGGCCCAACCAAAGACCAGGACGTCTACCTCTAGACTATGAGCACCGTCACAGAACGATTGGAATGACTGTTGGCCCGACTGACGGTACCGCCAACACGTACCGCTGCCCCCCACTCATGGTGCCTGACCAATCTCGTGACCCCCTACGGATCGTGTGCCCCCAGGAACGCCCTTGGAGCCCCTACGACAACGATGTAGTTGACAAGGAGAGGTGGCAGGACAAGGCTCGGAGAGACCTCCGTCCTGACCATTATCCCGCATGCATCCCCCAAGATGTCCGTGACCAAGATCAACGGGATCCACGGGTCAATTACGATCGAGGATTCGAGGATGATCCTTCGGCCCGCCAAGACGACTATGCCCGACCACGAGATTACCAGTATGACAAACCTGCCAAAGTTCCTCGATACCCACCACGCTCGATTCCTGATATCCGCTTCCCATATGATGGTCAGCCACGATGATGGGTTGCCATCTCGAAGATTACTGACTAGGAGTTGAGTATGAACTCCTACTTCTAATGGTATTGACCGTGGTTACATCACCACGATGTTGCCACCACTGGGCGAACGAACATGTGTTCATTCTTGCCCCAGGAACAATGGGTCTTGTGGTACACTTACACCATGAACTCGACTGCCCCGACCAGAATGGTCGGGCTAACGGTCGTCCACCATCCTGCACCCCGAGAGCCGTGACGCGATATCACCAACACCCCACCATGCTCGGTCGAACACGCCGCTCACTGAGTAGCTCACGCAACCAGCCTAGAGCAAGAGAGTGTCGTCCCGCCCAGACTCACTCAGGAGAGTTGGAGTTCCAAGATGACCCCTACACTCTTCGTCCCAAAGATGGATGGTACGACGCGTCCATGTTGCGATCGTTGTGCCATCCCCCAGACAATGGTCGGGCACCATTGTCCCACTCCCCATGCCCAGTGCACGCTAAACTCCCCGGTGAATCACCCCGCCAGGTTGAGTCCTACGAAGATCGCCATCGGCCATGTTCCTCGTCAACCTACCGTAGTAGCACCCATTAAATGTCATGGTTATGCGTCAGCACTGGATGTTTTATCATTGCATCAGCATCCTCGTGCTAGGACCACGAGTCTCATTGCATCGTACAAGCAGGCTGCTGACTCGCATCGCCGATTTTGAGTGTTCGACGTGGGACACCGTATGGTGGTGAGACTTAACCAAAGAGCATATCTCTGGCCAGACTACGTCATAGCGGCCTGAGGAGTCCGTTGTCCGAGCCTTACCCCTTGACTAGTTGCGCACAATTTTTTCTCGGCCAACTACGTGTCGAACGGCCAAACATGTCCGCGACTGTATCTGGCTTCGGCCTCTTTGCCGGGTCGATCTTGTCACCACCAGCTATCCAGATTGCCTGGCACTTGACGACCACGACTCCATCAAACTTTCTCGATGCTGATAGCCACAATTCTCCCACCCCCCTGGAGACGTGCTGCCTGCCAGTGTGCTTCATCTATCGGACATCTGCAGTGACCAACTACGAGCCGTCACAGCTGATGTTGCAGTCGACCTCACTTGCGCCCACGCCAAGGCCGAAGTTATCTTTCCCACTCGCCAATTGCTCAATCAGTTGTTACTCCAAGCATCAACATTTGTCGTTCCGCCAATTGAACACGTCGCCTAGCTGCCTAGTTGGACGTGCTCGCTGGACTTAATCAAACATTCGAGCTACCTCACCGTCTCATCCCTGTCCTCATCGACTTTGTCTTCCTTCTGCATCACGCTCTTGCGTCACATATACGCCACCAGACGAGTGATGCCTTACCGTCTCCAAAGCACCTCCATCTCATCTGTTCGCACCGGCCATTCCATCGAAGACATATTGACGACGGGAGACATCTCCGACGAGATACATCATTCCCCTTGCTCGCCCAATACATTACCTTTTTCAGTATATCTTTGACTGCAGTCCACCGCACTTGTGTTAGTTTACGTGAGAGATAATAATGAGAAAACTACGCCACGAGTGATTTCCTAGGTACGGGCCGAGCCCGTATGTTACGTGCGAGCCCCTACGGTAATTATTTTGGTCAATGTCGTAGGCACCATCGTCGCTCCGATGAGGATCAGAAGGTCACCGTCACCATCACCATCACCGGTCTCCCACCCGGAGCTCGGAGCTCGGCAAACTCCACAAGTTGGGGCCTGCACATACTTCCACCTCGGACACAACATCATGTAATTACATCTTCGTTAAGAAGTTACCTATCGGACGGTACCATCGACGACGTCCGACATCATCTTGGTGTCAGAGCATCGTCTCGGTACCTTCGGGACGACGTCAGCGACGTCATCCTGCATCAACTTGGTATAAGAGCATCGTCTCGGTACCTTCGGGACGACGTCAACAACATCATCCTGCATCAACTTGGTATTAGAGCATCGTCTCGGTACCCCTCGGGACGCCATCAGCAACGTCATCCTGCATCATATATGTATTAATTTTCCATTATCCCCATAATTATCCTCATCTCACAATATTTCTTATTTACAAAGTATCGCATCTCATCCCCTAATTACAAAATGTATCCCATTTATAAAGTATCTAATCTTAAAGACATTGAATCCCAAATGTATGCTCCCTGTGATGAGCTAAAATATCAATCACAAATAACATCTCAATTTGAGTGTCACCTTGTAAGGTGGATAATTTTTTTTTATATAACTTTTTTTCACTCCATTGCCCTTGAATGTGTCCACAAGAGGTCATTATAGAACCAATGAGGATGAATCAAGTCTTCACCTGTACTTCTTAGGTTTTCATGATGAGAATGTTGATTGATTCCTTTTGATTCACGCGACATATTTAGGTATTATTATCTAAGGTAACATTCCATGTGTTCACAAAGAGACACTTCTCGTGAGATAATAACTTTTTCCTCTTTGAATTAATTTCCTACTTATTATCCAGCCTAAACTAGTGATCAGTTGCAATAAATCTAACACAGAACGGTAATATTTAGAATAATTCCTGAATAAAAATATAGATCCAATAATAACTTCTCAATTCTGAAGTATAAAACATAGATTTTTGTGATATATCTTATGATTTGGTTTTAAACCAGCACAACAAAAATCCATTGATAGTATGGTCAAATATTCAGTGAGAGCACACTTTTCACCAATATACCAAGTCAACGTTATCCCATAAGTGTTTTTGTGGTTATGAATATTTTGATAAACTGGTCTCAACAATGTTTTAACACTTCTAACTTAACTCAATTCAGGTGACCATCTAAAATGAGACAAATATCCATGATTCTTCAAAATATTCAAAATAATATTTTGGATTATCAATTTTATTTTCTAATTTGGAGTAATAACAAAAAAATGTGATTTATAAAATATAATTCAGATAAGTTATCAACTTTATAATTTTTTCTTATACATTTAATAGCAGTATCAACATCGATAAAAATTTTTTAACATTCGGAGAAATAAAAATGTACCCAGTATTTTTATTTTTGATTCAGATCAACAACCTGATATGGCAAATTTTATTTCTAATTTTATTTAAATGGATATATGATATGGTTATGATTAAAAGTAAAACTTTATCCTCTGCTGTTATTCTGAAATTTTATTTTAATGATCATAATTTATAATTTATAACTATAAATTAAGATCAGTAAAATGAAAAACATAATTTAAAAATATCCAATTTATAATTATTTATTCTAATGTTGATTTTCCTGAAAAATTCATTTCTTTTATAAAACTTAAAAAAACAATTACATATATATAATGGTTAAAATCGAGGCAAATGTCCTCAGATTTATATATTTAAAGCTTCGGAAGCATAATATAGAAAATAAAGAAATATTACAAGGTTTAATTTTTTATGAGCACAATACAACTAATTTTTCCCGTTTATTAGAAAGATCATAAGTTGATCATAGCCTTTGACTTTTTTGAATTCCCAGCTTCAAATAACAATATCTTTTAACTTAGGGCATTGTTTCAAGTATTATTCATTCAAATAAAATCTCTTGATATCAGGAAAAGTTATCTGACAAAAATCCTCATCCTTTAAGCCCATACTAATGCTAAATGAATGTAGTGTATTTATTAACCTCCCACTTTTAATGTCTACAGATTATATCTCGAATGGCGGTGATTTCAGTGATTATAAAATAGTCACAGAGTGTAGGGAAACCTTTGTGAAGAGTTTGAAGCAAAACCATGAAAACTAGAAAAACCAAAGGTAAAATTGGTAAAAATAAAACATAAATGGAAAATCTAAGTCTGAGTTTATTAGTTGTGATTTCATCTTGTGAATTATAAAAGACATACACATATATTTACACTGATATCAGCTCATAAAAATTGTATAAACGATTGTGAACTATATATAATAAAAAAGTATTTATTCATCAAAACATAAGTTATGTCCTATTATTTTTATAGGTGCCTTTTTAGTCGCACGTATTGGGGGACATCATAATAAAATTGTATGAAAAAGGTCTAGGGCTTATCAGAGAATAGCCACTACCATATAAACCCCTCACATGAAGACCGACTGTCATGGACTAAGACATGTAACTATTATGCATGCATGATTTAGGAAAAAAGCATGTTCTTTGAACATCCATAATTTAGCTGATGGTTAATAGCCAGGTAAACATCCATGTGGAAAATATCAACCATCATTAAAAATCACAATTCTAAAGGTAACTTCAATGATATGAACATCTATTTTACTTAATGCTAGGTTGAGCGTAACTTTAAGAGGGTCAATTTAAGGAGTGGGAAACTGGAAAATAGTGCGCTTCAGCTAATTAAGTACAGGATGAGTGACCTCTTGAAATTTTCCATTGTATGCAAGCATGGTTCATACTAGCTAACACCATATACAGACTGGGAACCCAAAATAAATTTGATCCGACCTCTCTGGATACAAGGAACAAGACTATACAGTGTGAAGAGAACTTGGGAGATCCATGGAGGGATGAGTGAAAATCCCCAAAGTCACCTCAGGCACCTGATAAACTCAAATTTTAGGTAAATATTATGTCGTTGAGAATTTGAGTTTAATCAATAAATTTATAAACCTATACTATACTCATAGATAATTTATTTAGATAGTGACAAGGGTTGTCTCCACAGGGAATGGATATTAGGGAAAATACGATCTCAATTGGGTGAAGCACGAATATGAGAAGAGTTACATATATGATAGTAAATCTGGGATGAGAGTGAACGATAAGATGAGAGATGGTTAATTAGTGTTCAACTAATTAACGTTTAAGATAGATGAGGATGGAGAAATGAGATGGGGTAGTAACGACGACGTGTTTGGTGGTGGATACAATGAGTGATGTAGTGGTATCGATAAGGGATGATAAGTTGAATAAGGAGAAAGAAGTGTTAGCTTAAATGGGAAAGATATAGGTAGGTGACGAGATCGCCATTGTGTAAGATGTAATATGAAATGGGTGAGACTGGATGATAAGCTATACTGATAGAGAGGATGAAGGATGGGAATGGATGATGGTGAAGGATGGTGGTGAAAGACGGTGAAACTAACTAGAGCGTTGGAAATGATTCAATGCAAGGCGAAAGGCTAACCTTAGATCCCTATGTTCCACCGGGATCAAGGCATCTTCCTACTGCAGATCACCCTCCCGACTTCTCTTTCGAAAATCTCCAGCACTAGAAACACCAAGGAACACTTGATGAACCTTCAAAACTTCACTTTCTTTCAATCAGCCTCACTAGGAGGAAGTGAGCTTAAAGATGAATTTCACAATGATTTATAGATCAGAGACTATGGATGGAAAGAGGAGGCAATGCTGAAAATTTCACCTTGATCGGAGTTGTAGATCAAAAGTTATGGCCGTTTAAAGTTAAGCCAATCCTAGCCCTTGATTTCCTTCTCTCTCGTCAGCGTCCTCATTTTCCGTGCCTATTATAAAGTCAAATTGCTTGATACTCCACGCTTTTCAGATTCCTTGTAGGCACTCTTGGTATTCCACACCACGTGTACCTGAAAAAAGGATAAAGAAAAACAAAGGAAAAATGTTTTTTAAAAAACAATTCTCGAGGATGACGTGGCAGCTCGTCAGGGGAAACATCATCCTCTTTCTTCTCTCTTCTTTTTTTTCTTCTGTTTCAAATAAGTGGACGTGAGTGCGCCGCATCACTCTGTGCCCAAAAAAAATTAAATTTTTTTTTTAAATCATATTAAATAATATAAAAGCCCAAAAAATACGTATAAATATATTACTTTGACTTAGAAAAATCATATCTTTCAAAATTTAATGCCAAAAAATTCCTAAAAATCATATTCTGTCTCAAAATTTTTATTCTTTTAGAATCTATTGTTAGAAAAATCCCAAAAAATGCAGAAAATTCAGGAAATCGTTCTAAAAATAGATTTAATCATTTTAAGCTTGATAACATACAAATATGAGTGATTTAATGCAAATATACATGTAACTATGATCATATTAAAGCGCTAAACATGCATATTAACAGCACCCAATCTGTGGATGAAATGGCCCACTTGTATTTTGAGAGATATATCACCCATCCCTATGAGGAAGTAAAGGCTTGAAAATGAGCTCTAGATTCTCAAACTTTTTACCCTGGTAAACCTTGTCAAGGAAATATAAATTAAATTCGGTAAATTAAAAAATGTTGTATTATGGAGAAGATATAACATCAATTCATCTAATGTATTTACACATGAATTATCATTTTTATGGTTGTGATTTAGTACTATAATATGCATGCAAAATGTTAATTTGCGCATATTCTTATAATTCTTACATAAAATTTGAAAATTTTGATTTTTTATTTTATGAATATTAAGTACATAATATTATATATGAAATTTGACCCAAAAAATGTCTTTTCCATTTTTTGAATTTTAAATAAATAATTTACTGAAGTAAAAAAGTATAACATATTTTTTCTAATTATTAAAGTAATTATGGGTCTATCAAATCAACATATCTGGTGAACAACATGCTAAGAATCGTTAGATCATGCCATGTGCCAGGAGGGGGTCATTGGTTCATGGAATAGTGAACAATGGTTTGTGGGTTGGCAGGAATGGGTGAAATAAGCTAAAGCATCAAGCAACCTCAAAAACAAATTCAGTGCGGTTAAGTCAGCTCAAATCTAGCCAACCATGGTTTTTAGTGTATGGGAGAAAGATGAACATGTGGCTACATATTGCTTAAGAATATGAAATGACCATCCAATCCAATTCTTATTGCATGGTCATTCTTATCACTGTGATGGACTATTAAAATCACTGTTAAAAACATTGTGTCTCCCTTTATTTATTATTTTGTGATAGATTATTCTTCCTGGGCACCATGTGAGAAATTTACACCATTATAGATAGCACAATTATGTATCACATAGCTAAAATCCAGATGACTCTTCTAAGCATATAATTTATCAATAGTGGGTAGAGAAAATTCCACCTCAACCAGAGGCTCTACTGTTAGGAGCTTTTAGTATAAAACCATGAATTCTGTGTGAAGTAGGTTGTTCAATGATATTTTACTAATTTCTGGTCTATTGAAACTTGTATTCCACTTTAAAACCACAATATGTTGAGATAGTTAAAGACCCAAATCACCATTTCTCCATCATTTTGATATTTTTCTATTTGATCATCTTCATAAGCCATTTCTGGATATTTATTGGGTAAGAAAACAATTCAAACAAGGATTTTAGGCCAAATTTCTTGGAGAATCTTGTTGAAGAAAATTCCTGATTCTCCCTACGGAATTGAAATATAATACATTTTAATAGACTGCTTAATTTAATTCACAATCATATAATAATGTATACACTATTAAGAAACACTCTATCAGCTTATTATAAAGAAAATATGGACCACATGATGAAAGGGCAATAAAACTTGAAACAAATTGGGACTAAACGTGCAGAATCAACAACATCCCAATATTTTAAATCTAAGTACATAAGATAGTCAAACAATAAAGAATTATAAACTTATCCAAAAATCAAACTGTAATTACCCTTGAATTTTCATTAGTATGATATTTTAGGGGATGGGGTTAAAAAGGTCATCCACCAAGGTAAATAATTTATCATATTTTGGAAAATGTTTTTTATCATATGTTTATGGATGGAACTAAACTGTAGACTTAACAAGGCTGAATAGAGATCCTTTTTAATCACCCATAAGACACTTATGTTGGAATGATAAAGGTCCATAAAAATCGGGATTTAAGAAATATTTTTATAATTTTTAATTAAACATATATTTATACTTGATTAAAAAATGACTTAGGATTCAAGGGCTAATATGGTTGCCATATGAAAACATAAATATAATTTCTTGAATGTCAACTTCTAAATGTTAGTTTAAAACTAGAGCTCTCGATTATGTCACCATAAGAGATAGAAAGTAGGGGATACAGTAACAAAAAAGAAATAGTGGAGTTATCTGATCAGAATCATATATTACTTTATGTTCTTAATGAGAAAGGGCCATAGTGGCCATCTCCCAATGCACTCCCACTTGTACGAGTTAAAAGTGGCGTTTGCTTACCTGCTCTTTTTCTATGACCCACAAGCTTGTTTATCAACCGAATGACTAATAAATCCAAAATGAGTTGTGCAAACATACACATATTATGGTTATTTTTGGGATTATTTTATTGATATTATCTCCATATTTATATGGGTCTTCATTTCATGGATTAAATAGGACATATTTTTAAAACGACACATTTTAAGGTAATATCTACTTAATTTATATGCCGAATAATTCTTATTGAAAATATGTCTGAAATATTTTTATACTTAATGAGTTTAATCCTTCTCTCTAGTATATTATTTTTTATGTTTCAGGGAAGAAGTAAAAATTATAAAAAATAAAATATAGTTCTATGAAGCACTAGAGGAAGCTGAACGTGGTGCGCATAAGCGCTCAAGCCAGCCGAAAGCAAGCGAGCACATATTGCTCTTGCCTAAGCCAACAATCAGATGACGCCCAAGTAGCACCCCCTAACAGGAGCTCACACACAAGTTCAGGCCCAAAGCAAACACATGTAGAGAGCCCTCATACTGGGCCCAACCAAGAGATGGCCACGCATGCGCACGCATGACATAGTAATTTAATTCAGTTACGATATTCTCGTGCGATTTATATAACAACCAATATTTCTATTTTTTTCAATACGGGGTTGCCGACAGTAGCTTCTTTCAGCTTTGCATCAGGTCAGACTGACAATGGAGGAGCAGGATCACAACCCAATGAACTGCAATCAGAATAAAATAAGAAATAATGCATGACCAAGCTTCAAAATGTCTTGGCCTAAAGCTCGGGTCATAACAGGACGAATCATAGTGGCATTATAATTGCAGTTGTTCAATCTTCACACGAAGGATCGGACGGTCTGCATTACATCTGACTCCTATTTTCTCTGATTTCTTTATCTAGGCCTTTGATTGGCCACGATAGCTGAAAAGGACAGTTGTGCCCTTTGATAGACAAATCATAAAGAACAAAAGGCTGATGGGGCTTAGGACAGGGCAACTGACGTGACTAGTGGGTGCACCTTAACTAAAAGGGATCCACAATTAAAACTTAATCAGCTGTTGGACTCCCAATGAAGGAGATTAGACGGCCATACGCATATTTGTCCATCTCCACTTGTGGCCTTGATAACACCCTAAATTTGGTCTTTATATCATGTTATTAGCACAATTTTATGCATTTAAAGAGCTTAAAATGGGGTTGTTATCATATATTTACATGAAAATAGTATTTTCAAGTAATTTCTGATTTTTCCCTAATTTTATGTTAATTATATGAATTTTAAAGGAATTATTGAAGCTCAAAATAACTATTTTTGAATGAAAACTGCATATTTAATATTTTATTTCGACATTTATCAGCATGGGAATGAATCAGTGAATTTTCTAGAATTTTTTACGAATTTTTAGGATTTTTCTGAGATTTATTTGAAGAGGAAATGCATTTATTCTAAGAAAAAAAGGTATATTTATAACAGAAAAAAGTATTTTTACTATTTTCGAACTTTCAAGGGCCTTTTTGCGAACTTTCGTTGCAAAAAGACCCTAAAAACAGCTCTCGGTCGCCACTGCAGGCGTAAAGATCCAATTTAAAATAGTTCAGGGTTTAATTGCAAATGTATTATTAATTGTTTTAATATTTCAGAGAAAAGTGGAGGAGAGAGAATGCGAAAAGGGGTACATTTATAAATATTTTTGGTCGGCGTCCATTTGCAACTTCACGTTTTATTAAGGGGTTCGCTGAAAAAAAGGGCGACAAGATAAGTCCGGTGTCGACGTGGAGCTATGAGGGCTGTTGGATGAGAATCCAACGGCGTCGTGCACACGTCAGCTGCAAGAGGTAAGTTCACCGCCCGTGCTGTGCATACAACGCGCACGCACGGGTGGTGACGTGGCGAAGTAGAAGTGGACTGAGTAATGAATAAACACACATTACGTGCGTATCGAAACGTATAAAAAACGCGCTTTTTTGAATTTTCGTTTGTTTTCTTGTTTTCGCCAGGGGGGTACGTGGGGCAAGGAGAGAGAGAACCCGCCTGAGGAATTTGAAAAGTCGCCTCCAATAGACGGGCGACATGTCAGCCTGCGGTTAAAAAAAATAAATTAATTAATAAATGAATTAATCCAATGGTTAACTTTGGTTTAACTTCATTTATTCATAACTTTTGATCCAAAAGTCCGATTGAGATGATTTTTTCATGGATTTGTTCGTCTTGATCCCCTCTTTCTATCTGTATGGTTGGATCATCAAGATAAAGCTTGTATTGATAGATATAGACTTATTACTCATTAAGGATAAAATGGTCATTTGTTCCATTTTACCTAGGTATAAAAGCCGAATTTCGAGAAGGAGGGGGTCATTCTTGATGGTTCTCTATCACAGCTGCAAGACAGAGAGGAGCCCCAGCCTGGATCAACCCTTTTGATACTTTTTTTCCTTTATTGTATTTGAACTTTGATGCATTTTGAATGAAATTGGTTAAGTTGTTTGTTTCTTCTTCTCGATTCTAATCTGAACTTCTAAATCGCTTGGCTTGAGCGGCATGTACAAGCCCTGGTTAGGATTCAGAGGATAAATTGAGGGATTTACCCAGGCATTCAGTTGGATTACCAAAGAAAAACTCTAAAAAATTTTAGTTTTAATTCTTAGGAGATTGAATTACCCATTTCAGTTCTGAATTACCAAAGTTGCAAAAACAAACCAAACTCAATTTAAAAATTCCCTTTTAACCTCTCTAATTGGACCTACCTAAGAGGGCCTTAATGGACCCCTTGTTGGACCTACCTAAGAGGGCCCATCTTGACACCCCATATAAGGGGGAGATGGGCGTCCTAGGTCGGCAGACCAGAATTTTCATTGAGTTGTTATTGTCAGTTCTCGGTCTCATGCAAGAGAAGAATGGAGGAGGAGAGGAGAAGAAGAGAGGAGGAAAAGGAAGGGAGGAGGAGAGAAGAGGCTGAAACGACTGCACCGTCGCATGCCTCGTTCGCGTGCGCGTGCGTTCCCCCCTCCCCCCCGCCCCCTTTCCATTCTCCTCGGACCCACTAGTGCGCATGACTCACACAACCAGACCTGCGACAATTGCTGGTGCCACGCCGTCAGTCTGCCGCGAATCGCTAGCGCTCGACTCCACGCCGGACCACACCTTATCTGCTCGACTTGACTACACGACGGGCGCCCACTCTGTTTGCTGAACAGCGTCGCGTCCACCCCGTACTGCTTATGACACCACCAGCACCATAGTTGCACTGCCGGTGCCGCCTATGGCTCCGCCTTGGGTTGCCGCCATTGGACCTCGTTCTCAGCATGCATGTGTAGCATTTGTCTCCATCCAGCCCATCCTCTAATGCCGGCAACATTGCCAGACCACCTCGCACAGCCACATTGTTGCCGCTTGATCACGGACATAATCCGCATCGCGACAATCATCCACCGAAACAATGCGGCTCAGGCCCGCGTTTCACCCCGCATGTGCCAACTAGTGAACCCCAACTCTAGCTCTAGTCCCCGGTGCTCCTACGGGTTCACAAGGCGGCAGTTCCTATGCCTCCGGTCAACTCCTGGCTGTGTCCGTGACCCCGCATACGGCACCTCTTCGTTGCCACATGATCAGTGCATTCTTCGAGCTGCAGACTGATCCCTCCTGGCCTGCGCGCTAAGCCATCTCGGCCACCCTCGCATCCTACGTGTTGCTGCACGCCACGCTATCTCGTCACCTGAGTCACTGACTGCTGAGCGTGTCCATGTGCCTAAGCCGCTCGCGTCATCCCCAGCTCGCACCGGCTGTCTGCCTCCACTCGCGTCGTTCATCCTAACACTGCGCCTGCGAGTCCAACCATTTGCTTGAGCCACCTCGCCGCTGATTTCCTCGCTCTCTTTGCCTCCAACCTCCGGCATCAGGCTCCTGCACCACGTCTCTGCCGCTAGTCAAGCCAAGTCGTGCCCGCCAACGGCACGCCTCCACCTACCTGCCCCCATCGGCCCATGCACCGACAGAGACACCGAGGACGAACACTGCCACCGATGAGGTACGTTGTTCCCCTTGGTCGTCAGTTATATTATGTCTTTCAATATATTTTCAGCTACACTCTACCGCGCTTGGGTTAGAATTAGATGAGAGCTCATATCTAGAAAACTATGTCTCGAGCGAATTCCCAGGTATGGGTCAAGCCCGTCCATTACGTGTGAGCGCCAATAGAAATGTTCTATTAGACGTCGTAGTCGTCATTGTCACCGGTTGCCCACTCGGAGCTCGAAGCTCGACAAATCCCCATGAGTCGGGGCCTGCACGTGCATCTGCCTAGAGTTCATCGCATCACGTAGTTTCATTCCCTTAGGGAATTATCCGTCGGACGACATCACTGACGATGTCCGGCATCAAATTGGTATCAGAGCATCGTCTCAGTACCCGACCGGACGATGTCACCGACGACATCTGACATTAGTAATCTTCATATTCCTCATATCTTCTCTTTCGTTTTTTTCTCTCTCCCTCTCTCTCTATAACAAAACTTCTTAACTCTTCTAAAACTAAATACAAAATATTCTCACCTTATATTTTTAACTATTACATCTCTCTCTATATCTGATTAACTCTTATAAATTAGTTAAACCCTATTCTCCTACCTATCTCTCTTACTCTTAAATTTTAAGCATATAGATATAAGTAAATATTTCTCTCCTCCATTAATCTATATCTCAATAAATAATCCCTTCTTCTCCCTATTTATCCTAATTCGTATCCCCTTCTTGTTCATTCTTCTGCTTCTTCTTACTTCTTACTAAAATAAGTACTCATATTAATTAAATTCTTACATCTAAGTAAAGTGAAATCTTATTCACTAACTAACTAAATATTGATACCCATCATTATAATATATATCTCCTATCCCATATAAAACTTAATATTAAATAAATAAATATCATTCTCTATCTTAATAATCTTATACACCTCTTCCATTACCTATCTTACTATCATCCTTTTTTCTGTAGCGATACCTCAACCATTAAATTCACCTCTAAAAGCCAACCACTATGGAGACAACCTTGATCCTACTATACATTTGAGTGAGTTTTCTATAATTAGGAATTTTACTTGACTCAGGCAAATTAAAATTACAACACTAAAATTAACATCACACTTTATTTTCATCATTGACCATTACTGAAACTTAGGATCTGCTATAGCAATCAGTTGCCCCAATATGAAAATTTTATTAGACTAAATTGTCTTTTAAATGTATTTAAAATACATTAATACTTCATGACACTATAAAAAATTGTGTTCATGAAATAAACATAAACACACTTTCTTAATCAGACAATCTTAATAAATAAAAAAATTGGAGCATTTTTATGCAAGAAATGTATAAATATAATAGGTGTGTTGTTTTAATTGACATAATAAATACAATAATTGAAGATGAATTTTAAATGCTTTATCATTATTCATCTTATCAATAATGTGAGCTCAATACCACATAGGATATACATTAGATATCGATTTGATGAACTAGCTCTAATGACTTATGACAATCTGAACATGTGAATTCATGAACTTGTGAAGTAACCTAGTCATTGACTTTGTCGGTTGGACACTGCAGTCTGATGAAAGGGAGGGTTGTACGCCATCCTATGGGCCTCAGAGGACCCTCAAGGATAGATCATGATATCGTCAGGCATGGGAAGTCTATCCTTGGCCTTAAGAAGGCATTTTTTACCCCAATTCATGTATCTTCTAATTAGAGTTTAATAGCGGCAGAAGGAGACCCATTCAAGGCTCATCTGGCCCAATAGGAGCTGTGATAGCTCCAGGAAAGTTTCTATGGCTCAAGAAGATGCTAGAGAAGATCAAGATCACCTCGGGTTCATGACAACACATATGAAGGTAGGCAAAGATTCACATTGAAGCTTGGAGGCTGAAATCAACACACCCATTCTATGCCTGCTAGAATCAGGGTGATTTATGCAAGCTTCAACAACCTATCTGGTAGATCTATATGTTTCTATCATTCTTAGATACATGAAGTCGATTGAAATCAAATTAGGAATTTATTTCATATTAATTTTTATAGTGTGAACTCATTTATGCATTTTGACAACCATTTACCAGGCATCGATGAGTTCATCCAATTTTATCTTATAAAAAACATTAGACGTCCTGATTAAATATATAGACCTCATGAAAATATATAAAAGTACTGATTAACTGCGTTCTATTATTATAATCTACCTCTGAATGAAGTACTATTATAATCTTCCCATAAATGTAATAAATATCAAATATTTATTCCTTGATTCCTCATATAATCTTAACTACACTCTCTTATCCCTTCCCTTTCTATCTAATTAATTTTCATTCTCTTAAAAATTAAAAAAATATTCTCTCTTATCTTTCTAATTCTTACACTCCTATGATATATCTATAATCAACCTTACCCAATTAAAAAATATATAATTACATAACTTCTTCATTTATATCATCATAACTCTTGTATTCCATTTATAAAAAATACACATATCCCTATCTCCCTATGCTCAATATTCAATTACATACAATGTTACATATAATCTACATCTTAGTTAAAATCCAAAAATAACTCTCCAACTTACTTTCTTCCTTTATTATTATACTATAAATCAATTTCATTGTCTCACCTAATAAAAATATATAATATATTTTATTATACATAGTATAATAATACTTATCCCTACTCTAGTTCTCTCTTGTACTACTTATTGTTACTTGTTATATATATCATCATAAACTCTACATTTAACTACTTCTTTCCACTTATTATCTACATTCTACCTTATCGCTAACATAGAAAGATTATTATTATTCAACCCTTACAGTATCTTATTATATACTTAATTTCTCTTATTACTCACAATATGACATTATTTTCCATAACTCAAAATAAACCATTAGATCAATCTCTAAAGGACAGTCTTCGTGGATATGACTTCAGTCGTACAATTACACATTTTATTTGATTGATGAAAATTAAATTTACAATAACATTAAAATGAACATACTAATTTTCCTCCATCAAATATCCAGATAGAACAACATTATTCAACCTCATTAATATGATGAGTATGATCGACCCCATAGCTATTAATGTAGAGACGCTAAGCATAGATAATGGTTAAGATCAGATCTTAGTTCAGGTGCAGCAATCATTTGACAAAGATGATTGAGTGGTCAAGATGAGATCATCCACCCGCATATAAGAGGATTCATTTCAAGAAAGACGATATAGTGGAGTCATTGGTGAAGACGAGTTCTCCAACATTTTTTGAGTGGATAGTAGTTACTAATTTGAATGACCAATTAGGGCTTGGCAGTTGACCATACCTTAATTCATTATTGGATCATCAACTAGATCAGGACTATACATACAAGGTAACAAATGACATATAAGTTCCACTGGTGAGTCAATACACTCCTTTCTTTCTTCTATAGCACAACATGTAGTTTGGTCCTCCGAAGGCTGAAAACTCTACCTATTGATTGGGTTAAATCAATAGGTTGTTAATTAATCTATATGATGATACATATAATTAATTTGGAAGGTCCATAAATATTATTAATCCATTCGAGTTATTAATTAGACTAATATATGAGTCAGGAGGGTCACACAGAAATGGTGTTTGAAAGTTGGAAGAAATATTAAAAGTTAAGAAAATGTCCGTTATTATAAATAAGAGAATGCCCTAAACAAAATTCATAGAATAAAGTATTGATGAAGGCCCGACCCTTCTTCTCCCACCTCTTCTTTGCTCCTCTTTATCCTCAATGGGACTTGGACTGCACAATGATGATAGTGGAGCGATAACGAGACTATCAAGTTGAAGGTAGATATTTTATGTACCAAATGTTTGTGTGGATACATCGATATTCATGACACATGAACAAATCAACCCATCTCACTAGAGGAACTGAAAAATCATTGATCCAATTCATGCACATATCATTTTGTAAGTCTCATTAGGATTTTGTTACTAGTCCTACCATCACACATGTCTTGTCCAACTCCCCTGCTCGTCGGGGCATATCCACCCCATCAACATCGATGCCAACAAAATCGTTATCACTCAAGCCCACTCCACCATTTTCGTATGCTCAACCATCGCCACTCGATGTACTAATTTATCTAAAATCATCTGCTCAGTCCACTCACTCCATCGTAATCAACCATCACCTAGCACTTCGAAAGTGCATGTGAAGGAATTTATTTAATATTAACTAATACTCTCTACTTTAAAGTTATATTTTGAATGAAGGTTTATTAAATTAGGTTATCTAGGATTTTTGTCAAACCATTTTATAATTATTTTAAATAAAATTTCACATGTTGTCATTATAATAGACTTGGTTCCTTATATAAATAAGAAAATAAAAAGTAGAAATTAAACTTAAAATTCACTTATTTTATACTTCCTCCATGTGGATTAGAACCCTACTTCCTCTATGCTCATGAGAAAAATTACAAATATTTTTCCAAAAACCAGAAGTCTTAAATGACGCAATTAACCTTAGTTTCTGGTTCATCTCTACATAAATCACAATATGTTGAACATTTAAGATTAATGAGGAGCTCCAAAAAATTATCAGTATTCCTTTGGGATACAAGCTTGAAACATCATAGTCTACATTAATTTAGCGCCTAGAAAGTTTGTGACTTCCATGCCAAATGAGATTTGCGAGCATATGGTGACAACCAAATAATCTTTATGCTAGATTATGGGAGAGTCCAACCCACGTGAAGAGGCACACCAGGGAAAGCTGGAACTAAGGACTGAGTTATGAAGATTTGGAGGATATTCAAAATAATTACATAGTGAGTACTTTTACTCTCTTAATAAACACATATTTGTTTTGCAAAGAGGGGCATCATCTTAAAAGATGAATATCTTCTACATGACGATAATAGGAGTAATTTTTTTTCAAAGAAATTGCAAGTCCCATCCCGAACAATATCCCATCAAAAGAAGGCTCAATTATATAATATGTTCAAGTGCATACTTAAAATCCGAGTGAGTCGGAAAGGGTAATGAGACAACCTGATCGATATGTTAAACATATTGCTACGAGTAAAGTCGAGAAACTATAAACTAAGGATGACGATCATCTAATCTACGATGAGGCGGTTCAAGATTTCAATTCTAAAAAAATTGACAAGAAACAATGATTCATAAATTCAGTCCTGGCAAGCAAACCAAGTATGGTACTTGGTTGACCCTCCGGAAGGTATATATAGTATCTATAACGTGTAAGTGAATCTTTGTGAAAAAGATCAATGTTGATCAAGAAGTTGACACATAGATTTGCAAGGTTGGTTGCAAAAGGTTATCATTCAGAGATAAGGAGACAAAACTCAGCAGTTCTGACGATTAAGTCAATCAAACTCCTTGTCTTAGAGGTGACTACGAGATGGACGTCAAGATTCTTTTCCTAAATAGAAATCTTGAGGAAGAGGTGTACATCATATAATCCACGGGTTATGCATCCAAAGGAATTTATAAACATAGTGTGAATATTAAAAAGATATATTTATGGATTCAAACAAGATTCAAGAAGTTGGAATCCAAGGTTTGATGAGGGGTATCAGATCTTACGACTTTGTGAATAATGAAGATGAACTGTGTGTCTAAAAAATGGCCAGTGGAAGCACAATCACTTTCATAATTTTTTTTTTTTGAAGAAAATAGGGCAGACCACCCGAAACCGGTGGCCCACCTGATACTATTTAAAAAACAAAGTCATGTACACATCATTTACAGCTATGACCGCACATCACTTTTATAATTTTAAATGTGGTTTACATTCTACTCATTGGGAATGATGGATGAATGCTGTTTTCAGTAAATTCGTGGATGTCTTATAACTTCTCCATGAAGTATTTGGGGAGATGCAACCTACGGATATGGAATACAGAACTATAGAGATAGATCAATGAGGTCGCTAGGCTTACGAGCAATTTTTTTACAAACTCAGGTGAGGAACACTAGGTTAAGCTTGAGGGTGAGGAGCTAAAGCTTCAAGGTTTCATTGTATCGAGTTTCAAGTCAGATCTAGATGATAGTAAATATCTATCCAGATTCTTGTTCCTTATTGTGCGATAAAAATGGTGCAATGGCACAAGCGAAATGATGTACATATTTTATTCTGTCAATGCATATTGGGGGAAATGCATGAAAACACAGAATATGATGTACATATTACACATATTTAATAGCTTGAACTCTAGCTTGAGCTATGAGAAGATAACAACAGCATATCTTAGGAATCAATTACGCAAGGGACTAAATATTGGTAACACTTAAGATCAGTCAAAACTGACCACCAAGCCTCAAATGGAAAACAGATGGAGGCATATCAGAGGCAACATCCAAATGAATAACCTATAATTCACTGTGTTCAATCAAACTTTCTGAACTTTGTTTTTGAAAAAATGAATCAATGGGAATATATGCTTTGGCTGTGATGGTAGATTTTGGGTAGAATGCATTACCTGAATGCGGCTGACAGAGAATAATTTTAAACGACTCTGTATTCCAGATTGATGTTGAGAACCGCGACAAATCCACACACAATGTCCAACCAGTCATTCTTTTCCTATATTTAACAAAGATCAAACAATCGTGTTGATTGCTTCAGCAACTATGATGGTAGAGATGTAACAATGAGGAGAGAGACATACCTTTGTGACTTGGAATGCAGTAACAATTTCCTCCAGAAACAATTTGTTACATCGCTCACGTCCATGACAGGAACCAGACATCTTATCCAACTTGATCTTCAACTTCCGTGTTGAAAATAAAACTTGGGAAAACAGTCGTGAGATTCCTGGAGAAGTTCCAACTCTTAGACCAAGAATAATTCAAGATCTACTGGAATATAGAAGCCATGAAAGGGCCAAAACCGGATATGATGCTAACATATGGTGTTGCAAAAAAGAAAGAGGGTCGTATCAAACAGTGAGAACTTGGTAATTACTCGGGTTAAGATTCAAGCGATTGCCACTCTGAAAAAAGCTAAGAGCATGGCATTACTTTTCCACTTTTAAATTTACTCGGCATGGTGTTGAATTCAACATTCCACGCTACACCTACTTTCGAGGCTTAAACGTTACACCTAGGATTCAAACCCTCAACCTAGGCTCTCATGCCATGTTGAGTTTAATCCCCTACCACTGTGCTAAAAGTTATAGATGATAGCAGGTGCACTACTTTCCCCATTAACTTTTCTTGGTAGGGTATAGACTTCAACACATAGTAAAAGATGGAAACTGTGAGCAAGAAAACTAAGTGACACATACGTCAGAGGCGGAAGCGTCATATTTCTTAAGAGAGTGGGATGTCTGGAAACGAATTCCCTCCATTCTGATTTATTGATCTTCCCATCCCCATCTATGTCTGCCTCTGCAAATGTCTGAATGAAGAAATTATTAGAACCCCTGGGTAGACAGAAGAAAAAGTGTTTGGAAGAGATATATATCTTACCCTCTCAATTATTATTTCGAGGAACTCATCAGGTAGTTTGATGTTGGACTCTAGTGAAATGGCCACTAGCATCTGTTTAACCTTCATTAGACATAGATGAAGAAATTAATATAAAGACATATATAATGAAATGCTTAGACTGCTCCTTATTAAAAAATGCAAAAGCCACAGCGTACATTATGAAAGCCTATCTAGAAGAAATGGAAGGATTCTGAGAGCTTACTTCTTCGGGTTCAATGAATCCAGTCTGTCTCAGGTCATACAGTCTAAAAGAAACTGCGAGGGATAATAAAAATACAAAAGCTCGCTAATGTATGAAATAAAACGTCATTAGACACTTAATTCCAGGTTTGTGCGCTTACAGTTAATTTTTTCTTCCATTGAAGCTTTGGGATGAAAAATGTTGAGAGCGTATACAAATTCTTCAAACTCAATGACCCCATTCCTCTTTTCATCAAAAACATCAAAAACCTGGACGAAACTGATTTGTAAGGCAAAAGGAAAAACATACCTGAAATTGGATCAATTTTACAGCGTAAAAACTAGTCTTCAAGGTGACAAAATCACTATTAGAAATTCTAAAGTTCCAGAGACGATCCCAATGATATGCACCTCAGTTCCAAATGTGTGTCTGGGGGATAAAAATCCTCTAGGTCAAAGTTTCCGAAGATGTACAGGACAAAATATTTTCTCAAGCAAAAAATGCCATTTTTTATCCTACTTTTAAAAGTTTCGTGGCAATAGATTGAAGCGGATGAATAAAACAACTCTGAAGTCAATATTTTTATTTTTTCTATCAATTCATCCACCCCTGCACCATCGAGTTTCAAAGGAGAGTTGTCCTTGGGAGATAAAAGGATCCATTAAATGGTCATTAAGCCATGCCATCAACTGATGTTTTTGCGAGCCATTTGCCCCGCCAAAGGAAAAATGCACTTAAGCGATGAGTCCATGGCTTTAGGACAATTGAGTAACTGTAAAGAAATTAGAAAAAGACCAGAATACATCAGAAAGAAATTAAATGGAATATACTCACCCTGTCCAAAAAGAGGTTATCACCAAACGCAGTCTTGAGAAGAGCTAATTGAAGTTCTTCCTGAGAAAGGAAACTTCAGTCAACACAGAAGAGCCGAGCTTCCGATGTATACCCTAGACTACTGGGGAAATTTTGGCATACATATAAGGAACAGTGAAATATTTGTCTTGAGGAAACTGGTTGTTTTTCTAAAATACTGTTTAAGCTAATTTTATCACGAAAATTTTTAAAAAATTCTCACGCATTCAGTGGACATAGCGATCCAATAAGCTTAGGCATTCAAACGCTCATCAACACAGTGAATAATTTAAAATAAGCACGGCAATATTTGCTTTATCTCCTTGAATAATGAACACCAGAATAAAATGACCACTTCGCTTTTTGTAGATTAATGTCAGAAAACTAAGAATAAATAAATGAATAATGACCATTGACAGTGATATCGTGGACCATGACAGCATAATGAAAACTTCTTGAGAAAAAGCTACTATTTCCTACAGTTACTGCTCAGTGGCAACCAGGAAGAAAAAGTAGCAAACGAGACCCAAAGATAAAAGTTTTCGGTTTTCGGACATGACTCACTTTGGCTGTATAGAAGCTCCCGATTGTAGTTCAATAAAAAAATCTTCAAATTAACATTGAATTTACTTCTGAGAGCGCTAACATTATGAGGGCAATGGCGAGAGGGAAATTTAAGTAGCATAATGGACTTCGCCAGGTGAGAATAAGAGTGAGGGGTGGACTTTTCTGGGAGAGAATAAGAGGGCTTATGAACTTTGCCAGGAGAGAATAAAAGGGTGAGATCGGACAATTCTCACAAAAGACCCAAGAGGGACTGGGGATCGGACAATTCTCACAACAACATTCTTTTTTTTTTTTAAGAACTCTCATACCAACATTCTTATATCTAATATTTGAGAGAAATTCAAGAAACATACCAGAATGGTTGTGGAAATTTTGAAAGAGGTTTAAAACAGATTAGTTAAGGGGAAAGGGCATTTTACACTGTAGAGCAAAAAAAATTAAGATCCATGGCTCCATCTTTCTTCCCGGCCTCCGATGAAGCATACTGGGATGATTGTGGAAGTTTTGCAGGAGGCTTAACATGGATCATTTAAGACAAAGGGAGATGTCCATTGGGAAGCTGAAACGAAAAAAGTTTTAACGGCGTTTGGAGTAGAAGTCGCTTTGCTTTATCGATCTAACGGCGCAGCAGGAACACCATAATATTAACCATTTTAAGGGGTAAATAAGTAAGAAGGTTCTTTCGCGTCCCTCTATTACCAGAATTTAATAAATCAGCTTAAATTGATGAGTTAGTTAAAAATTATTAAAAACAGCACCAACTCTGCAAATTCAGGTACCAGTGGTTGGGATGGAGAGAGCCTTGCGAACCTACCTTGTGAATTAAACCATCGTCTATAATGGATCTGCTCAGCTTCTTGAAAAGCTCGTGTAGCGCCTCAACTTCATTTACTGAGACTGCAGGTGAGGCGAAAAAATGGTTGACGGAACAAAAATCGGAGGAAAAATAACAAGTCGTAGAGAAAAATGCAACAACACCACAAAATATCTGTGATATCGGCACAAGAAACTCAAGTCCAACATTCAAACAATGTTCTACAGGCTAATATGAAACTTACAGTTTGTTTCCGCCGCGATTCGGCGGAAATCTTCGAACTGGAGAGGTGCATGCGTCCGGCTATGGCGTCGACCGCAGGCATACTCCAGGCAACCAGCTACTTCACGGGTGAAGTAATCGATGATCGCGATAATCGGCACACAGGCAGTGCAAAGCAGCTCAGCAAACGTAAACGAATTCCAGCTCTGCAACGAGAGAAATATATTTAAATGGAATGGATCGAATCGAAACGTCGAGATTGGTATCAAATAGAAGAGAGCAAGATCATCACAGATGACGCGGCGGTAATTCGCCGCTCCATGCGCTCGTAGAATCAAGAATCGGACCTCGGCGGGGAAGATGGTAGCGCATTCTGGTACAGACAAATTATAATCTGTTATTCCTCATGTTTTCAAATGAAAAAGTATTCCATTGGCATATTTAGACGAGACAGCCACGTGTCTGAACCACATCACGCCACGTGTTCGGATGCCACGTTCAAGATTGGCCAGGCAACCCACCTCATACGGCAAGACCCAAGTTGCCTTCGTCTTCGTCTCGTCTCAACCTCGTCGCTTCCCAAATTCTCCCCCAAATTTAAGATTTAGCCGAGAAATTTCCACGTTCAATCGATCGATCGAGGCGGAGAAATCTCGAGAGATGACAACCTACGGCACGATCCCGACGTCGTCCTCTCCCGGAGGTTCGAATTTGGAGTTCATCTCCAGAGAGAAGGCGCGCGTGAAGGCCGCCCTAGAGACGCGGCGGCCATGGAAGGAGATGGTGCACTGGCACGCCTTCAGCCTTCCTCACAGCCTCGGAGACGCCTACATCCGAATCCGAACGAACTTAGGCTATTTCACCATGAATTACGCCATCGTCGTGCTGGTGATCGTGTTCCTCGCCCTGATCTGGCATCCGATCTCGCTCATCGTCCTCACGGCCATGATTGCGGCCTGGCTGTTCTTGTACTTCATGAGGGACGAGCCTTTGGTGATCTTCCACCGGATGGTCTCTGATAAATTGGTGTTGTTGCTGCTCTCCATGGTGACGATCGTCGCCCTGTTCCTCACCAACGTCACGTACAATCTCATCGCTTCGCTGTCGACTGGCGTGCTCGTAGTGGTTGTCCATGGCGTCTTCAGAAAGACGGAGGATCTCTGCCTGGACGACGTGCCCCCGCAGCAGGGCGGGTGGTATTCCGTCATCGGAGAGACCTCTGGAGGGCCGTAGGATCTGGATCTGCGCCCTCGTCGACGGTTCGGATTTTCCTGGTTCTTCCGCTGTTCTTCGTCCGTGTTCCTGTTCTTCCTCAGTTCCTCCTTGCCTGACGAATGCGCTTTGAATCGGCGTACGATTTCTTCAGAAGAAAGATTGAATTTGTTCGTTGAATGTTTTTTTTTTTTAAATAGTGCGTTGTCACATGTTGTTTGCTCCGGTCTCTTTGTTTAAATATTTTGGAATAGGTTTATAATGTCGAGCTGCTCGACATTATTCTGTTCTGTTCTGTTCATTTGAAATGAATAAAAAAAACCCCACCGTGCCTTGTTCTTTGTTATGTTCTTTAAAAAAAAAAAGGAACAAAATTCGCACATTTGCACAAAACTAGAACAAAATTCGCACAAAGCGAACAAAAGAACCGCATATGGGTCTGCGCGATGTTCTGTTCGAATTCGTTTTTGTTATGTTCGGTTTTCCAATCAGAACAAACAATTCGCACAAATTTGCACAATAAGAACAGAACGACCACGTCTAGTCGAGCATGAAAATTTCTGAAAGTATCTGCGTGTGGGAATTAAAACTCATTTACCCCTGAAGGCTGTTCGGATGATTCGAATCTAGGATTTGTGCAATTGGAGAATGGTTTGTATTACGAGATAATTTGCTTTTCACTTCCATCAAATAATATAAAGTTTTCGAAGCCACGATAAAAAATGATAAAAAATAGGTACCGGCGAGCCTCATTATCATGTTAGCTTCCCCGAAAGAATGTTTGTATGGGACACTCTAAACTCATGTATCAGTCTATTTGATATCTCTAATGGTCCAGTAATATTGATTGATCAACCTTGCCAATTAACTAAAACAGTAACAGATGATGATATATATTTGATATATCTTCTTCCTTTAGTAAGCCTCCTTTAATACCAAGGGTGGACTATCGGATCTTGAACATTTAATCACCTTCATGGACCTATTGATGTATCCGAGCTAATACTCATTTGACTCTTGTGATTAAAGGCTCATATGTTATAGTCAAAATAAAATCCTTCACCCATGAGATGTCTTTGGTGTGTCAAGTATTATGACCACTTATATGACCCTGACATAAATAAAAATCATTAATGTTGAGAATCATGCCCTTGATCAACTTCATCTGAACTTAGTAAGGCAGCAAAACATCAAATAAAAAAATGTATTTGAAAATTAAAAACATAATATTACCAAAGGGTAACCTTTACTAGGATCAAATCTGTGATTTATTGGTTCATTGTCTGTCCTCTAAAACACAATCTTAAAAAACATAAGACTAAAATTATTGTGTGGTTAAAGTGTTTAGGCATTTATAAACTTCCCTTTATCAAAATAAATAAAGAATAGGATGAGAACGGGGTCAATCCATGAGAAGACAACTATCTATAAAACTCAGAATTTATGTATTGATTAAAGTTATTAAGAAAATGAAATTAGTTTATGATTCATTTTAACATTTTCAGAATATTATGATAATTTTATGGATTTTAATTTTCAGTAATAAAATTTCAGAACTGCAATTTAACCCAATCTTCAGAAGATACCAAACCTAAATCACATATCAGAATGACACTATATTGAATTTTGAGTGGATATTATGATATTTTCACTTTGATTTGGAATGAAATGTAATGCACTTCACCATTAAAACCCGCCAAGAGAATGTATATTTTTCTCATGCCTTGGCATTTTGGAAATGTTTAAGTAGGAATTCAAAGATGAAGAAGAAAATTACAAGATAAATGCCTACTTTTGATGTGTCCTTCTTGACCAACTACAGATGGGGTGAGCTTCCATCGTAGTTTTCTCTCTATTCTCAAAGTTATTTTAACAATTCAAAGGTATGCAAGTAATTAGTCAATTCTCAAGTAATTCAATAAAATATAGGAGATCAAACAAAATTATTTCATTTGCAAGTAGTTCAAAAGAAATATTCTGTAAAAGCACCAAAAAACATGGAAATTTCATAAAATCGCACTATGATAATATGCAAATATGGATGTTTTGAAGCAAATACTTATGTAATATGCATGTTTGTTTTTTGTGAATTTACTTGTTATCAACTGTTCTACTAAAATTATGATTTCCTCTCCATCTAGCTTAATTGGAAACAACACATGGGAAGAGAAAGGGAAGAAAAGGTAGGGTACTAAAAAATGACTAGCAAGTGTATGAAAAGAGGTGCTCCTTTTATATCTAAAAAAATCATAAAAAGTCCTCATCCCCAAAAAGAAATTTAATAAGAGTCTTCCAACTTCGAGTATCTCCGTTAAAATTATTATATGTGCGACCCTCTAGGCCCATATATTATTCTAATTATTAACTTTAATGACCTAGTTACATTTATTGTTCACCGTATTATTTGACTATATCATTACATAGATTAATTGATTAAGGACAATTTAACTCAATCAATTGGTTGAGTTGCCAACTCGTGGTGTGCTAAACTATACCTCATGTTTAACAAGATACAACGGAGTAATAAAGCTCTCTCATAGATTTGTACTGTCATCAATTACATTGTATTTATAATCCTTTGGCGGGGAAAGACTCCAAACAACATGTGGCATGGGTAATTGTTAAATTCTAATGTCTTTCTTTTCAATACTAATATGTAACAGAGTTTAGCTCAAGTCAATATCGTCTTCCTCAAGTCAATATTCTCTCACATTGAGGGTGGATGATCCCATTTTGATCACACAATCACTTTTTTGACTAACAATTTGAAATCTTATAATTAAAAAGTCATAAATGATAGTCAGACTACATTTGTCTATCCAAATTGCACCTTTAGAATCTAAGGTCTTAGAACCAATTATGACATCAATCAATTTGATTGATGTTCGGTTAAATACCTAACATTAGTTATAATTTATACGATTAACTTAATAAGCTCCTTTCCAAAATTGTACCCTTGTTTATCCTTGATGTACCCTCATGGAGTATATTTTGAATAGGAATGTCTAGAACACACATTTAAAGATTATCAATCACCATAAGTTGATCTCTTCATAATATTTTTTCTCATCATGTTTTAATGTGATCAATTATAAGTATCATACATGCATTAACATGGATATATTTTATGAATGAGTATTGGATACATGCATTAATATGGACAAAATTTGGAATGCATGATTGACTTACATGCCAGTAATGATTTCAAAAGTTGAGAATCAGATACAAAACCACACAGGGATACCTATGGATTGATTTATTGAACTATTTTTCCCAAAGTGCACCGACCATCTATCCTTAATGTCCTATAATAATATTCACAATATCACTTGTACTTATTACATGAAAACAATCATTGTATTTTGATATCATCATAATTCACTTAGCCATTATATATATTCAAAGACTTTTTCATAAACATTACATGATCATAATAACACAATTTTTTCAATGAACTTAAACAAGCCATAGAATTGTGATTAGCATGAAGGTCACATAACATTCATCCCATGAGGAAAAAATACAATGATTGTTAAGACTGGGTACATTAAGAAGAGATCTCTAGCCATTGGAATATGATTAATTTTACAATGAAACTTAGTTTTCAGTTTCCTTGAATGAAATAAAAAAATTCCAAACCCATGACAAAAAATCATCCAAAACCAATTTCCATCACAAAATAAATATGTCGAACATTAGACCTCATAGGCCCATGAGACAAAAGATTGGTAATATATGTGGCCCTTTAGATTATGGAAATTTAGGTTCTTTGGCAATTGAAAATGAATTTTTTTATGATTTTTTTTTATGAGATTATGGCTTGGAATTTGGAAAATAATTTCTCATGCAACGAAAATTAAGGAGCAATTCATAATTGATCTCCAAAACAAACTAAATTTTGTGCACATTGTGGGGAACTTGTTGCACTATTTGCTTCTTATATGGGAAAGTCTCTTGAAGTTATTTAGTTATTATTGATGCATTATTTTGTTAGTATTGATGAATAATGGGGATGATTAGAGAACACCATCTCTGATATCCTTACTACCCTGGCTAAGGATTTGATGGATCTTCTTCCTTGAGTAATCTCTTGTTACATTGAGGATTGATGATCTCATATTGACTACTCAATCACCTTTGTGTATTCTTACTATAATTAAGCTAAGACATGTTTGAATCCCACGGTTAGAGACATTTTATGTCTCAATAAAACATGTCTCTCCCCACATAAGATCTTGGGTCAACGGGCTGCTTACATAATCGTGACATGAATCAACCTCATTGACTATTAGGTATAATACCATCAAGGATTCATACGAGTCATTTAGTGAATTCTTTCTCTAGAGCACCCAATGTATGTCATTAAAATGGATATTATGTAGGCATCCAGCCAAATCACACCACCACATTTTTACTTAAGTTCATTATTATTCTAGTGTGATGTTTACGATGAAGTCCATGAATGCATGCAGTGAAAGAATTCATTGAATATATCTGAAGAATCCTTCAATGACAGTATACATAAACGTTAATCAGGTTGAGTCATGTCATGGGTGTATTAAGTGATCCATTGACCCGAGTCACCAATGACATCTCCTAGATGGACAACTATGTTTTGACTATGACTTATGAGTTTCTAACCGTGGTATTCAAACAAGTCATAGCTCGGATATAGGAAGAAGCCTACGAAGATGATTGAGTGGTCAAGATGCGATATCTTCCCTCAATATAAGAGGAGATTGACTAAAGGAAGATCATAGAACTAAATCCCTTGCAAGGGTAGTGAGGATATTAGAGAATGCATTCCCAAATGATCCTTGTTACACATTAGTATTATTCAAACGAGGGATTGTGATTAAACAATCAACCATACCCTAGATTATTCGGGAGTCTCACGCAGATGAATGAGTATATATATATGGTAACCGATGACAGTAAAGATCCCATGAGAGAGTTCGAACACTACTACGTATCTTCTAGAGCACTAGGTGCAGCTTGACACTCCATAGATTGGAAAGTTAACATATTGGTTGGGTTAAATTGATCTTTAGTTAATTAATATATAAGTTGATATAGTTAATTAATAAGGTTGACTAATAATTATTGTTGGGCCACTATTTTTATTAGCTAAAATGTTATATGGGCCTAGATATCACACACATAAGATCATAGGTGCATTGGTGAATACATTTCACTTAATGGGGCTTTATAAAAAATATTAAAATATAAATAGGAGAAAGGGGAACCCATTTTAGGCACTTAGGCCAGCTAGAGGTGCCCCCTTTTTCTTCCTTCTGAGTTCTTCTCCACTAATCCAAGAAGAGAATCCTCATGGTGAGAAGATCTACAAGGTTTTTACGAAGATTTGGAGAAGAAGTGGAGATCCAAGAGCAACTTGATAGTGTGGATACTAGTAGAGGCCGGGCACGTGAATGGTTTTAGAGCAATCTCAATGGGAGAAACACAAGTGTGGAAAAAGTTCCCCACAAGGTACATTTGATGTAATATGCTTTAAAAATCGATTTGGGATTGATCAATGAATCAGTTGCATAGGAAATAGTTTGATATCATTCAACCAAGGCACCAGTCCCAATAGTATTCACAATAATGACTATAATATCAACCATACTTATCATATATGAACGACCGAATAGTCCTATTCTATCTAGATAAATCAATGTCTGCTAGAAGTTTCCAACAAATTAGAACATTTAGAATGCACACTTGAAGACTAATGATCATTGTCTTTTGATCTCATCATAATTCAAGTCATTTGTATAGTCATAGACTTCATTATAAACACCACATGAGAACGATAATGAATATTTATTCAAATGAACTTAAATAAATAATGGAAGTGTGATGGGCTAATGGCCACATATTATCTACTATCTTTTTGTTACTATGAATGAAAATTTAAATTTAAATCCATGATAAAAAATCCACAAAAACTGTATCCATCACGTAACCAACCCATGTGACATAAATGATTCTTAATTTAGAAGCCCATTCATATTAATAGAATTTTGGACTCTTTGGTTATGGGAAAATGACCTATTTATTAGGAAAGTCACTTTTAAGTTTCCCATATCTAATAAAAAAAATAACAAATACATAAAATCAGCTTACATCACCAAATTAATCCTTTGAACATTTGACCTCACATGTTCTTGAAACATAACTAGGTGTCAACATTAGGGGCTGCTCAAATTAATAAAAGTTTAGGCTCTTTCACAATTCGTAACTTTCATATTTTATGAGGAAAGTCAATTTTTAGTTTCCCAAAAGAAAATAAAAAGGTTCCAAAGCCATGATAAAAAAAAACAATAAAAATCAAAGGGATTAACCTGTTGAACATCACATCTCTTCAGACCGTTAAATTACACTATTTGGCAATGGAAGAATGGCTTGTTTTACAAGGAGAGATACTATTGAGCTTCTTAAATGAAATAAAAAAATTCCAGGCCCATGAAAAAAAATGAAATCATTTTAAGTCTTTTTTATAGAAATAAAATCATCAACTCGTTGAATTTAAGAAAAGAACAAGTCCAGATTTACAAAAAACCTAAACCTAGACATAAAGTTTCGTCTAGTCTTGGTCTCGGTCCGGTCTTTCTTGGTCACCTCACAACATTTAAGTAGACTTCATCGGAATGTCGCCTTCGATATCAAGTGGTGTTCCATGATGAGAGAGTAAGAGAGGGAGAGAGAAACAATGAGAGAAATATAATTTGAGAGGGAAAGAGTATGACTATGAGAGGGAGACAGAGTGAGAGAGTCAAAGGGAGAGAGAACGAGAGAGAGATAGAATAAGTGTGAGAGTGAGATAATGCGAGCGATAAATGGAGAGAATGAGAAGAAGAAAGGGAGAGAGTGAGAGAAGGGGAAAGG
The DNA here is from genome assembly GCF_029677425.1 of Wolffia australiana. NCBI lineage: Eukaryota > Viridiplantae > Streptophyta > Magnoliopsida > Alismatales > Araceae > Wolffia > Wolffia australiana. The sequence continues at coordinate 18,878,169 of NC_135839.1, read as the reverse complement.
GAGGAGGAGGCTGAGAAATTGTGAGGGAGGGAGTCTGAGAGGGGGAGAATGTGAGAAATTGATAGGGAGAGTGATAACATGCATTTTTAGTGGCTTAATCTGTTCATATATACATTTGTATGCATATTAAATTAAGTATATATGAATATTATCAAACTTAAATTGATTCAATTTATTTTCTGAATGGTATACTGAATTTTATGCATTTTAAGATATTTTAGGGGATTTTCTCACCAAATTCTGAAAGAATATAGATTTTTTGGAATTTTACGACATCAAATTCATAAAGATCTTATTTTTCTAAGTCGAAATATATATTTATTTATATCTTTGGGCCTTTATTTTATTAAATATTTTAGTGCCCTTATTCTTGTGACGCCACGTGTTGCCATTCAATTCATCAAACGATAACCAACATGAGTTCGGAATGATGATTGTCGACAGCCAATCATTGACCCACTTAATGATTGGCATCATCCAATCATTTAAATACATTGTTATGGCATCACGATTAGCGATGCCATAATTGCATTTGATGCTAATGAAATTACTTTTACCTTTTTCTGGTGTAGGGTGACATGGCATAATAAGGACACATATTTTTGCAAGAAACGTGTTACGTGGACCGATGAAAAAGAGAATTACAAAAAAACGATTACTTTTTCCTTTCTCTCATTTTACTTGTCAAAAATAGCAGCGCTGGTGAGGTGTCACGCAACATATGGCGCCATGTGTACACGTGACACTTATTTGGTGCTCTTTCATTAGGCGATCCATTGAAGGAGCCTGACATGGCACACACTGACGTGCCGCCATGTCAGCTCCGACAAAAGTTATTTAACAACTTATAAAATTAATATAAATTTATGCCTGATTTTGACTTTTTCTCCAGGGTGCCATGTGGCGCTACGAGAGCCGTTGATCATGGATGACAAGGAAGAATCTCAACCAATGATTGCATTAAATGATAGGACGAGATGAAACCTTGACCAAATGAAATGAAGGTGCTGACAAGGATAATGAGAGAGAAATCTTTGAATCAAATCAATGACTAGGAGTTGACTAACTTCCAGGCTTGATATCCGACGATCTAAAATTCGGATTGAGCTGAAACTTTAATGGCATCTTCGTCTTTATGTCCTTTATCCATCCATATGGTTGAACTCTCTATCTTTGTAAAAAGCATCTTTGAGTTCAATTCCTCCTAGAGAGGCAGATTAAAATAAAGTTAAATTGTGGAATGTCCATCAAGTGTTTCATGGTGTCTCTAGTGCTTGGAAAGGTTCCACATATAAGTGGGGCATTTGCATCAAGAAGACACCTTGATCTCGATAGAATATAGGGATCCAAGGTTAGCCACTTGCCTTACATTGAGTCTTTTCCAACACACTTAGGTAGTGCATTCATCGTCATCATCCATCACCTCCATCTGTTACCATCACTCATTTGCCTCCATTAGCATCCACTTCCATCCACTTCACGTTCCCCTACATCGTAACAATACCTTCACCTTTCTTATTCGTTAACATCACTCTCTCCCATTTTAATCATCATTATATCTCATTCTTGATGGATATTATGTGGCTGTCAAGCCAATCACACTACCATGCTAATTTAATTTCATTGAATAAAATATTTTGATTCATTATTATTCCGTGTGATGTTTGTAATGAAGTCCATGAATACGTACAATGAATTAGTGAATTATAATGAGATCATAATACAGTGATCACTAGTCTTTAAACATGTATTCTAAATATTCATATTCGATGGATAGTCGAGAAGGACATCGAATTATCCTGATAGAATAAAACTAGATGATCCTACTTATATGATAAGTATATCTGATCATGTAGCTATTAGTGTGGCGACACTAAGGACAGATAATGGGTGCTCTTTGGAGGAAGAGTTCACTGAATTGATCCGTATGAATCCCTGAATGGTATAATACCTAAACGTCAATCAAGTTGATTCAAGTCACGGTTGTATAAGTGATCCACTGACATGAGACACCAAGGACATCTCGTGAGTGGACAACTACGTTTTGACTATGACTTACGAGCCTCTAATCATGGGATTCAAATAAGTTATAAATCGGATGTAGTAAGAAGCTTACGAAGATGATTGAGTGGTCAAGATGGGATCATTCGCCATCGGTACAAGAGGAGATTGATTCGAGGAAGATGATGGCGTTTTCCAATGGCGTTTTCCAATGAGGAAGATGATGGCGCCCTCGGTGAGATGAGGCCAGGGTAGTGAGGATATTAGAGAAGGCGTTTTCCAATGATCCCCGTTACGCATTAGTACTAATCGAACGATGGATTAGGGTTTGACAATAAACCATTCCCTAAGTCATTCGAGAGTCTCACGCGGATGATGGATTATACATATACGGTGACTGATGATGGTAAAGGTTCCATGAGAGAGTTTGAGACTACTCGATATCTTCTAGAGCACGAGGTGTAGCTTGGCACCCCACGAGCTGGAAACTTAACCTATCGATTGGGTTAAATCGATCCTTATTTAATTAATATATATGTTGATATAGTTAATTAATACGGTTGGTCAATAAATGTTATTGGGTCATTAAAATTATTAACTAGAACAATACATGGGCTTAGAGGGTCACACACACAAGGTCATAAGGCATTGGTGGGTTTTGGAGAAAAAACTTAAGTGAAATATAAAGAGGGAAAAGGGTCTCATTTTAAGCACCCATGCAAGCCTGACTTGAGAGCCCCCTCCCTTTCTTCATTCTCAACATCAACCAAGGAGAGAGTCTCCAAGAAGAGTTGAAGAGGAAGAGGTGGAGATCTAAGTGCCCAGTGATTGCCTAGATACTTCTAGAGGCTGGACACGTGAACGGCTTCAGAACAATCTCAAAGTGAGCATGTCAAGGGTGGAATATGTTCTCCAAAAAGGTACATTCAATATGTTGATTTTAAAGATTGATTGTAAATCGATTGGCACGCTTCCACATCCATGGAACGTGTTCTCCATGGACGAACCTTGGCACCGAACCCAACAATTCTCACTTTACATATCACTATGCCTTACTCCCTCTTCTTCGTTGCTTCCCGTCTCTACATCCTTATTATAAAATCTAATTCCTAAAACCCTAAATAGCCACCTCTCATCATTCATTCAACCCTAATCTTGTTTCATTCTACCTATTCACTACCACGTATGCTATATGTAACTTTTCTCATCTTCTCAAATTCACCCGATTGAGAGAGTTTCTTTCCTAACATCCGTTCCCTATGGAGACGACCCTTAATCGTTACTAACTAACTAAATTATTTTACGAGTATAAGTTTATACATATTATTCATTATACTCAATCTCACAACCGCGTAAAATTACCAAAATTTTGAGTTTATCAGAGAATGTGAGAGGTATACACTAAGAGAGAGGGAGGGAGAGAGTGAGAGATGTAGATACTGAGGGGGGGGAAGAGAGTAATATAGAGAGATAATGAGATCGAGAAAAAGAGAGAGTGGGAGAAAGAGAGAGGGAGATAGAGTAAAATACATAGAGAATGAGAGTGAGAAAAAGAGAGTGGGAGAAAGAGAGAGGGCGGGAGAGTAAAATAAAGAGAGAATGAGAATGAGAATGAGAAAAAGAGAGAGTGGGAGAAAGAGAGAGGGAGAGAGTAAAATAGAGAGAGAATGAGAGCAAGAAAAGGAGAGAGTGGGATAACGAGAGAAGGAGAGTGAAAGAGTGAGATTGAGATAGTGCAAGATGGAGATAATACAAAAGGGAGAGAGAGAGAGTGAGAGAGTGATACTCAGATAATGCAAGGCTTAGATAATACAAGAGAAAGAGAGTGAGATAAAGGGCGAGAGTGAGGGAGTGAGACTGAGATAGTGCTGAGACAGAGATAATTCAAGAGGGAGAGAGGGAAAGAGTGAGACAGTGAGAGGGAGAGGGAAAAAGTGACATCGGGACAGCATGAGAGAGGATGTGAAAGAGAGGGAGAAAAAGAGAGAATGAAAGTGGGAGAGAGGGAGAGTGAACGAGAGGGAGAGAGAACAAGAGTGAAAGTGGGAGAGACAACGAGAGGGAGAGAGAAAGAGAGTGAAAGTGGGAGAGAGAACGAGAGGGAGAGAGAGAGACATAGATCAAGAGGGAGAGAGATTCAGAGAAGGAGGGAATGCAAGAGGGAAAGAGGGGGATGATTGAAATATTTGTGGCCGTCAAGCTAATCACACATTAAACATCTCGTTCCATGTTCATTGATAGAACATATTCATTATAGTGCACGTGTGATGCTAATAATGAAGTCCATGAATACATGATCGGACTAAAAGAATTATGATGAGGTCGTAATACGGAGATTATGTGTTCCAAATATTCCTATTTGAAGGATACGCGAGAAGGATATCGAAGTATCCAGATAGAGTAGCACTATCTAGCCTCACTCATATGATGAGTATGGCCGGCCCCATAGTTATTAGTGTGGAGACACTAAGGATAGATAGTGGGTGCTTTTTAGTGGAAAGAGTTCACTGAATTGATCTGTACAAATCCTTGAGTGGTATTATACCAAACTTTCAATCAAGTTGATTCACGTCATGGTTGTAAAAGTGGTCCTTAGGCCTGAGATACCAAAGATGTCTTGCGTACGGATGATTGTACTTTGACTATGGCCAACGAGTCTCTAATCACGGGATTTTAAACGGTCTTAGTTCGGGTGCATCAAGAAGTTCACGAAGATGATAGAGTGGTCAAGATGTGATCATCCACCCTTGGTATAAAAGGTGGCAGGTCAATGAAGACGATGCGACGAAGTCCTTGGCCAAGGTAGTGAAATATCAGAGAAGAGTTCTCGGATGATTTACGAATGTATTAGTACTAACTCGGATGGCCGATTAGGGTTTGACAGTTGACCATACCCTAAGTCGTCTAAGGAGCTTCGAGTGGATGAGGGACTATACATACAAGGTAACCGGTGACGAACAACTTCTATGAGTGAGTCGATACACACTCCTTTGTATCTTCTAGAAGTTGAGGTGTAGCTTGGCACCCCACGTGTTGGAGACTCGACCTATCGATTGGGTTAATCAATCTGATATTAATTAATATATATGATGATATAGTTAATTAATTTGGAAGGCCAATAAAGGTTATTGGGCCACTGGGGTCGTTAACTAGACTGATACATGGGCCTAGAAGGTCACGCGCAAATGACCTTTTGGACGTCGGAAGATATACTTAAGTTTTGGGGGGTTTTGTGAAAAATACCCACTTAGTATAAATAGGGGAAGGCCTTGAACGAAATTCACCAATGCCAGAATTGTTCAGGGGCCTGGCCTTTCCCCTTCTTCTCCCTTCTCCCCACACCCACTCTCCATCCCCCATGCGATCGGGATGACGTAACGACGACGACAAAGATTGAACGGGGCTCGTCAATGATAAGGAGCAGATTTGACGTGTCGAGGATCGCGTGGATACGTCTAGAGGCTGCACACTTGAGCATCTCGACTTCTCACTCCGAGATTCAAGAAATCACGGATGCGATTTGTGCAAAGGTACTTCGTTACATAGTTTTATTGATGCTGTTCGATTCTATTTAAGGCTTACGCTGCGGAATATTTTGATTTGTTCATTCATATCAAGGGAAGTGGGGGTAGGCCAGAGAGCAAGCAGGAGGGAGAGAGTTATTATAATATAATATTATATATTTATATATATATGGACAGTCTTTGGTCCTGTTCGACGTGCAAACCAGAACCGGACCGAATGTTCAGTCCGGTGTGATCGAACTTTGTTCAGACGATCATTCCCTAACTATGTTCTGACCGTTACATTGGAGCCTGCTCAGATGATTAGAATTTGGGGGGCAATTAGTAAGTAAAGTGGGTTTGGAGGAAAATTACATTTAAATTTCCGCAAATTACATAAAAAGACAAATGTAAATGCATCGACCACTGCAATAGGCAAATAAAAGGGGGAAGAAGGCCAAATAAAAGAGTTTTTATTAATCTTGTGACTGAATAAATTTCCGGAAGGGCGCTGCGGGGGAAGGAGCCGTTAGGTGCTGGAGAAAAAATATTCTTTCTAGATCTTCTTCTCAAATCCGCTGGATCTCGGCGAGGGACCGAAAGATCATCATCATCATCTTCCATTGAGGGAGAGGTGAATCCGAGACTGTATTCATTGTAGGAATCAGAGAGGTGTCTGGATCGGGGAAAGAAGGAAATTCGGGAGATTTCAGTTCCGTTTTGTGTTCATTTCTCGCGATCTCAGCTGTGAGAAGAACTGATGTCATCTCGCCTATTCGAGTACTTCGTCGTCTGCGGCATCGGGCCAGAAATTCAGACACTTGATGGAGAGCAAGGATATCAAGGAAAGGAGGTCCAGTACACCGCGTCTATCCTTGATCAGTTCCCTCCGACGGATCATTCTCTTTACCCTCCTCCACCTCCGCAGCTATCGACGGTGCGTACTTCTGTCGTTATTCTCTTTCCACCCCGCAATGTCGTTAATTTTTTCCGTTTTGTGCATTCGTGTATGATAACTTCCGTCGGAACTCTTTTGCATATGATAATTACTTGTAAGAGAAGGCAGCCACTCGACTTTTTCAGGAATGCCTACTGTATTCCAAACCCCCGAATGCGAATATTTTTATGATCCACGCAAATTCTTCTTTTTTAATGTTTGGCGACAATTTCCTCCCTTTAATATCCTCAATTTAAGACGTTTCTTGAAATTTAAATTATTTTCTTAATCTTGTTGTGGGCTTGTCTGGTGATTTACGACCGAATTCCCTCTCTTGATCTATTTTTTCTCGTCGTATTCGTTTCGTTATCATTTCATAGAATGTTTTTGCGCACATTGCTGCACGTTTCTTTCGTTGATCGGTTGTTCATTACTATTTTGCCTTATTGGCATAGATGTGGCTAATTGTCAAAGTACATTTTCCGGGATTTTGGCTTACTCGGTGAAATCAATTGTGTGAGCCATGGTTGCAGTGTGTTTTACCTGGTGGTATTGAATTCCATGATTCAATTGATGGATCTACTTGTACACGGAGCTATCCAATCGTCCTGACTGGTATTTTTCTGGTCTATCCTCCTTGAGTTGTCCTAAAGTTCTTATGCAAGATTAATTTACACAAAAATTATTTAGCTTCTTAACAGCCTAATAAATGCCAAAATGCTCTGTACTGGTCTGGACGAGAAAGTTCTGCCTGACTTTATAAACTCGTGGTGATTCAGACTTTTTTACTTCTAGGTTTTCCAAATAATCAGAAAAATTAAGCCAATAATTTCATTATTTTCTGCAAAAATAAACAAATCGGTTTATTATGAAGGGTGTTTATACATGCAAAATTTTTTTGTTACACAATTAGGCCCTATGCAGAATAAAGGTGCAGTGATGGTAATAAACATTTTTCAGCCGTAGTTCCTCAGTAGCTCAGTGGTGGAGCAGTTGGCTTTTAACTGACTGTAGATTTGGGGATATTTTATGTTTTCTGATGAAAGTTACGAAGTCAATTATTTCAGAACCTAGTGACCCCTGTCCTTCTTTTGACTTACTTTCTAAACTAGCAGAATCATCAAACAGTACATAAAAAATAAGTGGGAAGTTGATTGTTGGAAATGTCTTCTTCACTCTCATAGAGGTTACTACGTTCCCTTAATTCTTTGGGGTAAGAGCTTGGAATGAATGGGCAGACTTAAGTAGTATCTCTTGACTTCGTAACCTAAAGTCGAACCACTAGGGTAATTCATAGTACAAACAATAAAAGGGTAACTTTAAAATCAGGTAATTTTCCCATTCGGATAGAGTCTTCTACACTGGTAAATTTGGAATAGATTAAAGGAGTGACGGAACGGGAATGGGTCAATTGCCAAGAGGGGCCTGCATCTGCATCGAGAGCTCCTACTCTATGTTATCCACCTGGGAGGAGTGAGAAGAGAGATATGGTCAAGGAGGGGAAGGAGAGATCAGGAGAAGTTATGAAGGGCCTAACCCTTGGATTGCTGGCTTCGCCATCGTTGGATCCCTTTAGAGTTACCGACCTGCCGTTGTGACTCTGGCCCTCGTGAGCCTCCTGGCCAGGTTTAATCTCTTGGCCTGCCTTCTGCTGTCGATATGATCGTGTCAGTGTCCTAATATAAGATATACCATTTAAGGCTTCTAATGCACGGGTGAGAATATTTAGTCATCTCCTCCAGAATTTTGGTGACATCATGGCCAGAAGTTTCACGCTCATTTTAGGCTATTCAGAAAGCAGTAGTAATGCTATTTGCTCTCCCTAAGCCCTAGTAATTTTTGTCAGGATTGGGTCCTCATGTGCTTTCTCAGTAGTGCTTCCTAAATTGTCGATGGCTTTAAATAGTGCTGAGGAAAAAAAGTACCATATTAAAATGCTTGAATAAAATCATAGTAATTTCATATTCCTAATTGATATGTGTCTGGCATTTATTTTGTCCTAGTTCGATCATATTTGTTTCCATTCTTTTACTGTTTCAATTCTTTTAAAATAATTTCGTCCTAGTTTCCATTCTAAAATATTTTAAAATAGCATCCATTCTAATATTGTAGCATGGGCCTTTTCAATTATTTTCTCTATTTAGGACCTTTAATCTTACATAATGGACGAGAAAAACACGAGGGATAAGAAATAGTATCAAATAGGAAAAATAAAATAAGAGCAAGGTCGTTAATCTGTTGCTTGCCTTTCAAATACTGTCGTGGTATTCAAAGTTTGTTCACTTTAATGCAGTATGTCTCCTCATAAACAGAATTTCATATTACGTTTTTGTTAAAGTGCAGAAGGAGATGGATCTAAGATTTATGTCAGTTGCATTGCATTCCGAGACCCTGTTTCCAAAGATATTTTGGATGCTTACCGTATTCCAGGAAAATACTATGCCGATAAATGTATTTGCCTTGTATCACGCTCCCCCTGCTTTAATGTGCTTCGGGATGTTCTGGAAGAAATATTTAATCTCTGTTTTTCTCCAGAGGGTAGCAGGTAAAGTTCTTAACCTCTGTAGTTTTGTTGTTAATTCTCCCTTTTTTTCTTCTCTTCATCCATTTACCTGAAATATAGGATCCATGCACTTTGGTTATATCCTTAAAGATGTAGATGATTTCCTGGAAGCAGGGCTTCCCAAGAAGTGAGAGCTACATCCAGGAATGCAGAGTAGGATTAATGCCTTGAACCATAACTACATCTGCATTATTGACAATCAGAGAGGAAGGGCCGGACATGCGGTGCCATGGACACCATGGAGGAGGAAGACGAAAGATGGAACTATCAAGACAGGGTTGCCGAGGAGGACATGTAGGTGGAGATGGATTAGAGACAGATCAACTGGGATCTGGTAGTAGTTGAGGTTATGGACATGCTGAAGAAGTTTCGGCAAGGAAACTATGGTTTGGAGCACCTTAACAGCTCAAACTTATTTTTCTTATTGAAATGCCTAGCAGCAGTCAGAGTTGTCAACTTTCGACCCATCTCATTGTCCAACTCCATCTATCTCATAATTGCAAAGGTTCTGGCCAACAGGCTACGAGAGATCAGTGATCTCGTCAACCCCTTTCTGTCAATGTTCATACCAGGCCGGCTGCTAATTGCTGGAGTCATGGTGGCAGGTGAAGTTGTGGTGGCGTGGCAGAGAAATGGATCTAAAGGGTTCCTGTGGAAAGTGGATTTCACAAAAGCCTATGACTCTATTCACTGGGATTTTCTGTGAGCATCTATTAGGATGAGAGGGTTTCCAGTGGACTGCGTGCAATGTGTCTGGCAAAGTGTTACTTCCCACTCATTCTCAATGTTGGTGAATGGAAGACGGGAGAACAGTAGGAAATCCATCCACAACGGGGTGTCAGGTAGGGATGCCCACTGGCATCACTATTGTTTGCTTTTTGTGGTGGATGGATTCGCTATATGTGGCGACAAGTGCATGCCCCCAAGGCTTGCATAGGGGATTCCAGACATTGAGTTTCCCAACAAGTATCCTGCCTCCGCAGTATGCAGATGACATCGCCTTCTTCATAGAAGGCTATATGGAAGAAGCCGGAAACTTCTCTACACTGCTACACCTGTTTGCAGACTTCTCGGGGTTGCAGATTAACTGAGTAAACCTACATTCGTCGGCATTGGACTATCACAAGAGGAAGAGATACAATGTGATGAAGCTCTAGGGATGCCCATTGGGATGTAACCCATTTGATACCTGGGATTGCCTCTTACCCATGGAAGACTAAGGAGTACTGATTGAATCCCAGTGATTGAGAATGTGGAGAGGAGATTGGATGGTTGACAGAGCCGCGTGTTGTCGAGAAGGGGCCTGACTGGTAGTTTTGTGGTTGGTGCTTTGGCCATTACGTTGTTTTACAATTCAGTATTTACGTTGCTGCAGGGAATTGGCAGGTGCCTGGAGGCCAGAATGAGTAAGTTTTCGACAAAAGGACAGGAGGCAGGGATGGCAGAGGAGCCACTAGAATCTCTTGGGAGATGGACTACCAACCAGTGGAGAGAGGAGGGGCTTGGGGTGCTATATCTGCAAGACATGAACAAGGCGTTACTGGAAAAATGGGCAGGCCGGATCATGGGGTCAGTTGAGTCATGGCCATGAAGGTCGTAAGAGATAGCTATGGCACAGAGATGAATTGGGAGCGGCACATGACTCCAATTGGAGGAGCATCTCCATTCTGACTAGGGATGAGGGACATCTTTAGGTTAGTCCAGAGGTTCTTTGAAGCCAGGCTAGGGGACGGATCTCTATTGTGATACTGGATGGACGACTGGACTTTCTGATGGTAAGTTACAAGAGGAGTTCCCTGGCCTGTTCCATGTTAAGATCCTGCGAGATGTTTGCTTTTTTTTGATAAAAAGTTCCTGCGAGATCTTGGAATAACTGAAAGTAGAAATCGTTGAATTGTCAAGCAAATCAATCCAATGTAAGCGGAAACATCATCAGAGTATCTCATGTGCTCTAAAGAATGGGTAGATTGTTCCCATTTCTTCTTCAAATATCTGTCTGCACAGGCGATCTGGATGCCGCAGCAGCTCACGAGGGTGGACGTGTCTTTCGATGAGGCATGTTGGGTCTTGATCTGGGAAGGTGCCTTCAGGGGATGCAGGGAATGGGAAAGGGTCCTCGCATACTATGGGCAATTTGGCTCCACCACAACAAGGTGGTGTTTAAGGAAAGGGCTGTCTCGACGGACAGTGTCTTATATGATGTGGAGAGCCTTATTATTTAAGGGTTCTGGACGAAGGGATGATTAGAGAGAGGACCATGCTGGTCGTGTACTGCATGTTCATGTATATCATAAATTTCAGATTGATCACCGTTTCCAGTTAACTTCCCTCGTTCTTAAAAAAAAAAAGCTTAAAGATGGGGATATTGATTCTGATAGACCAGTGATATTAACATATTGGTAGCCCAGGAGGATGGGCCGAGCAGGTACTATTATTACGGGCAAGTATAACAGGCCTAACCCAGGCCCATTAGACAGGGCCTACTATGATGTTGGGTTAGAAGACCAAATATTAGGGGTCGGTCGTGAGGAGGAACTGGTATTGGGGAAAAGACAGGAAACAGAGGAAACGGTGGACGATGGGTGGCGGACTCCATAGTGAAAAGGCCCCCTCTCTCTCCCTTCTCTCTCTCCCACCCCTATCGGTAGAGACTGTGTTATTCCGACAGATCCTTGCGTTGGTATGATTTCTGCGGGTCGTGAACCCTATGTTTTAGTATTTTGGAATTGGTAGTGCTTTGAAACTTTCCCCTCTTCTGGCTGAGTTGGGCATATCAGATTCCAGATAGCAACTTGAAAAATGGGTTCAGTATTTCCAGAAAATGCTTACACAAGGGCGTGATGAATATATATATGTATATTTTCTTTAAAAAATGAATGTACAATTTGTGCCCAATTCAAGGGATTATATTTCTCTGAAGTTCTGATTTTTTTGTCCTTATATTATTCTTTTTTCCTTATTGGAGATTGATAAAAGAAGAGAGAGAGATGGAAAACAAAAGAGAGAATAGCAGGGTGGTGTGAGGAACCCACCCCCCCCCCCCCCCAATTCTTGGAACTGGACTAATAAGAATGTTAACTCAAAACTCGATTGAAGCAAAGGGTCCTTACCAATAGATGGGAGAGGAAATTACAACACATTATAAAGAGATATGGAAGAGGAGAGGAAAATAACAGTACTTTCATATAGTTCCAACAAAACAGAGCCTGCTCAATGACTTCCTTTGCTGCCATACTGATGGGTCAATGTTTCTCTCTGGATTCAACCTTTGGTACATCCAGATTTTGGAGTGGTTGCTCTTGTGCCTATGATATTTTCTGCCTTAAGAAGCTTCAGTATTTTTGACATCATCCAGTCCTCCCTGTTTCTTTCAAAAAACAATCCAGTCTTCCCTGTACAAGTGTCAGGGTGCCCCCGGTTAAAGATATGTTTTGACAAACTGGGATTGCATGCTGAAAGTTACATGGTAAACCCTCCAAACAGAGGGAAGTGCATCTGAGTACCAATGGAATAGTATCCAATGGCAATCAGTCACCTCCACTTCAGAAGGCAAATTTTATTATGATTTCTGCGCTCAGGTAGTGCGGCTGAGGTCTGTCCTGGAAATTAGGGTGTGGAGAAGAACGTTCTGATCTATTTCACATGAGCAACTGGTTCAAATACTAGTCTCATACAAAATGGGCCAATGGTTTAGCCTGGCTGCATGAATTAAGGCACATCACTTTTAGGTTGGTTATGGGTCTAAATTATGAATCACATTGCTTCTTTCAAAAACAAGGAATCACATTATATATTCCCGTGTGGGGTTGAATAACACAAGTCCTTATGTGGGCTACTTATAAGTAGTGACCCATACAATAAGATGTGGTCATATTTACAATAAAAATAAACTGGGTTTTCAATCCAAAACATGGCACAACATCAGTTTATATACATGGGTTAGTATGTTGAGGCTGAGGCCCATGTCCACAGTTCTGCGAGATCAACCTAATATAAAAGATGTGGATTAATGCTGAATGATATATCTTTAGTCTCACCTTTCAGAAAGCAACATTTGGTATACTTACTAAGTATGAAGCATTCAGCAAAAGAAAAACAGAATGACGCCTCTGTTCAGTAATGAAATGCTTTGTGATGCAATCACTTCACAACATTGTGCCATGTGTCTTGTTTTACCTGCTAACGTTCGTACTAGAGATTAGTTATTTTGGAGTGTGGTTGTTTGCGTCTGCCATCTTTGTAACTCATTTCTTTCATACAATTTTTCAGCATGCCATTGTGGGATATCATTGCACATATTGTGTCAAATGTTCCTCTTCCAACTCCGGGAAAAGATAGAGTTCTGTTTGCAATCGATAATTGTCTTCTTTCAGTAGAGTCTCCGCCAAACGAAGGGCTTCCTCAGGCAGATGTAATGGAAATTCTTCCAACGTGCCGTGCTTTGTATTCTGTTACTATTTGATTATTATGCTAATTATATTTCTTTCAAAAAAAAAGTATGCTAATTATATTTTTTTATCGGTTTCAGATATCATTCCAACCTCTTATGCAATGCTTGGATGTAGATAACGTTATCAAGCTCTTCACAGCTGTTCTTTTGGAGAGAAGAATTTTGCTTCGATCAAACAAGTAGTCTCCGCAAATAATCATTCTTTCTGGAAAAAGAAATACCCCTTTAATATTTGAACTTTGGGCGAGTGCATGAAAAATATACAAAATCTAGTTTAATAGAGAGAGGAGTAAGAAGTACATATTTTTCTCTGGTTTAATCACGAATTTCGTTCTCAGATTTTCTCGACTTTTGGGATTTATCTACGATCATCTTATTTTTCCTGAGTATTAGATCAGTTCTATTGATTAGGAGTAAGAGGTTTCCTCCCTAGCGTACTTGTATTGTTAAACAGCATGTCATTGGATACTAGTTTGAATATTTACCATATATTTCTGGAATGTGGGACGGATCGTGTGGTGATTATTTATTTTCCTTTTCCCAGGTATGCTCTTTTAACCTTGGTTTCTGAGGCAATCTGTCAGTTGATCTATCCATTTACCTGGCAGGTAGGTCATTTGCTTTAGTTGAGTCTTCTCGTATTTTGCTTGCTGGCCTGACTTTCTGGCATTCATGTCATTCTATTTTCTCATTTCTCACAGATTTAATCACATATGAGCAGCTCTCATTGAAGTTTTTTTAATAATTTTGCAGCACGTATATGTTCCATTGATGTTTTTCCGTGGGGTAGAGTACATTGATGCACCAACCCCATACATGATGGGGCTGAATTCTGGCGTTGATACATCTGGTCTTGTGATGGACGGTGTAAGTTACTTTTGACTTCAACCAGTTGTTTAGGGGATTAAATTGAGAGCTCTTTTGAGTGTCCTTCAATGCAACATGAGATAAGCATTCTAGTGCAGTGTTTTTGTGGGCATGTTTAATTATCCTATTGCAATGCACACACATCTTAGTAAAGACCTTTTTTGTAGTTTCACCAAATATGTGCAATGAGAAAGTTTTCAACTCTGCATAGGAAATTGAAGAACTTACAGTAATTTTTTAGGGGATGGTTGACCTGTGGAGGGAGATGCTAAAACACACAGAAACCTCCTTCAGGTGTGCCTTGCGGGAGAAATGGTGGGCCGTCCCAGTGTCGGAGGAGGTTAGACAGGAGTTATGGTAGAGGTTTTTGTTGCTGGATCCGGCGTTACTATGACAGTTAGACATAGGGAGTTCCTTCCTCGAGGGATATCCATGGCAGCATACATCATGGTGTGAGGTTGGACTAAAACAACCAGTGGAGGTTTGCAGTCTGGTCTGGTGGTGTCATTTTCTACCAACGAACGGGGCGACAGAGGAGCATCTAACTGTTATTTAGAAGCCAAGGGGTGTCGATCTGGTTCAGCTATCTGTGAGTCTGGCCCTGGCATTGCCACCTCGTCTAGAAAGAGCAGGGGATGAACAGATTGCAGGGTCTATGGAGCCATAGAGATGGAAATGTAGGCAGAATGGTGAAGGTGGTATGTGAGGGGTCGGTAAAGAGGCGATCCACCATTAAACCTGGCACCAACCTAAATCAGGTGTAAAAAATATTCACGGATGTATTATCAATGAAGGATGCAGAGTGGTACACCCATCAGATGACAGTCAAAAGGGGGGGGGTTGCTGGGATGGAACTGGAGTTGGTGGATGGTGAAACCCCTGCTGGGTTGACAGGAGCTGTGGGCGTATGATCAGAGGGAGCCACCAGAGCCAGGGCTCGGAGAAAGTTACACCTGGGCCGACCAATTATGAAGAGAGAGATCATGGGTAAGTATATATTGATAGAAGAAAATGGTGGTATGTCTGGAATGAGGTGGAAAGATCTGGGTTATTGTCAGGAAGGAAGGATGCTTGAGCTTTGCAGAGACTGGGAAAAAATGGGAGCTAGATGTTGCCTGGGATGAACAGGACGAGGGGCTTGAGGAGATCATAGTTGAGAAAACAGAACGGGAAATGAGGATAGTGAGGCAAGGTGTGTGAAGGAGGCTACCACCAAGATAGCTGGTATGCATCATATCCTGGGCAGGATTTAGCGACAACAAGACTGGCCAACAAATAGGTGCTTTACGGGGTCACCTCAAGACACTCAGGAGCCAAATCAGGACGGAGCATATTCAAAGGCAGGTTGCAAGGTATGTCGCATACCTTGTCTCGGACGGTGCACCGAGTGCGAAAGATGTTCCGTCGTTGAGGGTGTTCTTCCTTCCTTGGGGTGAACATGAGCCTCCTCACAACAAGAGAGAGAGGTTCCCCGCAGTTGCCCTCCATGACGTTTTCTTCAAACTCCTCGTTCTCATGTTCAAGCTCCTCTTCTTCATCATCATTTGCATCTGCATAATTGATCACCTTTCGAGTAGGGCAAACATTAGATTTGTGCCCTTCCTCATTGCACCGATAGCACTTCACCACAATATTTGGTGCATATGGGTTCTTCGTTGTTGAGCTCCTCCCAGGTGCTGCTGAGCCTGTCGGTCTCGGGGTAAAAGAATTCGACCGCCCATTGTGCCCTTGATTTTCTCCAGCGTGCCTGACATCATCTTGCAAGGGGGAAGGTCCACCTTGTGCGGTGCGAGATCTTGGCCTTCTTTGCATGAGCTGCTCAACTCTCTCCGCCGCCAACACCACATCAGTAAGCTTGTGAAACGGCTGGACAGAAAGCTTTTCTTCAATATCCCACCGCAAGCCATTCTTGTATCTCGCTATACAGTACTCCTCAAGCTCATTCAAATCAAGCCTTGTTTGTAGTCGATAAAACTCTTCAGTATAGGCACGCACAGATCTATTTTGCTGCTGGCAAACTTGATACTGTTTATATAAAACTTGTCCATAATCAGGTGGAAGAAATCGACCTTTCAGCAGCTTCTTCATCTTTTCCCACTTTCGAACAAGCTCCTTTCCAGATCGCGTTCGCGTAGTCTGCACCTGCTCCCACCAAGCGGATGCACAACCCTTGAACTTGTAAGAGACCACCTTTGCTTGTTTCTCTTCTGGGACCTTTGTGTAGTCAAAGAATCTTTCTACTTCAGCAAGCCAATCAAGGAACTCCTCTATTTCCAAGGTTCCATTGAAATGAGGTATCTCCATCTTCATGCGATATTCTTCTTCATGCCGGCTTCTGACATTTGTGGAAGAGGAAAAGTCCACATCTTCTGCAACTTTGTAACGCCTTGCATCCTCTCCACAAGATCTTGCATCAGATCCTTTTCTTGGGTTTTGACTGTGAGGGGATTGCTCAAAAGCAGTAATACGTGACAAAATTTGTTTCAACGTATCATGCACATTGTTGAAGTGCTCTTGAACAAAATCTCTCAAATCATAAAGCTCTTGCCTTAAAATAGCTGTTACCTCAGCTGAAGCATCTTCCTCAGTCTGCGCTGTCTTGCCTCTTGACATCCTTTGACGTTGATGCTGGAACGATAGACTTGCTCTGATACCACTTGGCGCAGCCTTAGCACAGGAACGGTGAAGGAACACGACTTGAGTCCACAAGCCTTGCTCTACTTGAAGTAGCTAAGTCCTGAATCCACAGAACTAGCTTCTACAACCCTTGAGTCCACAAGGGGTTGTACTTGAATCCACAAGCACAGAAGCACTCTCTAACAAAGAGAACACTCAGAGGGGAGAAACAAGAGTTTCAACAAGACATAGGTTTTAATAATTTAGTCAGGGGTACATGGGGGCCTTATATAGGCCACAAGGAGTGCAGGGTCGTCCATAATGACTGTACCCATGACAAGACAAGTCAAAACATTGAGAAAAACAAATCTGACAAGCTAAAACAGAGGATAAGCAGCTTGTCAGGCCTGAGCAGAGATATCCTGCAGATTCTGGGCCTTCTAGAAGCTGTCAGGAGATATTTTGTGTGGCTCAAGAAGATCCTGATGGGACAAAACAGAAGATTTGCAGATCTGACAAGTAAGAGCAGAGATTCTGGCAGAGGATTCAGTTAGAAGATCTTGTCAGAGATAATCTTGTCAGAAGATCTTGTCAGGGAAAATCCTGTTAGAATATCTTGTCAGAGAAAATCCTGTCAGAGGATTTTGAGGGGCTCTAGGTATAATTCTGCAGTTTCTGTCAGTTCTAGAAGAATCTCCTTCATGGGCCACAGCTTGCTAATGGGCCTTAGAAAATGGGCTTCTGGGCTGCGTCACTTAACTGGCTTCTAGAACCTGGATGATCTAGAAGAGATGAAAATCTTGTCAGAAGAAGAGAAGCAGTGAGGTTTCTGTGCGATAATAGTAGAGGAAGACAAGAAGTTGGAGATGGATTGGAGCCATCAGACAAGATAGCTGTGGGTGGAGGGAGGCTCAAACATGAGGTTCTTCCATCTCATGTAAAATGGCAGGAGGATATTAAATCATATAGTGAGGATACATACATGCAAGGAGTCAGGGGTTGGTGGAAGCTTAAGCAATCGGTAGAGCTTTGGTTGATCACTTCAAGAATTTCTCAAGGAGTGGGGATAGAAATGCGTGATGGAATGGCACGGGAGCAAGTCAGTTGGCAACAACACAACAAGGGTATTTGTCGAGGCTATCTCAAAGTTGGCAATCTGGATGGCCATCAGGAGGGCCATCAACATAGGAATTTTTGGCCTATTTCTATGTCCAACTCAACATACCTCATCCTAGAGAAGGTGTTGGCTATAAGGCTAAGAGGTGATGGGGGAGCTTATTGGACCCTTTCAATCAGCCTTCATTCCAGGCAGACAGCCGGCAGATGATGCAATAGTAGCATTAATGTAAAAGAAGAAAAACCAAAGGTTTTATGTGAAAGTTGGACTTCAGTAAGGCATATGACTCCCTCTCTTGGGACTAATGTTTGCCCGTCTGATATCCGATATCAGACAATTTGATATCTGGATGAATTTGAGACTACAAAGATGATATCCAATTTCAGGTACTTTTATCAGATGTCGAACGGTTATTGAATATTCACCCTGTAACGGAAACCAACAAAGATGAAAGCTATTTTGGTCCCTGCTAAACCAACAAAGATATTATTTACTTTTCACCGTGCAATTTTCGCTTCTCTCCCGATATTTATCCCAAATTATTCAACTTGTTTATATATTTCAACTTCTATGTTTCATATTTTGAATTTACAAGTTGGTTATTGGAAAACTGATATCTGATACTGATGTCCAATATCGTCATCTAATCCCTGAGACAAGGACATATGCTGATGTCGGGACCAATCCTTGAGATGAATGCAGATACCAATTTGGGGATGGATAATGGTATCAGAAAATGTCATCTGACATCAGGATATTGGTAAAATGGAAATTGGATTTCCCATAGATATCTGGTACATCAGTCCAGATATCATCATCCGATATCTAGATTGGTACGAGCGAACACGTCTTTGGGCTGCTTGTGGACATCTATGTGGCAAAGAGGTTTCCCTGGGGGATGGGTGGGGAGGATTAAGTGTCGTATCACATATAGCTCCTTTTCGATGTTTGGTGAATGGGCGCCGTGAGGGATGGATTCAACTGCAATGAGGCATTGGGCTAAGATGCCCTCTAGCAATACTTTTGTTTGTCCTTACAGTTGACACCTTCACTATTAGCGCAATTAATGTTTGTTACCACAGCCGGTTGTAGCACTTTGAAACACCAAGTATTCCATCACGGAGTCCACAAGCAGTCTGTTTTGTCTGTTTTGGGTTATCGCCAAAGGAGTCCCTCTGCTCAAGTGCCTTGGGAACACTGATTGGGACATTACCTATAAGGGACATAGGTTTTTGTTGGGGGGGATTTCAAGACCACGGATTGGAAGCCTGTCATCGAGAAGATGGAACGATGTGTAGATGGATGGTCAGCATGAGTGCTATCAAGGGGGGTTGTCTGGTGCTGTTGAGGTTGGTGCTTGTGCTTCCCATCTTCTATCTCTCAACCTCAAAGCTAACAGTCTGTGTCAGTAATCTCTTTGAATTTTTGATGAGGATGTTTCATAAAAGGCTTTGGGCTGAAGGAGTGAGGGGGATGGCCTCAGTAGCTTCGGGCGTGATCTGCATACCGTTCAACCAGGTGGCATAGGGGTATTACAGCTACACGACATGACTCTTGTCCTCTTGACCATATGGAATATGCAGATTTTTGGGACTAGAGGAGGATATGGTATTAAAGTGATGAAGGATAATCATGTACTATAGCTGGGTTGGAAATGGGATATATATCTGGTTAGAAGGGCATCTGCATTCTGGCAGGGATTGGGCTTGTGTTTCTTCTGGTTTGAGAATTTTTTGCCGCTAAACTGGGGGGCGGCTCTTTTTTCCTCTATTGGATGGCCACTTTGTCAGCTTGGGCCCCTCAATGGATAAAGTTCCCTAGATTATTTACTCTTGCAAAGATTCTGCAGGCCATGGTTTGGGCTTGATGGCACGTTGAACTTGTTATCCCAGATGAAAGATTTGTCAGAGGATGCAGCGGTCCCAACTATGACTATGAACCTAAGACCCTCAAGCGGGTCACATGATTGGTGGATGTGGTCTGGGATACATATGAGCTGGATACGAGTGGATCAGACACATACTAGTGTGGAATCGAGACGAGAGATGAGGCACTACAGTGGTTTGCTTGCACGAGACGATGTTGGAATGCTATGAGGAAATGGAGTGGAATTTAGTAGGCTGAGGATATTGCCGATTGGTGGAGCAACAGGGGTTAGTGGTACTAAACTTGCAATCCTTGAACACATGGTTGCTGGCAGATTTGTAGGTTACATATAGAATGGGGAAGGCAGCTCGGGTATTGTGGGTAATTAGGCTACATCGCAATGAGGTTGTGTTTAAAGGAAGGGCTTTGTTGACGGACAATGTCCAACATGATGTGGAGCTTAGCCTCTATGCTTTTGAGAAGTCTCGTTATATAAAGATCGGACCTTGAGACCCCTGAGGCATATTCTTTCCCTAAAAGCTTAGCATCTATACTTTTGAGAACTTGTGCATTCTAAAATCGCTACCAAACACAGAGTCCAAATTTTTTTTGTAGGTGATGATGTCTGGTTATTTTATCATTTGTGAACTTGTATCATTTGTGTGAACTTGTATCATGAGGGAAGAAATGAATGTGTATCATTTGGTTATTTTATCATGAGCAATACAGAAGTTGTGAACCTGTATCATTTGTGTATTTTTGGTTTAAAAGTTGTATTGAATATTTTTCATCTCCAGGTTGTAGTTGTTGACCTAGATCACAATCAAATCATTATTACAGAGGAAATACCAACTGTGCCAGAACCTGAGCTAGGTATCCTCCGCAGTGAGATTGCATGCCTTCTATATCCAAATGTAATTCAGATTGATCAAGTAAAGAGCACATTTGGGAATATTTCTGATGTTCTATTGAACGGAAGAAAGCCTTGGGGACGAGAACATGATATTCAAGTCAGGTAATACTATTTGAAGTTCCAGGTCTCTGTGACTTTAAGGTTTGACAGTCTTCTGCAATTCTTACTTTTAGAGTATTTCGAGTTTTGCTTAACAGGACCATACCACTTTTGCATATCCTAATTGGATACCTCTATTTTTTGATTGAATACACTTACCTCATCCCTATGTTAACCTAGGAAATTATTGACTCGGTTTCTTTGTAGATTATGAAGATGGCCCAAAAGAACATGCTTTTCATTCTAAAATTAATCATTGATAGCTGGGGTTATCTTGTTTCAAAAAGTTTGTTTAATGCACAATGTCTTTTCTGTTATTTGATGTGATACAAGCCAGTTGCAAAATTCACAAAATCAAGGGAATTTCCAACAGAATCTTATGCAGAATCTCTTGATAAAAAATAGAGGTATCCAATAAACATCAAGGAAGCTGGAATGATCTTTGTTCCATTCAAGTGCTTAACAACTGTGCTAAAAGCTCTTGGTGATAGCAAGGGCACAACGTGTCTCTTTAACCAGGATGTTGTGCTTCAACACTCCTCCACAGCCCCTGCCACTGTCCTATTTTATGGCCCTAGCATGCCATGTGTTGCTTCTGGGATTTGAACCTGCTACCTGGCTCTGGTACCATGTTAAGATTCAAGCACTTACTAACTGTGCTTTAAGCTACGGCTGATATCAAGGTGCTATTTTTCCTCTTTAAGCAGGATGTCATGCTTCAATAATCTTGTTCTTAAAAGTTTGTTTGATGTGTCTTTTATTTACATCAACAATTTGATGATTTTTGTTGTTTTTTACCTGAAAAAGAGCTGTACCTGGGCTCCAATTGATTGTATATTTATTAGAAAGTCCCCATCTGTTTGTATCATGTGGGAAGACCGTAAGTAGCTGCAGTATGATTTGAAAGGAGATAGACAGCGAATTAGAACCGTGTGCCAATCACTTAGTGGTTTTTCTTTGTTTGCAAGTTTTTATAACCTCTCTTCTCATTCTCATGTTGAATCGATATGCATAATTAGGGATGAAATTCTGGATTTATTGTCATGTACTGCATACCCATAATTTTTTTTCACATTTTTGATATTTCAAAGTCAACTTGGTTATACAGGTGGTTCCTCATCTCTGCGTTGTGCAATGTATTGTTAAATCATTCATTTTCATCTTGATGTAGGTTGATATTTCTAAAATTTTTTGCTTCCCTTTTAAGTGGATATCGTAATTTTATTGTAAGTTTCTCCTTCCCTGCTATTTTGTTTTTATTACACTCTGACGACCTCATTTTTGTTTCTACTGATTTAAGTCAACTATGTCAGGAAAATAGTACATCCCATTCTTTCAATGCTCAAGCTTTTCTTAAGAAGCGTGCTCGTTCCACTAATCAACCGCCTGAAGCAATGTCAATGGTATAGATGAAGATAACCTTGTCCATGGTGCTAAGAATCTTTTATGTAAAATTTTGGTGTTATTTCTTGATTTATCTAGCTATATATACACAAAGGTCAAGTTTTCATCCTGATTTGATGAATTTGTATTATCATCCTCCGACATTCAATAAGTTTTTTTGTAAACACCGACATTCAATAAATTATCTGTGCACTCCAGAATAAATAGCTTGAACATCGAAAAACGCCACAGGTGTGGATATAGAAGATTGGAGTGAGGGAGAAGAGAGTGGAGAGGGGGAGAGAAGGAAGTGTAGTGGGTCCTTCCCCATGCCTTGAGAGATGGGCTGATGTAAGAGAAATATTCAAACTCCATTTACGACAGAGTGTTTGTTCGTGCATAAAGAGGAGTTGGGAGCCCATATACCAATTAAAAATAGGCATTTGTCTTTAAAAAATACCATGGCCCGAAATAAAATCTGATTGAACATTTGTGGTTTACTTGGAATCTTGGTGAAACCAAATTTACATTCCGTATCTACAACACATGACACCTCCCTCCATATGATCACATATGTTGAACGTGGTAGGGCAATCAGACAGTTTGGTGGTGGCATGGAACAAGTCAATGTTTCTGAGGAAGATTCATGGACAGGAGAGTTTTCTATTGTGATGAACAAAAGAGGAGAAATTGCAGCTTCAAATTATTTGACATCCTTTTATACAGCCCGATAAACCCAACATTATTGGCATCCCTTAAAGGGAAGCTGGCTGGCGTGGTGTCAAAATTGTTGGGTTTCCTATTGATGTTTGTCGGTGATTTCTTCATGGCATTTCAAGCAGATGACAAAACTGATGGAATGAGTGGCCAAAACCTAGGATCTGAGGCCTTTTGGGTGTTCATCGCAGAGATGTCTTTGTAAGAAATGGGACTGACAGACTACGTGATCTTGGAGGAGCAGGGAAGGTCGTATACCTTAATTATGTTCGAATCATTTCTTCTGCTGGTGGAGCTGACACAGCCTTAATACAGGAACAGTGTAGGAACAGGACTTGAATCCACAAGTCTTGCTCTACTTGAAGCAGCTAAGTTCTGAATCCACAGAACTAGTTTTTTCAAACCCTTGAGTCCACAAGGGGTTGTGCTTGAATCCAAGAGCACTAAAGCACTCTCTAGCAAAGAGAACACTCAAAGGGGAGAAACAAGAGTTTCAACAAAACAGCCGACTTCAATGATATCCTTCAAGGGTACATGGGGGCCCTATATAGGCCACAACAAGTGCAGGGTCGTCCATAATGACTATACCCATGAAAGGACAACTAAAAACATTGAGAAAAATAACTCTGACAAGCTAAAACAGAGGATAAGCACCCTGACAGGCCTGAACAGAGATATTCTACAGATTTTTGGGGCCTGTTGAAGCTGTCAGGAGATAATTGTGTGGGTCAAGAAGATCATGATAGGACAAAACAGAAGAAATGCAGCTTTGACAAGTTACCGCAGATATTCTGAAAATCTTGGCAGAAGAAGAATCTATTTGAGGATTTTGTCAGATATGAATCTGTCATTGAATCCTGTTAGAGCAAATCTGTCAGAGGATTTTGAGGGGCTCTAGGTACTTTTCCATAGGTTCTGTCAATTCTAGAAGAATCTCCTTCTTAGGCCACAAGTTGCTAATGGGCCTCATAAAATAGGCTTCTGGGCTACATTAATTGTCCCTTCTTCAAAAGAACTCGCCCCCGAGTTATGTTCTTTTGCAGCAAAGTACTCATAAATGTCACTTAAGTTGTATGTTTTGGGGATTCCCATGTGCTCTAGAATGTTGATAACATACGCATTGTCATTGGTTTTCTTGAGAATCTTGTAAGGACCATACTTTTTTGTCGTCAATTTGTTGTAGGTGCCCACAGGGAACCTCTCCTTGCGCAGAAAGACCATAACCATATCGACTTCATTAAAAACTTTCTTGTGTCGCTTCTTGTTTAACGCCGCGCACATTGTTGTGGACAGATTTGATGTAGTCAGCCACAAGCTTTTGCCTTTCTGTAAAGGTAGTTGCAAGCAGTCCAGAGGGATCTTTGGAGGATATAGATACACAAACTGAAAATGGGGATTGCTTGGTTGAGTGATTCACCATAGAGTTGTAAGCAAACTCAGCTTGTGCCAGTGTCAGATCCCATTGCTTTAGCTTATCTCTAGAGAGACATCGAATCAAGTTTCCCAGCGTTCTGTTGACGACTTCCTTTTGGCCATCTGTCTAAGGGTAACATGTGGAGCAAAACTTCAAAATAGTGTTAAACCATTGCCAAAGAGTCACCCATAAGTGAGAGAGAAACTTGGAATCGCGATTAGAGGTAATCGTTTCCGGCACTGCGTGAAGGCTTACAATCTCTTTGAAGAAAAGATTCACAACTTGAACCGCATCATTAGTCTTCTTGCACGGTATGAAATGAGCCATCTTGGAGAACTTGTCAACCATAACAAAAACAGAGTCTGCACCTTGTTGTGTGCGGGGTAATCCCGACATAAAATCTATGGATATATCCGTCCACAGTTGTTCAGGAATTCGTAGAGGAGTGTACAGGCCTGTGTTTTGAGCTTGTCCCTTGCTGCTCTGGCAAATGCTGCAACAAAGTTTTCCACATCCTTCTTCGTCTGCGGCCTATAGTATCGCGCCTCAAGCAACTGGAGGGTCTTGTCACGCCCAAAGTGACCGCCAAATATGTGATCACTTTGCTCGCTGTCAGACCACTCTCCGATCATTTGGCAATCACATGAGGAATCCAGCCCTTCCATTTATTTCAAGCTGGACAAATCCTGGCTCCAGATTGTGGGCTTCAAAGGAGGAGGTTGTTAAATGGTGGTCAAAGAGTCCTAGGCATGGTTTGGCAATAATTAGGTTGGCTATCAAAGTTGGAGGTCTACAAAGGCACCTCAAGGAATTAAGGAAATGGATCAAGGGGGAGCACAACAGAATGTGATTCAATGTCTTGGCCAGAATCAAGGATTTGGACACTATGAAGGATACCAAAACCTTATTGGAAGAAGAGGAAAAGGATCAGGGTTGGCCCTAGAGAGAATAAAAGAGGGAGATAAGATGGGGATGGATCGGAGACAAAGGTCAAGGCAGCTGTGGCTGAAACAGGGGGATGCTAACACAAGGTTCTTCAATTTCATGGTGAATGGTAGGAGATTGAACTAGATACTTAGGGTGCAAGCAAAAAATGGGAATACTCGGGTGCCAAAGCAGTTGGTCAAATTCTAACAGTCTGTTCAGGAATTTTTTCTGTGACAAGGTGGAATAAGTAAGTGGAGGTGTAGCAGAAGTGCTGATGCTAGAGTTGTAGGGGGCGTTAGTGCAACCCTTCATAAAGGAAGATGTTCAAGAGGCCATTTAGTGGAACAAGGGCCCCAGAGCCTGATGGGTTTTGGAAGAAATATTGAATAACAAACCAGGATGAGAGAGGTCTGGTCATTCCTGAAAGCCTCCATCAAGTGAGCTTGGCAAGGAGAGTAGAAGGAGGTGAGAGACAGGAAAAGACTCTATTTCATATTGGGTGAAGAATCCTAACTTTATACAACATTCGATGGACATGTGGCTTGATCAAACACGGCAGTGATACATACACAATTGCACAGAGTTTTGGGTATGACTGTAAAAGTGAGAAAAAATAGAACATGTTGTTTTCGCTAACAGTTTCAGTTCTTTTTAGCAAACTCAGGGAGCTGGTGAAGATGGAGGTAATGACCACAACTGAAGAGCACAGATGTTGAAACTACAAATCGAGAGGATAAAACGAGCCGATAGTTGGTGGATGATACATTTGTGGCAGTAGAGATCCTAGTGGTGTGGAAAGAAAGAAGGTTCCTGGTTTTTGTGGAAGGTGGATTTCGCAAAGGCATGGCTCCTGTGACTGGGAGCAACAAAATTAATTGCGTTTAACATGAAGTTTCACTATAGAATCCTGATCTGATGAGAGAGTGGATGGTAAACATTTGCGGATAGTCAATTCCAAACTGATGAATATAACCCTTTGTCACAGGCGAAGCTTTCTGCTTTCCTGGTGATTTCTGCGGTATACCCTTGTCAGATCCGTTGCCATGGAAGACACCCGTGTTCAACAGGTGATCGAGCAATCAGTGCTGACAGTGGCAAAGGCAGTGGAGGATAAATTGGATGAGGAAATTGCCACGTTAGAAAGGCTCGATGCCGATGACCTTGAGGCACTACGAGAGCGACGGC
The DNA here is from genome assembly GCF_029677425.1 of Wolffia australiana. Taxonomy (NCBI): domain Eukaryota; kingdom Viridiplantae; phylum Streptophyta; class Magnoliopsida; order Alismatales; family Araceae; genus Wolffia; species Wolffia australiana. The sequence continues at coordinate 18,851,611 of NC_135839.1, read as the reverse complement.
TGCAGCAGCTGAAGAAGGCAGCGGAGAGAAAGAGCCGTTGGGCTGCGCTAGGTCATGGGGAGTACATGGATGTTTCGGAGAAGTATTTCTTTCCTGCTGTCAAAGCCAGTGAGCGTGTTGTTTGCCATTTCTTCCGGGAGAACTGGCCATGCAAGAGCATTTCAGAGGAAGGCGTCGGTGAAGGGGGCGCAGAAGGAGAAGACGGCAATGGCGGAGGAGAGGCGGCCGAAGGCGGCGTACTGGGAGAGAAGGGACGCCGCAAAGGCGACGTTTTGGGGGAGAAATTGCGATCGGAGAAGCACGGCGTGGGCAGAGTTCAAGCTTCCGACATTGTTGCAAGATCTGAGGAGATCGATCAAGCCGCAATGATCAAGTCAGGTCATGAGCTTGAGGTAGAAGAAGATGAACTGAGCAAAGAAGCAGGAAGCCCCTACTTCAGGGTTCCGACCATGGCCATCGGAGGAATCGAGGGGGTCAGAGCAGTTGATGAAGACGAGACGCTCGCCAATTTTCTTGAATCGGAGATTGTCTCTGTCGAGGAGTACGTCAAGGACGAGCAGAAGAACCTCAAAAGGGAGCTTCTTTGGACGCAAGAGGAGGTGAAGCGGATTCAGAGTGTGCCCCTTGTGATCGGGCAGTTCATGGAGATGGTTGATCAGAACAACGGAATTGTGGGTTCGATGACGGGGTCAAATTACTATGTGCGGATTCTGAGCACGATCAATCGGGAGCTGCTCAAGTCGTCGGCGTCCGTTGCGCTGCACAGGCACTCCAATACGCTCGTTGATGTTCTTCCCCCCGAGGCCGACTCTTCCATCTCTCTTTTGAGCCAGTCGGAGAAACCGGACGTCACGTACAACGATATAGGTGGCTGTGACATTCAGAAACAGGAGATTTGTGAAGCTGTTGAATTGCCTCTGACCCATTATGACCTGTACAAGCAAATCGGGATCGATCCACCAAGAGGTGTGCTGTTATATGGCCCTCTTGGGATGGGAAAAACTATGCTTGCGAAAGGCTGTGGCGCATCATACTACCGCTGCCTTTAGTCTCGTGTGGTTGGATCTGAATTTGTTCAGAAGTATCTGGGCGAGGATCCAAGGATGGTCCGAGATGTTTTCCGTCTTGCCAAAGAGAATGCCCCAGCGATTATATTTGTTGATGAAGTCGACGCTATCACCACTGCTCGTTTTGATGCTCAAATTGGAGCTGATCGTGAATTTCAGCGCATCCTGATGGAATTGTTAAATCATTGGTGTTTTCTAATGGGGGAGGCCCCTCGATGTCTCTATGGCCCTGACTCTGGGCTGGAGCAGCATGTTTTGAGGGAACCGATGGATGATCAAACCATAAACTATATCTGGGCATCTGAGGGTATAGCCTTGATATGCTTCACCTCGGGAACCACTGGAAGGCCTAAAGGAGTTGCACTAAGCCACATGTCTCTGATTATCCAGTCTTATGCCAAAATTGCCATTGTTGGTTATACAGAGGATGATATATATCTGCATATGGCTCCCCTATGTCATATTGGCAGTATTTCTTCGGCTTCTGCTTTATTGATGTTTGGTGGTTGCCATGTTTTCCAACCCAAATTTGATGCAAGATTAACCCTTCAATCAATCGAAGGGTTTCAATTTCCGTCTTTGATTACTGTTCCTACAATGATACCAGCTCCCTTGCTCCCTTGCTCCCTTGCTCCAACTCCCTTGCTCCCTTGTTTCGAGGACATGAGAGTTACCAGCTCCCTTGCTCCAATCATAGAGACTGAGATGCAGATCTTCGTGAAGACCTTGACATGGAAGACGATCACCCTTGAGGTGGAAAGCAGAGCCAAGATTGGCACTGTGAAGGCAAAAATTCAGGATAAGGAAGGAATCCGTCCAGACGTTCAGCATCTGATTTTTTCCGGGAAGCAACTTGAGGATGGATATAACCTCGCTGATTACAACATCCAGAAGGAGGCTACTTTGCACCTCGTTTAGAGGTTGAGGGGAGGCATCATGAAGCCTTCTTTCTGGGCGGTTGGGAGGAAGTACAACCAAGAACAAATGATCTGCCAAAAGAACGTTCCTCCGTACATCAGAGACACATACACGCTTGTTGTTCTCAACATCACTTCCCGATCAACCGTGGATGATTTTCTCCCTCTTTTCAGTCGATATGGGAAAGTTGTGGATATCTTCATTCCAAAGGATCACAGCACAGGGGAATCAAGGGGCTTTGCATTTGTGCACTACAAATACGCCCAGGAAGCTGTCGAGAAACTTGATGGGAAAATAGTTGACTGGAGGGATATTATGGTTCAGTTCGCGAAGTACAGTCCTAATGCTAAACCCATTCGTAAAGGGAGGGAAACAGGACTCTTATCTCGCTCGTGGGGGAGAACTTGGAGTGGAAGTCTCAAGACAAGGCATAACGAAGGAGGAGAAGGTCGAGCATGCACGGGATGGCAGGGAGGATCATTTTCGCGGATGGATGACCCTTCAAATGACCCGCGACGTCTCCTAAATATACAGGTGCGGAAAAAGGAGGACTATGGCATCGTTCTACAGCGGCAGACATCGATTTCAGAATCACAATGAAGAGGGAGAGAGGGGAACAGGCAGAAAGGGCCGCACAGACTATTATGACGGTTGTCATGGCAGATACACGGCAGAGGAGGGAAGGCGGGAAGCTCATGGCAAGCACGTTGCAGGAGAAGAGGAAGAAATGGACAGAAGACGAGCGGGAGAGGAGATGATTATCAGGGAGGGAGCGGGGGAAGATTACACGCACATCACTATGGCAAGGGCAACGGCTCCCAGGGAGCCAGGAAAGGGCACCCAGAGCATAAAGGGGGAATGGAGGTCCAGGGTGACGACAGCGGTGAAGGGCAACATCAGGGACTGGACGACGCCTTCAACAGGCAGCTTAGAGAGAGAAGGGAAGATCCAAAAAGTGGGAACAAGACTCGACAAAATGCTGGGACATCAGAAGAGGAGGGGGGCTGGGTGCAAGTGCAACCATGTCGAAGGAGAATCGGGGGAAAGCAGCCCAGTGGAATCTGGAGGTCAGATATTTGCTATAAATGTCTAAGACAAGGGCACCATGCTTGGGAATGCCGGGGCCCAATAACCTGCAGGAAATGTAGGCAGGCAGTACATCGACAAGCTTATTGTGATGTCAGCAAAGGAGAGACGTCAGCTAAGAAAGTTTCTAAAGTGGATAGGGGAAACCAAGGGAAGAGCCACACAAGCAGAGGGTTTGGCGATCAGGCGAAACCTGGAGGATCAAGATGTCTTCAAAGGATGTCTAATAGGGGACGTCCCACAAGGAGCCCCGAATATTGAGAAGGTGAGACAGGGTCTCTGGGAGAAGTGCCCGAGCCTGGAAAGGGCAGAGTTATGGGCTTCTGGAAAATGGACAGTTTTTTATCCGTGGGGCTCCACTTACGGCATACGACATGGTCAAAGGCTGGAGACAACAAGTCGAAGAACATGCAGAGTTGAAATGGCGACATGTGCTTCCAAAGGATGGAGCCCCAAAAGAGACGCGTGCTACAACCATACTAGAAGCCCGAGACATCCCGATGGGGTACAGAATCAAGACGGCACTTGAAGCCATGGTCAAATCTTTCGGCATGCTCCGGAGTATCCTCTCAACTGGAGTTGTATTCGGTGACCCAGATTGCGTGATAATAGAAGTGGAGCGTTTCAAGGGGGCAATGATTCCACCCAAGGTCATTTTGTTGGGCCCAGAAGGGTCTTTTGAGATCCGGATGTATACACGGACTCCACCACTGCTATCGAGGGGAGGTACAAGAGACGAGGATGAAGCTCGGAATGAGGAGGATACACCACGGGAGAGAGAAACCAAAGCACCAGTGGGAGGAGTGATCAAAGAAAGCCGAGAAGCGGAAACCAGGCAGAGAGCACGAGGGGAAGAGACTGGTCACCAGGACGCGAGTGCGGTAACAAAGCAATCTAGGGCTGCAGAAGATAGGCAGGAAACAGACGAAGGAGCTCACTGCCAGACAATTATGGAAAATGTCAATCAAGAGGTGGCGACGATAGAAGGGGGGACAAATCAACATCTGGAGAAAGCAGGAGGAGGAGAAACATCCGCAGGCAAGCCCCCCCAAGAACCGAATGTGGTGAAGAAAGCAAGGAAGCCGGAAGCAGGGACGAACCAGAGAACCGCAGAGCAGCACTTGACACAAGAAGACAAAGGGGAAAATACCAGAACCAGCATCGTCTATTGGAGGAAGAAGACAATTATGAAACATGATCGTGGAATGGCTTAGCTGATGAAGATTGCAATGAGCAACAGGTCGAAGCTTATAGCTGGGGGAAAGGAGAAGAGGAACGCAAAGAACAAGGCTCCAATGTTGAGTTCAAGTTTGAGTGTACCAGATGCGGAGACACTCACAAGGGGACTAGAAGACAAAAGGGATGAGCGAAACGAAGGAGAAGATAATCCCCTACTCAGCCAACTAGTAGAAGAGATTGCAGCGAAGGTGGGATTGCAACGGACCCAAGAAGGGGGAAGGGGACCCAAAGGTTTTTCATAAAGTGTATTTCATGGAATGTTCGTGGGCTCCGGGATGAAAGTAGACAAGGAGTAATAAGAAACCATCTGAAAGAATGGGGAGCCACAGTAGTATGCCAGCCGGAAACGATGTTGGAAAGCTGTGAAGGTAGAATGTGGAACACAGTGGGCCGAGGCTTTCTTGAGGGATTCTTGGCAGTCAATGCAGTGGGACGCTCTGGTGGGGTGATAATAGCTTGGAACGATTACACTGTTTGATAAAGTAGAAACCTGGTCAGGACAAGCGACGGCAGCAGTCAAGCTAAAAAGGCGAAGCGATGATTTTGAGATGGTCATAATATCAGTGTACGGCCCGACAAATGCAGCGAGGAGGAGTGCTTTATGGGGGGAGTTAGCAGAGGTAGTTTCCAAATTCCAAGGATCGCCAATGTTGTTCGGGGGAGATTTCAATATAACGCTAGAGGCTGGGGACAGGCCACAAAACAGGGGAGGGCTAGACCTTGACTCAGCAGATTTTTGGTCATTCATCTCTGACGCAGACCTTCAAGAAATGGGGCAAGTGGACTGTGTACACGTGGAGGAGCATGGCGGGAGGCGAGATGAAATCTAGACTGGATAGGTTTCTATGCTTAGTAGAGATGGCGGAGGAGTTTCCTAATGCATATGTGAAATCACTGCCAAGGCCGCTGTCAGATCATACTCCCATTGTGTGGGCGACCAACGAGCTTTCAGGCGCTCCACATATTTCAAGATGGATAAATCGTGGTTTTATGAGGAAAAGTTCAAGGAAGAAATAGCGCAAGCATGGATTGTACAACCAAGAGTAAGGTCAGACATAGAGACCATTGCTCAGAAATTGAACGGACTGCGACAACATTTGATGGGGTATCGAAACGAGTCTGGGATACGAGGAAGAAGAGGAGGAATGATGTCCTAGCCAAAGTAAAGTAACTGAATGATTTGGAAGACAATAGAACCCTAGAGGACGAAGAGGTTCAAGAGCGTAGAAGATGGCAGATTGTGGTGGCAGAGGACAAAAAATTGGAGATGGATTGGAGACAGTGATTAAGACAATTATGGCTATAGGCAGGGGACGCAAACACGAGATTCTTCCATCTGGTGGCAAATGGCAGGAGACGCACAAATCAAATATTGAAAATAAAGGTGGGAGAGAGGGAATACATTGGCACACATGCAGTGGGACAAGCCATTGCAGACCATTACAGATCCTTCTCCAGAAAAGGAAAACATAGCAGATGGAAGTGGTGCGGCAAGGGGGTAAGGAGAGTGAGCTTTGAACATCAAGCGGAACGGATCTGACCATTTTCAGAAGAGGAGGTCAAGGCAGAAATTAAGGGGTTGAATGGGGAGGGAGCTTCGGGTCCAGATGGCATCCCAGTATTCTTTTATAGCCAGTTTTGGAATCTGGTCAGATCAGATGTGATGGCCACATTTGAGGATTTTAGAGAAGGACGGGGAAACATGGAGCAGATTAATAGATCACATATTTTCCTCCTGCCGAAAGGTCAAGGGGCGGAAAAAATTGAAGACTTTAGACCCACTTCGTTGTCGAATTCAATCTAATTGATTATAGCCAAGGTGCTAGCAAACAGGCTCAGAGCAAGGATTGGTGAACTGGTCAGCCCCGCTCAGTCAGTGAGGCTCGTCGTTCAGTCAGTGAGGCTAGAAAAAATCACGAACCAGCGACACCCAGTGAGGCTCGTCGTTGGGCACGGGCCCCATATGTCACTGTGGATACATTGAAACGGTGACAAACAAAGATCTTCAACAGATTTAAAACTTGATCGTCGGTGTTTGGCCAAGTGACAGGCCTCACAAAAAAGTCTATCATCCGAAAGATTACGAAACAACGACGGATAACTGTTTTTCAGCAGGTCAAAAGGAGGATGGCCCATCCGTTGGTGTAGCAACAGCATCCTTTCTTCCCCGGTGCCCTTCCTTTCCGCCACCCAGCACTTCCGTGGAGAGGCCTCGAGGAGGAGCAGCCCACCTTCTCGTCTAAAGGATGAAATCCTCCTCCCGGAAACCTTTTCACACAAGAAACAATCGTCACTGTCAAGGATGAATCTCCACTTGTGGTCATCTACTAGTTTCTGTAAAGATATTAGATTGGCCTTGAGATCTTTTACGTGCAGAACTTTCTGCAACGTCCCAAGGGGATCAACCGCTACATCGCCAATTCCCGTCACAGGCAATGACCCCACCCCTGCAGTCTGCACACGGTGAGGTCCCTCTGTCCGCACATACCCAGTGAACAGAGATCCTTCCGGTGTCATGTGGTCGGTTGCCCCTGTATCAGCAACCCATTCTGGAGGGGAAGGATTACCTGACTGAACAAGTGCTGCAGTGCTCAATTTCTGCTGGACCTCTTCGACTTCTGGACTTGGCACAGTCCCACCAGAGATCTGAGGTTGGGACGAGGACGAGGCAACCAAAGCTTTCTTCCCAGCGTTCTGATTTTTCCAGGCTAGTTTCCAACAATTCTCTTTGGTGTGCCGGCGCTTCTTACAGTAGCTGCAAACAAGAGCATCTCGGCTGTCCTCCCCATCATTCCCGGCCGACTGCTGTGGTCGTGCTGTCCAGTTGGCAGCGGAATTCCCCCGACTCTCGGGCTTCTTCGTGAGTAGCGCAGCGGAATTCTGAACCTGAGGTTCAGAGGTAACTCCAAGTCTGGGCTCGGCCTGCAGAATAGCTCCGATGGCCTCCTCTAGTGACGGCAGTTTTTCTCGAGGGAGGAGTTGGCTCCTCACGGACTCGTAGACTGAGTTCAGACCCATGAGGAATGTAAATATCCGCTGTTTCAGGATATATTGACGCTCCACTGATTGCGGATTCTGTGTTGGCCAGAGATGATCAATCTCCCTCCAAATCGCCTTCAGCCGGGAGGAGTATTGGCGGACGTTTTCTCCTCCTTGGCGCGCCGATGCCTCCAACACCTTGAGTTCGTAGATACGCCAGTCATGAGACTGTTCCGATGTATACCTCTGGATCTCATCCCAGAGTTCTCTTACCGTCTCGCAGTAGAGGAAGTCTCTCCTCATCTCAGGAGTCATAGATCTCAGCATCCAGCCCAAGATCTGAGACTCTTCCGCCTTCCATTTCTTGAAGTCAACGTCTGCTGGAGCTTTGGGGGGATCAATCAGATGGTCTCCCAGAAAACAGCCGTAGACAGTGAGCGTCACAATCTTCGACCATTCAAACATATTCCCCCCATCGAATTTGACCTCTGCTGGGGGGAATATTATAGCAGGCCTTCCAATATCAGATATTGATGGGCTAATTTCAGTAGCTCTGGCTGCAAATTCTCCAGAACTTCCTTGAACCGTCCCAGGGTTCCCTTGGGAGGTGCTTGCATCTCCAGGACTTGCCATCTTCAGTGTCAAAGCAGAGAAAACCTTACAACTTGTGAAAGGATGCTGGTTGGACCTTACTAGGGTTGAATCTCAGGCAACAAACACTCCTCAGAGGCCAATCCACTCCAGCTGCTTGCTGGAAATCGCTGACAGACCTTCTGTGGGTGAGATCTCAAGAAAACACCACTGCTCACACACCTCAGACTGTTGTAGATGCTGATCTACTCCACTGAAAGCTCTGATACCATGTTAAACAACCACTCTGAGAGAGAGAGAGAGAGTGTGTCCTGCAGGGAGGCTACACCAAGCAGGGAGAGCCTCAGCCCTAGGGGCGGAGCCTTTGGAGAGGAGGAAGAGGAAAAAAAAGAGAAATGCTCAAATTACTCTGCGGCTAGGGTTTGGGGGCTTTAAATAGCCCCCCTTTACATTCCCCCACGTGGGAGGATCTTAAGTGGCCTCCCACGTGGGAGGCTTTTAATAAGTGACCCCCACGTGTGAACCTCATTAATGAGGTCACACGTGTAAGGGAGTTTTCTCTCCCCCGCTGCAGTCTAAGGAGAAAACAGAGGAATAAAGGGGAAAGGGGCTTGCCTCCCGGTGGGCCACTTATAGTCCGTGGCCCACCTACACTTAGGCATAGAGTTAGAGAGAGAAAGAGAGAGGGAGAGAGAAATAGATGGAGATTTCAGACTCTTCAACAGTTTGTCTTGGGGAAAGGGGCTAGACGAGGTGTAGATGTTTCCCAGGTTGTGTAGAAGAAATGTGATTGATCGGAGGAGAGTTCAAACAGATGAGGTAGGGATTAATTGAGCACGAGCCGCCTGAAGTTGCGGTGAGGTAGAGACAATCATGCGGGATGGGGATCGCAAAGGGAGAGAGGCGACCTAGACATAGAGAGGAGAGACAAGTGACTTGCTTCATTCTTATTGGTTGCTCTGATCATATCGTTTTCCCCCCTTCAAAGACTAGCTTGTCCTCAAGTAGGTACTGAAACTCCTGGTGTGCCCTTTGTGATTCTTGGAAGGTACATAGGAAGCTCGCAATGATTTGCGACCATTCCGCCAGTGGCTCATGGTGGGTCAAGAGGTGACCGGCAGCAGGTCCCTAGGCAGCTTGTGGCACATCCACGAGCGACTCGCGGTGGGTCTGGGGTCGGCTTACATCAGGTTTGCCGGCTGCCTGCGCTCTGTTGCGTGGGCTGCTCGCAGCCAGTGTGCAGCTGGCTCGCAGCCGTCCCACGATGTTTGTGACAGGTACGCAGTCAGACAGTTGTCGACCTACAGTCAGTCTGAGGTTGACCCACCATCAACCTGAGGTTGATTTGTGGTCGAGCCATGTACCACCTGTTGTTGACTTGCAATTGGGCTGTGATCAACCCGTGGTCAATTCGAGGTTGACCCCCAGTCGGTCTAGGGTTGACCTGCAATGGCTTGGCGGCCGCTCCACTGGGTGGTAGCACATGCCCATGTTCCCTTGGCTAACCCTTTAGGGTTTCCAATGAGTTCTGTTGCAAACTCATTAGGGTTTCCGCCTCTGCTATGATAGTGGAGGAGCAGTCATAGCAGAGGCGGCGGCCATGGCAGAGGACGGCGGGTGACGGGGTCGTGAGGGTGGCCTTCAGCGAGTTTGTGGGCTGCTCGCTCTCAGGTGGTGGGTAGGTCGCAGCAGGTTTGCAGGAGTCTTGTGGTGGGTTTGGGGGCAGCTCATGACGGCATCCCGGCTGCTCATGGTGGGTCTGCGGGCATGTCCGTTTCCAACAGATGCGTAAGGAGGTGCAGCAGCGGTGGTGGGACAGGGGGCGTGGAAGGAGGCACACAGAGGCTCCCAGGTGGGCTGTGAACAGGACAGGGGGTGGTGGAAGGAGGCACACAGAGGCTCCCAGTTGGGCTGTGGACAGGACAGGGGAGTAAGGCCCAGCATGGGCCCCACAGTTGGGCTGTGGCAATGGACACGGACAGGATCATGACTTGTGTCGCTGTGGGCTGCGATTGGGTTGTTTTTGTTGGGCCGGGCACAAGGGCCTATTTGTCGATGCCAGGCAGATCAGCTTGGCCTGTCCTGTAATGTGCAGTCGCCTGTCTTAGGGTTGACGACCTCTGTCCTGTAGGCGAGTGCAGTCAGCAGCTGGGAAAGCTGGCAGGGCAGTGTAGTGGCCATGCAGGTGGTCACGATGACATCTGCAATAGCAAGAGACATGGCAGGTTTGCCAGCAGAGACACACAGTCACCTGAGGAGGTCTGCTGCATTGGCCCTGGTCCTTGCCGTGGGCTCCGAAGGTTGCACTGTCGGAGGCACTTGCAGCTGCAGTGTGGTTGACTTCAACAGCTGTGACAACAGTGGGGGGTGCTGGGTGGGGTGGTGGCCAAAGTCTGCTTCACTTAGGGTTCGCAAGGGGCCTGGTAGGGGTTCTGTCCTGAAGGCAATGCAGCAGGTTGTTGGGGCAGCGACAGGAGGCCCTGCTTGTCTTTGTTGGAGGCTGAAGAGGGCATGATCAGATCTGGGAAGGCCGTGGCCTGCGCAGATCAGGAAGGATGTGCCATAACGGCAGCAGGCAGAGGCATCCCGGCGAGGGGCGGCATCAGCCGAGGGGTGCTGCTGCTGGTGAAGGAACGCCATGTCTCTCATCTGCTCAGTGTGGAGAGAGGACATGCTTGCTCCATGACATGGCAATGACCTTTGCCAATGTCACGTCCATGGTGGCGGCAGAAAGGCATGTGGGTGGCCCTGATACCAATGATAAGAACCTTGATGTAGTCTCATATGGGGGAAGGGGGCTACATGAGTGTAGGTGTTCCCGAGGTTGGGGAATGTCTTCCAACAGTTCTTTTTGCTTAGCACTTCTCCTGTCTATTTTGTAACATTTGATCCATATTGGACTCATTTTCTATGATGATTTTTAGTTTGGTTTCAAATAATACCCTCTAGTTCCATGGAGATGATCAAAATCTTATAATTACAATTGAATCTATTTCCCATTGAAACAGTAAAAAAAAAGTATGATGATAAAAATCTCTTTTATGCATTTTAAGTCTATTTATACAAATTTAGTTTCTTCAATTGCATGCTGCCGCAAGTCAAACATATTATATACAATGCACCAGTTGCTTTCTAAAAGTCAATATTATAATTTCTGGAGGATCTTTTTGCATTTGGTGGTCTTGAAGTATGTTGCTGTTAAATTTAATTTGTGGTTCTTTTTGCTCGTGCCAGCTGTCACAATTTCTAGATTCTCTGGGTTTCTCCTATTATGTGGAGAGAGTGGCGGCATCAGATGGTACTTTCAATCTTCTTCACAAGTTACAAGATGCAATAGGACGAGGTCAAAGCTATGACATTGTTCCTCCTTCGACGGGAGAGCTAGAAGTGATAACTATATCTGACCCAGCTGTTTGCTCAAAAGGTATTAAGCTCTTGCTTTGGTATTTGAATTAGTTTTGGGACAAACATGTAGCAGTGTTTGAAAGAAAAATATTTCTCTTTGTTCGTGTTTCTTGTACTGTGGTCTAGTAAAAAGGTCTGACAAATTTATATGATCTAGGCAATAGTATACATAGGCAATACACTTATAATTTCTTTGTTTGTTCATCAGGATCTGGTGGAAAGTATAGCTATGAGTGCTTTCCTTCAAATGTGAGGACAGAAGAACAAGAAGAACAACGTAGAATAATCCTGGAAACAGTAAAGAGGAACATAGATGGGTCAGGAAAACATGGTCCCAGGTATTTCTGTTAGAAAATAGTTCATACACTGATGTCATCATTATTGGGACTTTTGATTTCAGTCACAGTTTTTTCTTTTCCATACTATTCTCCACATCCACTCTCTGAATTATGAAGAAGCTTATTATAAATTTTCCCTGATTGAAAATGCTATAAATTTGGTTTGTCTTATTGTATGCATGTTTTAATTAGAACTTCTCAAGGAAAAATGTATATTTGCAACTGTATTCTGATACATTCAGGATACCTTGTTCATTTGTTCCAAATCTGGACAATTTCATTCATAACTTCTAGTGTTGTTGATAATCATTTTTCTGTTTCGAATTAATAGACTTTCATTTAGTGATAGACTTGAAATGTGAAGAACTCTAGATTTGGAAGAAGGCAGAAACTCCACAACAAGGAAAGAAGCTTTACCTCAAGTCAATACTGAATTTCGGTATTGGTTAAGTAATTGTAGTAAGAAGAAGAGAAAGCCTTAATGAGCCGCTGTGTAGGGAGCAGAAAGAAAAACATGGAAGTAAAATTAAGTGTAGGCAAATATTCTTGGTGCTGAGTGGACATTACACATGCCCAGCTTGCTAGAAAGCTCTTGAAACCGCGACCTCAATAAACCTTTGGTGAAGATATCAGCTCGCTGTTGAGTTGAGAGGACACATAAGGTGAAGAATCGTGCATTGTCTAGTTTATCTTTGATGAAGTGACAGTCCAGCTCTACATGTTTAGTGCAATCATGTTTCACCTGGTCGTAGGCAATTGGAGTAACAAATTTTGTCGCCACTAAAAAAGGTGGAGTGGCAAATCACAGGAAGAATTCAGCTCGGCAAGAAGTTTTCTGAGCCCTAACCCTTCACAGTTGCCCTGAGGAAGATCCCTAAATTCAGCATCAGCACTAGAGTGAGAAGCAATATCTTGCATCTTAGTGCGTTAATAAAGGGGCAAAACAAACATAAAGGTGGTCAATTGAAGATTAACACAGCAGCTGTCTTAATCAACACCAGTATAAATATCCAGGTGCTACCCTCTTTATCTTTTGAGTACCAAACCAAGTCTAATGGTTGAAGGTAGGATGGGATGGAGCCTACGCTCGGTTTCAGATCCTGCGTGTGGGGAAAAAAGACCGTATGAGGGAAGAAGCTGGTGCTTGGGGGCAAAGCTAGCACATGGGAGGGAATTAGTGAGGGGTGGCAAAGGTTGATGGGTTGGTGAGCTCAGAACTAAAGCCAAAGGTAAAAGGAGCCAGAGGCAGATCCAATGAAGAAACTCCAAGTGCAAGAGGTTATCAATCCAGGGTGCTCTGATGCTATGGAGAACTCTGGATTTAGACAAAGATGGAGACTGCACGAAATAGGAAGAGGCTTAACCTCAACTCTATATTGATTCAGGGTCAGCTAGAAAGTATTTATGGAGAGATGGAGAGAGAGTCTTTATAGGCATATCTATAAGGCCACTATACAGAGAGAAGACAGAACAATATGGAGATAAGACAAATACATTCAACAAACAGTAGATATTTTACTATATCACATGTATGCTGAGGCATTTAACACAACTTGATGACAATACATATTAGATGCATTTCGCCATGAACACATCGGCATCACCATATGTTATATACTTCTTCTATGTGAAATTAAGGTTTCATGCATGATACAAGAGAGGTGTCTTTATATTTTACATTTCTGGTTAATCTTTGATCACCTTGCTTTATTGGCATCCAGCTTACCTTCTCTACTTCTGGGAGTAGATCAAACGGCAGAGAGTCTCAGCCCAAGGGAAAGAGCGGTTAGTCTTACTTGGTACAAAGTTTTCAATAAAATTTTCATGTGTTTGTCTGCCTAATTAATTGCGGTTTTGGTTGGCAGGCTGAGAGGGACAGAATGGTTCTAGATATCCAAGTAAAGCTGCAGGTAAACCTTGAAACAATAAAGATAAAATTTTGGGTCTAATTTTTTACACTTTCACTATTTTTAAAAACAAAGAAAAGCGTAAATGATTTTTTTTTGTCATTAGTATAGCATTCTTATGCTAATGTCCTTTCTGACAATTCTTGGTTGACGGTGTAAATAGCATATCTCCATGAAACTACATAATCTAAGGGCTCTGAGATTTCTTCTTGACTAGAAATACATTTCTATTATATACTTACTACCATCACAGTTGGTGTTCTCATTTCCAAAATTGAGGAGATCTGAACTAAGTACTTTTATCCTACTTAATGCTCACAACGTTAATGATATTTTTTCAAAAGTCACTATTAGACAATTCGGTTCTCTTGTTTCCTTTTTATCTCCGTCTACCTATCCTTAACTTGTTCAAAAGTTAGATATAATGTGTTTCTTTTTTGCGTAAATTCCTTTTAAATTTTTTCTTAAAAAAATAAAATATTTTAAAATGCATTTTTTGATTATAGGGGTTATGGATCCGCCTTTTGAAACTTGGTGCAACTGAAGACCCGCTTTCGTCTTTTGAGTATGGCACAATACTTGGTATGGGTCAAATTTTGTTGTCCAAAACACTTTGTGTGATCCTCTATCTTCATTATAGCTTCCTGGCTTCTGCGTATATAAGTCACATTATGTGCTAATTTTGTGAATCAGCTTTAATTGAGATGGATGCTGAAGGAATTGGAGGAAGTGGATTCGTTGAGTGCATCAGGGAGCATATTAACTCGGTTAATACAGCTTTATCTAGCTTAAAATTATGTGTTTTTACTGCTTGTTTACTTGATGTTTTTCTTAGGGTTGGCAATGCCGCTTAACGGAGGAGCAATTTATTGCTGTCCGAGAACTTGTAAGTCTCCTGACTTTTTTACTGTTCAATTTTTTTTATTCTCTACAGTTTAAAATATTAAGTGGATATTAACGAGAGTATTTTGTGGATTTTGCTCTTTTCCCCATTTTTTGCACTGATGGCATCTCTCTGAACATGTGTGAATGCTTTCAGAAGCTGCTACTATCAGTATAAATTATTTCTGCAAGCCCTAAAAATGGTGGCCCTGGAGTTTAGGAAACTTTAGTTCTTCAAAATGATTGTATTCCTATTAGTTGAGATAGTTTGATAAAATACAAGTTACCTAATTTATATCGAAGACGAACACATTGCTTCCCTTCACAGATCTCTTCTTATAATGTATACCTTTAGCATATCAGCTGAGAGAGATAGGAGACAGGGCGATGGGACCAGCCCACAGCCATTGGAGCACAGATTGACTAGTACACTTTCACATAAAGATCTGGTATTATACCAGAGAATGAAATTTTAACCCTCATTGCAATCATGGAGGTTGAGCAAAGGATAGAGAAAAAATGTGCCAATGCCATATAGCTGTTGATGGCATGGCAGCACCTACTTATGTGGCAATGATCTCTGCCATCCTGCTGCTTGTTGATTTGGCCCACTTGATGGCATCGCCTGCTTGCTGATGTGGCCCACTTAAGTAGCTTCTCCAGTGAAACAGTTCTTGATGATGTGGCCCATGTGGACCATCCTCTGGTGATGCAGCTTTTTGCTGATTTAGCGCTCCTGTGACACTGATTTGGAGCTCTGTGGTGCTCTCCCTGCTGTCATACCTGAAGTCACCGACACAGTCCTCACCGCGGTCTTTGCACCGACAACCCATATCTAATGCCACAATTTCGTATCTTCCTTCGCTGGCTGTCACCAGCCATCACCAGCTCACTGGCTGTTCTGGCTGCCTTCTGTGATTGCATTGGCGCTATGGATGGGAAGTTGGATTTCAACATCTAATGAACGCTGTTCGGCCAATGAACGAACAGATGTAAAATCTGGTTTTTGTTCGTGTTCAGTTCGTCGCAAATGATAGCGAACAGCTGTTCGGTGAATGGCTCTCTCTCTAATGGAGATCAGGATCAGTAGGCTGCTGCAGAGCAGATAAATCCTTTCGAAACATGAATACAACAGTAAAAAAACCTCGAAAATGGGAAAGAAGGTAGAGATATCTCAATATGAGAATTCATAGTGCATGAACTGGAAGGCTTCAAGGCTTTCTCCATGGGCACTTGTACGTGCCTTTGAGATTCTTCATCTAAGCATAGCAGGGGCAAAGCCTGCGCATCTCGATGCCAGTCCCCAGCAGCACGCAGCCTCGATGCCCACAGCACACGTTGCACATTCTGAGGCACATCTTTGGCTTGCATGACTACCGGCATCAGACGGCCCAGGCACCACAACTTTGGATCCAGGCTGCCACTGGCAATTGGTTGGCCACTAGGCAACCTCAGATTATATGAAGAAAAAATTTGAAAAAAACTCTACTTTAGCTGAAGCCATGGTAGTGTACCTCTCTTGCTAATCCTTATTTCTGTTGTATCACTGAATTGGGTCTCATAGTTTCCGGATGAAATTTCTACCTCATGTTCAAGAACAGTTCCTCTGTTCATGAACAGTGTTTGTTTCTACTTTTTTCAGTTCATGAACAGTGTTTGTGTTCGTTCGCAAACTGAAAAAACATTTTTTCCCATCCCCATCATACTCTATGCATTTTGGACTAATGCAAGGTCATATCTGGTGTTACCAGCTGTGACTAGCCATCACCTGATGTCAATGGTAGTCACGGGCACCTTTTGCAATATGTTCGGTGCCATGCACGCTGACCTTGTGCACTCTATGGCATCCCTGGCACCCTTTTAACATCACCAGCACCCTCCACATCATCACGGGTGCCCGCTGCACCATTGGGGACTGGCGGAGAGACTGAAGGAGAACGATGGAGGATGTAAAGACCATCTCGCTCCTTAGCTAGTGTTGTCGTCTGCCCGACACCTTATCACGATATAAATAGGTATTAGGTGTGATGGATAAATCCTGACCCAAGGTGACGAAATAAAAGGAGGTAACAGTACGACGTGGAACCTGAGGGCCATGAGTGAAAGAAAGGTGAGAGGAGAAATGGATATACATTACAATGGCGACAATGAGGTGGTCACCAGATGCAGTACTAACGTTTTGAGAACTAAGAAAAGGGGTTTAGGTGAGAAAACATAGGGATTCATAGGTCATGTGGATCGTGGCACCTGAGCCAACGATCCATTGTGTTCATGAAGACAAGTGAGATGAAGGGGCAAGATTTTTACCTCCAAGTTTTCCCAATAGATGAGCTGGCTGCGCAGAGACTCGTACCTGGCATTCAATCCCTTGAAGAATTTGAACACCGGAGTTGGAAGGACGTACCCATGATTAATCGAGTGGGGATCAGGGGGCATGTGGTGATCAAACTCAGCACATAGAGAGTCAATTCGATGCCATAGATCACAGACCTTGGACCAAATTCGTTGAGCGAGTCACAAAAGTCATAGATAATGGCCAAATTATTCCTCTTTGTTAATGATTCTTTAGCAGCATCCCATATCTCCTTTCCAGAGTTGAGAGATAAAAATTCAGCAGTAGAGGATGGGATGACATGGAACCAGCAGTAGACAATATTCTCAACCTTAAGCAAATGATCATAATGTAAGCAATGGGAAGTGACGGCTCTTCCAAACGATGCTTCCTAAGTTTAATTTCAAGGTAATATGAACATACTGGTGCCATTGAAGAAGGTCCAATCTCGTAAAACAAAATTAAGGAGGTATGTGAGGCAGAGGATAGAGCCAGTGACTCAATTCTGGTGTTGAGAGAGTGGCGGCACAGTGACAAATTGAAAGTGGATTTAGTGGAGTCGTCGATAACCATGATATAGCCGTGCAGGAGATCATGGATCATTAACTGCAAGATCTGATGGCAAAGTTGCACGGTGAATGCCAGAGGAGCCTAAAGAGAGACAGTGCAGGCAAAGCTGGAACAAACATTGGCGGAGGGGTCTCAAGTGATCATAGACCGAAATGGAGGCATGAGCTAAGGCAGAGCAGAGCAAGTGTCAGCAGTCTCCGTTAGAATGGATCAGAGATTAAATATGGAGGAAAACTCCAAGATGTGACTGTGATACTGTGAAGGAACCCAGAATGAAAATAGGTCCAACCTTCATAAATTTGGTTTAGGGTTCGGATATGTTCTTTTCAAAGAAGTACAAAAGAAGGCACAAGGAGCAAGCCAGTTAACGGCCCGTTGACTGCACGACCTGACCAAGGGGGGCCAAGCCCCTATAAATAAGAGAAGAGTGTCGAGCAATGTACCTTGAATTCAATCTTCTCTCTTCTAGCACAATGGCACTCTAGGGAAGAGAGGAGAACACGAGATTCAAAATGAAAGAAGCGTAACAAACTTTTCTGACAGGGTTTCCTTGGCTTATATACATGCCAAGTTGTACATCCCACATGGGCTAATAATAGAAGGCCCAATACAAGAAAGTATCCAGAAATAAAAAGAATAAAAGAAAAAAAGGAAAAGAATAAAAGAGTAATCTTCCGGCTGACAAAGAGCTAATGGGGAAAAGGTATTGGGCTTTTTCTTGAAATCAGAGGCTGATGGTTGACTGTCAAAGGAGCTGGAGCAGCAGGAGCCGGTCTGCTGATTTGGAGGAAAGGAGTTCGTCACGGAGGGAGAGAGAGAGCCATCTCGATGATCTTTCATCCTATTCTTCTCATCTTATTCTTTCCTTGTCTTGAATCCAGACAGACATTGTGGATTTCTTGGATCACTCTTGAGTCACAAATTGAGAAGTAATTCATTGATACTACCTTGTTGTATCAGGTTCATGACAAGTTGTTTATAGTGGGGGGAGAGAGAATTCGAAATGGGTCTATGTTAATGAGCTCTTACTTAAAGATATAAAAGAGAACAAGATAGAGGCACATTCAACACAAACCCTTATGCTCCTTCTGACACCTAATAGACATGGCCCCACCACTTGATGGGGCTTCACTCCCTCCTAGGAGTAATAGTGCAGCTTGTACCTGAGGTTAAGTGATGTAGCCCAGAAGCCCATTTTCTGAGGCCCATTAGGAACTTGTGGCCCAAGAAGGAGATTCTTCTAGAACTGACAGGATCTGCAGAAAATTACCTAGAGCCCCTCAAAATCCATTGACAGGATTTTCTCTGACATGATTTTTTCTGACAAGATTTTCTTTGACAGAATCCTCTTATAGATTCTTCTTCTGCCAGGATCTCTGCACTAACTAGTCAGAGCTGCATATCTTCTGTTTTGTCCCATCAGGATCTTCTTGAGCCACACAAATATCTCCTGACAGCTTCTACATGCCCCAGAATCTGCAGGATATGTCTGATCAGTCTTGTCAGGCTGCTTATCCTCTGTTTTAGCTTGTCAGAATTGTTTTTCTCAATGTTTTGACCTGTCATTTCATGGGTACAGTCACTATGGACGACCCCACACTTGTTGCGGTCTATATAAGGCCCCCATGTACCCCTGAATGAGCATCATTGAACTCTATTGTCTGGTTGAAACCGTTGTTTCTCCCCTCTGAGTGTTCTCTTTGCTAGAGAGTGCTTAGCTGCTTGTGGATTCAAGCAAACCCCTTGTATAATCAAGGGTTGGAGAAGCTAGTTCTGTGGATTTAGGACTTGGCTCCTTCAAGTAGAGCAAGGCTTGTGGATTCAAGTCCTGTTCATACACCGTTCGTGTACTAGGGCTGGGTCATTAAGCCAGCCAAAGACTTGGCATCTATTACATCACTATAATGCTGGGCAGGATGCTGTGGCTCTTCATACAACTTATTTCCATCTTGATCTGGACTGGTTCTTCCTTGTTGCTCTGCTACTGAATCTCTAATTCCTCATCCTGATCTTACATTGGCAATCACTCATAATGCCCAACTGCCTCTGGTATTTGGTCCATCCTAACGGACCATGGCAAAAACAATCCTTGGTGCTTCATCTTTCCATTGTGATACTCATGACCTCAGGAAATGCAACAAGCTTGGAAAACCAATAGAATAAATTTATGTTTTTTCCCAAAAGTACAAATCAAAGATACTCATATGCTCGGTACAAATTACTTAATATTGGGCTTTATATAGTTGCATGATGGTCACTGACTGGACGCAAGCGGTCAATGGTCAGGTAGAGTTGAAATGGTGGCACGTCCTATTGAAGGATGTCTTGAAGCATGTGGTGTCCCAATGGGCTACTGGAGGAGGCCAGCATTGGAGCCTTTGATCAAGCATTTGAAACACTCCAGCACGTAATATCCTCCAGGCTTGTATCTGGCGACCCCAGTGTTGTGATAGTGGGGGCTGAGGGGCTCAAAGGAGCCACAATGGGCCGTATGCTTGCATAGGAATGAGGTGCTGTTCAGGGGAAGGACGGCTTCTACCTATGGGGCTATCCATGAGTTGGAGGGAGTTAAGGCACCTTGGTTTCCTCGGGTCGTGGATGGAGAGAGGAGGGTTTGAACATGTTTGGATTGATCAAGATTGGCTCGTAAGGTTTTACTGGGAGGGTCACTGACTCATCAGATGATCGTCCCTTTTAATGTCTAAAACAATATTTTGTTTAGAATATTGTCGCTATTTACTCATTCTTAGTCGATATGTAGGCAATACTATACTCAATAATCCATATATATTTGGTTATCTAATTTCGAAAGGATTTTTAAAGTTATTTATTTTTCCATTATTTCTTGACTTGTTGTGAATCAAAATCGTAACTTTATGACACTGATTGGACTCTATGCTTGCAGCTCAAAACTGCGGTAAGCCGTGCAGCAGCCCGAAATGACTTGGCAACAATACGGGATGCACTTGAGGTTTCAGCTGAAATGTACAAAAAAGATGCAAATAACGTGACAGATTATGTACAGCGTCAGCTTATTAGTCTCCCCATATGGGATGACTCACAGTGAGTCACTTAAAATACTTTCAGATTTTTTGTGTCATCGGATTCTTTATTTTAATAAATGAATTTTTTTGTTAACTTCCTATGGACAGTTTAAAAAATGTCAAATCATGGTATGTGTTCCACATCTTCCATAAAATTTCAGCTTCAAAGGAGAAAATTGGAGATCATTGTGTTAATCTGTAAATTTTGATGACCTGGACAAGAGGCTTGTGGATCGAAACCATATGCTTGATCTATTGAAGACACTCTTAGATCAATCCCATGTCGACATGATTGCCACAACCCCCCTCACCGAGTAGTAGACCTTCTGTTGCCCTCCATGCAAGGAGGGAGGAGTGGTGCAGCGGTGAAGGAAAATGAGAAATCTAGGGAGAAAGGACAGTTTTAGTTGGCAAGGATCGTAACAAAATTCCAGGTATTACTAACTTTTGGTTGGTGTATATTTTGATGTGACATTAATGGCTTGAGACAAAACCCAAGGACCGGAGTGGATGAGACTCAGGATCAAAAGCATTTTTGGCACTCCTTGTGGCGGCGTCTCTCTAGGAAATGGGGCTAGCTGATTGTGTGTTTACTAGAAGGAGGGGGGGGGAAGGTTGGGGGCCTTCTCCATATTATCATAGTGTGATTTTATAGTGGTTGCCTCCTCCACCACTATAAAATCGTACTATGATAATATGGCAGTCACAAGAGAGATACCATCAGTTCACAAATGCTCGACAGATGGTCCTGGGAAGGGTTCGACAAAGGCAAATTAAGCTAACAAAATTGGCGGTCTATGCAGCCACCTCAAGGTGTTTAGATAACAAATCAGGGAGGTGTAAAATACAAGATCTGGTTTCTTAGTCGCAATCAAGGTTCTAGATGATCTAGAAGATAGCAGAATCCTATCGTACGAAGAGTAAAATGAGTGACATTGACACACAAAGACAATAGAAAAAGAAGATAAGATGGTGATGGACTGCGGTGCTAACACAAGGTTCTTTCATCTTATGACAAACCGTCGGAGAACGAACTATATACTAAGGGTTCAGGGCCAAAGTCAAGCGCATGTGGGAGCCCAAGTAGTTGGTAGAGTGTTGATGGATCATTTTAATGACTTCTCATGGAGAGGGGCTAGACATAATTGGAGGTGGAGCGGAAGGGGAGCAACTAAATCGAGGCCAACCTGACATGAATAACTGATGTGCCCTTCTCAGAGGAAGAGATTCGTGAGGCAGAGGAGAAGAGCACTTCTCCGAAGGGGATGGGGCACCTTCTTCTTTGGAGAAGAGCAGTGAGATAATCTTTGGCTTGAAGATAGAAGAGCAGGAATTTCCGGAAGTGGCAAACAATTGCCAGAGGAAGGTTGCTGCTTTGAAGAGAATGGGGAAGAGAACGACAACCAAGGAGCAGTGGCGAGAACAGAGGGTAGGTGTTACTCATAACTGGCATCCTGCTCCCTCCAAGACATTGAAGCAATCTCGCTAATAGGCCTTTAGGCCTCGGTGGGCTGGGCTTGGCCTCTAACTCAATGAAACTCATAGAGCCTGCGGTGAATCATTTCAAATTAGAGCTTTCCAACAATCGGTGATGGGTCTGTAAGCCCTCATGCGTTGGCAGAACTGTCAGACATCAAAGCCACTTGGGAACTGGCGTTGATTTCCAGCTCGAAGGCAATGGTAGGCCATATTTACAAGAAGTGTCAGCCCGTAATGCCCCCATGAAGATAATGGCCCTTTCAGATTCAAACGAGATCCATAAATAGAAGGGTGGATATCCTGTCTTGGTGGTTAAACTGGCATCATGAGTTCTTCCCTCCCATGAATATGTACCTTTCTCTATTCCTCTCCCTCTCTAACTCTTCTCCCTAAATTAGACATATGTTAGAATACCACAATTAGTTAAACCAAAACAATGTAGATCTCTGAAGATTTGGATTCTGAAATGCGTCCAATGGTAGAAACTTCCGAGTAAAATCTCACATAATAACGGACATGAAACAAGAAGAGAATATATTGGGAGTGATAGAGGAGGAACAAATCAATTTTATCTGGTGAAGTAGAGGGAAGCAGCATCAGCTACTCTCTCCGAGATTTGGCAGCAGGATCTCCCACACAGGCTCTGACAACCTTTCTTGCAAGATGATTCCAAAGATGTCTCCTCCATAATGCGCATGTATATTTATAGCTGCAGCCATTCCAGCCTTTCTGAGTTTAGAATCCGACCTGCAAGTTCGCTTGAAAGACACCACTCCTACGCCTCTGCTTGATATGATAATTCCTAGACGGGACTTTATCAATGTATATACCTTGAAATGTGTCTACCCAGTGTTCTGGGAAATTGCGATCCCACAATTACCTTTCCTCCCTTTCTCCCGGTTTTTGCAATACCCACTTTGTGGGACCCTCTGTTTCATCCTCTACTAATTGTCATCCTCTCTTGCATGTTATAATAGAGATGCCAATTTGTAGATTATTTAACTATTTTGAAAGCAGTAAACTTGCCATTAATACACCCTTTGTTGTATCTGTTGACATTATTGTCTCCTTTCCTTTTCTTTTCTTCTTTCTATTATTAGCTCCTTTCTATTATTAGCCCATTAAGGGCCCTTTCTATTATTAGCCCATTAGGGCTCCCTATAAAACCCCTTGTAATCTCTTTGTTTGAGTATCAAGAATTGTTCTTTCTTCTTGTCTTCATGGTATCAGAGCCCTAACCCTAACCCTAATCCGGGTTCCTGGGCTCGACCGTAGCTCCGATCTCTGGCGTTT
Organism: Wolffia australiana; assembly: GCF_029677425.1. NCBI lineage: Eukaryota > Viridiplantae > Streptophyta > Magnoliopsida > Alismatales > Araceae > Wolffia > Wolffia australiana. The sequence goes on along the minus strand of NC_135839.1, from coordinate 18,828,481 downwards.
CTACATTCGCCACGATCTTGAGCTCCTTCTCCTTCCGGTTGGCTACTTGCTCCTGGCGGCGCAGCTTCTTTCCGGCCACATTTCCGACTTCCCGCACCGCGCTCCCTCCTCGGCTGTGCTTCTCTCTCGGCAGCGCACGCTTCCCTCTCGACCGCGCGCTCTCCTCTCGGTCGCGGCCGCGCTCCCTCCTCGACTCTTCAGCCGCGCACGCAACCAATAGCCGCGGGCGTTCCTGCAGCCGTGTGCTCCTCGTGCGACACTTCATTCTGTGATCAAGATGACGGAGCCTGTATCGGTTTCCGGTGTGACGCCAGCATCGACGCCACCCAGTGTGGGTCAAACGTCAAATGATTCGGAGGCACTTCTTGAGTCGGGGAATTGGTCGGCTTCACCTGGACCGTTTTCTCTGCCTCGGATGCCTCCAGATGGGATGTTCACCGGCTCTAACCTTCTTCAGTGGCAGCAATATGTCCAGATTACTCTCAAGGGACGACTGATGCGTCATTTACTTGAAGAAGGGCCTTCCAAGATAGACTCCAAGTACTATGACTGGCTAGACGTTGAAGGGGTGGTCCATCGATGGCTTTTGGATAGTATTTCACCGAATATCAAGGGTGAATTTCTGTCTCTTGAGTCTGCCCGGGCCGTGTGGGAAGCGGCCCTTGACAGCCACTCCAAGAAAAATAATATTGCCACACTGTATGAGCTAGTGCATCGGGCCGCCAATCTGCGTCAAGGAGACAGGACGATCATAGAGTACAGCACAGAACTCATTTCTCTGTGGAATGAGATTGATCACTACATGCCTCCGGACCCTCACTCGGTGGATCGCAAGTACACTCTTCAACTTCGGTTTTTTCAGTTCCTTAAAGGACTTAACCCGGAATATGAAGCGGTACGGGCTCAGCTTATACACCGGGAGAAAGAGCTTTCCTTCAAGGATGCGCTTCGCAGCGCGAGAATTGAAGAATCTCGCTTTCAGCAGTCCCAGACCCCGGCTTCTGCACTTGTAGCACATTCGTCTTCCTCCACGTGCTCCTCGGTGACGACCACATCGACTGGAGCAGGAGCTTCGTCTCCTGGTCCATCTACTCGGACTGAGGAATCCTCCAAAGGTGATACTTCCCTTTTCTGCAACTACTGCAAAAAGCGGGGTCACTCCAAGGAGACGTGCTTTAAGCTTCAACGGAAGCGAACACAATAGAGCAATCTCGCTACAGTTGCACCTTCTGTCAACCAAGTACCGATGCCTGGTCAAGTGCCTCTGTCCTATGGTCTTCTTCCAAGTGGAGCGTCTTCGGCGAGTGCTTCTCTTCCCGGCCTTACACCTGAAGAAGTGGAACGTCTTCGGCGATTGCTTGACCCTCCAGTCGTGGGATCGTGCTCTCTAGCTAACGCGGGTATGTCCACCATTCCTTCTCCTCCTCCTTCACCATCTCCGTCGTCATCATTATCCACTTGGCTTCTTGACTCTGGTGCCACTGCCCACATGACACCCAATCCTGGAGCTTTTGTGACCTATGAACCCGTTTCCGGCTCCTCCAAAGTTAAAACAGCTTCCGGTGATCTTCTCACTGTGGCTGGGATTGGTCGTGTGTCTCTCTCTCCTTCGATGAACCTCACTAAAGTCCTTCATGTTCCACGGCTTGCTCATCATCTTCTTTCTTTATCCCGCCTTGTTCGTGATCTGAACCAAGATCTTACATTCACTCCTAATACCTGTTTTTATCGTGATAAGGTGTCGGGGATGACGATTTCCATTGCTGAGGAGCATGAGGGTCTCTATCTTGTTCGATCTCCTTGTCTCCCTCGCTGTTGCTGCCGCTGCAGTTCCCCTTTCGGCGCCTCATGAGCGTTGTGGCTTCTCCATCGACGCCTCGGCCATCCATCCTTTGCTACTCTTTATCGTTTATTTCCAAAACTTTTCCAAGGCCATTCTGTGGACCGCTTTGTTTGTGATGCTTGTCGAATTGCTAAACATCATCGTACTATGTATCCTATTTCTTCTTCCCATTTGACGACTCCTTTTGCTCTCGTTCACACCGACGTGGGGACCCTCCTGTTCATAGCACGTCCGGTGCTCGGTGGTTATGTATATTCATTGATGACGCTACTGCTTTCACGTGGGCCTATCTCTTGAAAAATAAATCAGAGATCTCCTTGTTATTCCTCAGTTCTACTCTCTCATTCAAACTCAATTCTGCACTTCTATTCGCCGCTTCGCTCCGACAATGCCCGAGACTATGTCAATTCCACGTGCAGTACTTTCTTCCAAGAAAAAGGCATCACCCATGAAACCACATGTCCTTACACCCCCCAGCAAAATGGAGTTGCAGAACGAAAATTTCGTCACATTTTTGAAATGGCTCGGAGCCTCTTATTTCACATGCATGTGCCAAAGTATTTTTGGGCTGAAGCTGTCCTAACTGCCATTCATCTTCTCAACCGTCTTCCGTCTCGCGTACTTAACTACTCTACTCCCATTGATTGTCTCCAGCATTCCTTCCCCAACATTTCTCTCCGAACCAATCTTACCCCTCGTGTCTTTGGGTGTGTTTGCTTTGCTCCTAACCACCATCTTGGTCGTGACAAGCTTGATCCTCGGGCCATCCAATGTGTCTTCGGCTATGCTTCTACTCAAAAGGGTTATCGATGTTATCATCCACCCTCTCGTCGATTTATTGTCACCAAGGATGCTACCTTTGACGAATTCACTCCGTATTACCCCTCTTCTTCTCCATCTTCTCCTTCTTTACCACCTCAATCAGATCCCCTTGAATTTCTTATTCTTCCTAACTCATCTCCTCGCCACCAGTCCCAAGTCCTTCCTTGCCTGTTCCTCTCGAAGAGCCTCCCTCTGATATTCCCATGAACACCTTGTCCTCTGATCCTCTGCCTGCACCAATCCCAAATCCACCTGTCCTTACTAAAGATCCATCCTCTGCTTCATCGAACCCTCCTGCAGAGTCCCCATTGGATCCCTCTATCCCACTATGTTGTGCCCCTTTCGCTATACGCCGTTGCCCGCCAGAAAACGCTATGGTATCACTCTTGCTCGCAAGCCTCGTGTTCCTCCTACCCCTGAAGTTCCCTCATCCTCCTCATCCACTCCTCTTGAAAATCCTTCATTAGCACTTGTGTCTTGCCCTCATCCTTCTCCATTGTATCCATTAGCCGCATCCATCTCATCTCATCGGCTTTCCCCATCCTACCACGCTCTTCTCACCTCCCTTGACACTATCTCCCTTCCAAAGACGCTGGACGTAGCCCTCTCTCTTCCTCATTGGCGTCGGGCAATGGAGGAGGAGCTACAAGCACTTGCCCTAAATGACACATGGGATCTGGTTCCACTACCGCCGGGCAAGCACTTGGTTGGCAGTCGTTAGTTTATGCTGTAAAGCACAATTCCGACGGCTCTATTGAAAGGCACAAGGCACGTGTTGTGGCGCAAGGGTTCACCCAACAGTATGGCATTGATTATCAGGAAACGTTTGCCCCTGTGGCCAAGATGAACACTGTCCGGATTCTCTTGGCTCTTGCCGTCGATCAGGGCTGGATATTGCAGCAATATGATGTCAAGAATGCTTTTCTTCATGGTGATTTGACTGAGGAGATCTATATGGCCTTACCTCCTGGATATGCCTCCTTAGTGCCGTCTACTCCGAGTTTAGTTGTTTGTCGCCTGAAGAAAGCGCTGTACGGTTTGAAGCAATCTCCTCGTGCTTGGTTTGGCCGTTTCACCATGGCCATGAAGAACCGGGGATACCGTCAGTGTAATGGAGATCACACGCTTTTCTACCGTCATTCCACGTCCGGGGGAGTGGCTATTCTTCTCGTGTACGTGGATGACATTATCATCACGGGTGATGATACGGAGTCCATTACTCAGCTGGCTATGTATCTGTCGTCGGACTTTGCCATACGTCATCTTGGCCCATTACGATATTTTCTTGGTATTGAGGTGGCTTATTCTTCGAGTGGGATTTTCATCTGTCAGCGGAAATATACAGTGGATCTTCTTTGCGAGCTGGGAAAGGAAGACTCCAAGCCTATTTCGACACCGATTAATGTGAGTCATCGACTTGGTGCGGATGAGAATGAAGATCCGGCTGAGCCCAGACAATATCGAAGACTTGTGGGCAAACTGCTCTATCTCACCCACACCCGTCCCAACATTGCATATACACTGGGTGTTCTAAGTCAGTTTATGCAGAACCCTCGAATCAGTCATCTTCATGCTGCCCATCGCCTCCTCCGTTTCTTGAAGGGCACCATTGGCCGTGGATTAATGTTTCGTCGTCACAGTGGTCTGCGTCTAGAAGTCTACACTGATGCCGATTATGCAGGATCTGTGGTTGATCGTCGGTCGACCTCTGGGTACTGCACCTTCTTGGGAGGCAATCTTATTACTTAGAGGAGTAAGAAACAGAAAGTGGTCTCTCGATCAAGTGCTGAAGCGGAGTTCCGTGCCCTTGCACATGGTCTTTGTGAAGCACTTTGGATTACCCAACTGCTTCGTGAACTAAGGTGTCCGGTTTCTTCCCCTGTTCAGCTGTTCTGTGACAACAAATCGGCTATCAGCATTGCTCATGATCCCGTCCAGCATGATCGTACAAAACACATTGAGATCGATCGACATTTCATTAAAGAGAAGCTTGAGTCGGGAAATTTCTGCACGTCATATGTTCCGTCAGCTGAACAACTTGCAGACATCTTCACCAAAGGGCTTCATGCCCCTCGGTTTGAGGAGCTCTGTTCCAAGCTGGGTGTGGAAAACATCCACGCTCCAGCTTGAGGGGGAGTGTTGACATTATTGTCTCCTTTCCTTTTCTTTTCTTCTTTCTATTATTAGCTCCTTTCTATTATTAGCCCATTAAGGGCCCTTTCTATTATTAGCCCATTAGGGCTCCCTATAAAACCCCTTGTAATCTCTTTGTTTGAGTATCAAGAATTGTTCTTTCTTCTTGTCTTCAGTATCTGTGCTGCTAAACATACAATGGGTCTCGTAATCAGAATTTTATTTATCTTATTTCTTTGGCTTTATTTCTCTAAGATTATGAATGTCCCCTGTATAAGGGGCCTTAGTTACATCTAATGAACCATCATGGATATGTTTTTCAATTGATTGATGACTCATTAGAGCAGTGTTCAAAGCACCTTTTGAACTTTTTACCCAATTGCCCAATCAGTTATATCTTATGATGTTCTTATATTTGTTTTTGGTACAGCTTCTGGGAAGGCTACTTTAATTATTTGATGGAGTCCACTCCAATCAAGTAAGTTACAGTACTTTCAACTGTAACCAACTTGGATATACATTTATAAAATGGATTCTGAACTATTTTGAAAAGATGAATCTTATGATGCATAAATATATACCTGAAAAATATCATATGGCATTCTTCTGTTATTGAAATTTTATTGCCATAGTCAATTGTGTGTTTCATTTGGGTGGTCATTTGTAAGTTTGGTTACACACACACCAGATTTATTTTGTATAATTGTGGCTGTTCACTTTGTATAGTCACTACTTTCTCCTGATGCTGATCACAACTTTCTACCTGATCTAAAGGATTCCATTTATTTTCTATGTTTCAGGTCTGTCAATTGTGTAGCCCTTGTAACCACCCAACTTATTATTGTTGCATCCCACATGGTAAATGTTTCCTATTATGCTCTTGGATGTTCAGTGTTGTTTTTCTTAGTTTTATGTAACATTGTATTTCTCAATTTTTTAATTTCATGAAGGCCGGACTAGGAATCCCTGATGGTGATGCCTGGAACATTATTGAGACCATTGCGGAGAAAAATAACCTTGGGTTTAAGCAAATTGTGAGTTATTTTTGTCTGTTGAGATACGAATTTGATGAACCTAAACCACTAATTATATCTCATACGATTCTAGGTCAAGCTTAGAGGATTGCTATCACATATTCAGCAACTCCGGATAGCATATTGGGGCCTTTCTTCTGGAAAGGGGCACTCAGTTCCTGCTTATGGACTACCATCTCCTCGTGCACTGGATGGAATAGATGAAAGTCAGCAGCCCACTGAAGCATCCAGTGTGGGCAGGAGTTGGGTGCAGAATATGTTCAGTAGAGATGTGACATCTAGGACTAATTCTCTGAGTCGTGTTCGTAAGTTTGCCTAAGACTCGCAGATTTCATCTACCCTCGTTCATCAATGTTATTTTACCTCTGTGACTTTGTTTTGGATTTCATCTTTCTTGACATTAAGCTTCATCCTTCTTTTCTTCCATTTGAATTCCATGGAATGATATACATTTATATATTTAACACAGTTTGATAGTTTGATATACAGTTTAGTCTCTTGCATTTTATTTTTCATTTACATGTGCATAAGACTAAGTTTTTTTCTGCCTAGTAATTAAAATGTGGACGGAGTTACACATGGCAAGATATAAATGTTGCTCCATAAAGTGAGAGGATACTTTGTCTTTTAGTTTCTTGTTATCCTGTTAATGGGTTCTCTACTCCATATTGATTTTTGTTGTCTTTCTTGCAACATGGTTAGTTCACTACCCCCGGCTCGAACCCTCAATTCTCAGTTTCTTTCCCTCTTTGTTTCTCCTGTATACAACTGATAAACTTATCAACTATCCGAATGACCTTAAAATCCTTCTCATGACTGAACATACCACTGTATTAGATTGTCCTCCATGGTTTTTGTTTAAATATTTTCCACTTAAGCATGTTCACTGGGGTAACACTTTATATGGTGTTTACTCAAGGCATATCAGAGAATTTCATTTAAATATCACCATTTTCCTCTAGAATCGTCTTAAATGCAGGAGTAAAAGGATCTTGTCCGGTACTATTACCTAATTTAAATAAATGAATCCGTTCACTCGTCATCCTCTTTTCACATTAAATAATGTCATTTTTGTGTTTTTTCCTTTCATAGAAGACATGCCAGACTAATCCTTTTTTTGGGTTCAAGAATTACCTCCCCCTGTACAGAAGAAGATCCAGTCTAGTGTTCGTGTTCTGAAGGGACATGCAGGGGCCATTACTGCACTACACTGTGTCACGAGGAGAGAGGTTTGGGACCTCGTTGGTGACCGTGAAGACGCTGGACTATTTATCAGTGGAAGCACCGACTGCACGGTTCAATTTTGACTTTATTTTTAATTGCATATCTCTGGCTACCTTCTGAATTTGAATGAAAATAAGCCAATTTAAGTGTCACAGCTGTACTTATTTTGACATTTTTGCTTCATATATTAACATTTATGCAAAATATTCTCTCTAATATATTCATGTATATACAAATTAGTTCCTAAATATAAGCTATTTTCCTTCTCCGCAGGTTAGAATATGGGATCCTAGCCTTCGAGGGTCAGAACTTAGAACAACCCTTAAGGGTCACACGAGGCAAGTGACTTATTATTTTGCTTCCTTCTTTTCATTCATATGATTTGTGTCTTTTCTGTGCAGACCTATTCGTGCAATCAGCTCTGACCGCAGTCGAATTGTGTCGGGCTCAGATGATCATTCTGTTATAGTTTGGGATAAACATGTATTCCAACCTCTTGAAGAGTTGAAAGGCCACAATGCTCCTGTGAGATTCCCCGACCATATTATCTTGATGAGCCTTTTTAGTTATTTTAATTTCTACTTAAAGTAATGAGTATTTTTCTGACATATATTGGCTGCATTTTTTCCAGGTCAGTTGTATTAGGATGCTTTCAGGAGATCGTGTTTTGTCTGCCTCTCATGATGGTACTGTGAAAATGTGGGACGTAAGGACTGGTAACTGTCTGGCGACAGTGGGACGCTCTTTGAGTGCTGTCCTTTGCATGGAGTATGAAGACACTACCGGAATTTTAGCAGTTGCCGGAAGAGACACGTATGATATATGAATTCTTATTTAGTCACTTGGATTGAGGGTTCTGCATGTCCCCAGACATTGGTTGCCAGCATGTTGATGATGTTGACAACATCATCATCAGCGTCAGCAATCCATACTTTCTTTCAATGTCATTCTCATTGTCAATCACCCTAAATTTTATGAAAGTTAATGTTGACAAAGGTCAATGATGTCGAATTGTCTTTGATGAGTGTTAGACCTTTCATAGATTTTCTTAGGTAGTTTTTTTTCATTTTTCATATTCTGGATTGTTGTTCTTCTCAGGGTTGTGAATATTTGGGACATCCGTGCTGGCCGGCAGATGCACAAACTCGAAGGGCATTCAAGATGGATCCGGTAAAGTGTACAACAAAAACCTCTTCTTCTTAATTCTTTTTTTGCTGGGGATTCTTTCCAGTTGGGTAAAATATGAATGGTTGTGCAGGTCAATAAGGGTGGTTGGTGATACTGTACTAACTGGAAGTGATGACTGGACGGCAAGGGTTTGGTCTCTTTCTCGTGGTTCATGCGACGCCGTCCTTGCCTGTCATGCTGGTCCTGTCTCTTGTGTAGAACATTCCCCGGCAGATAAAGGAATAATCACAGGTTGGTCCCTATTTCCTATGAATCTCAAGAACTTAACTTTTATCTCCTGTGAATTTCTAAGAAACCCATTACAATTTCTCCAGGTTCCATTGATGGATCTCTGCGTTTCTGGGAGAATGAAGAAGGTGAAAAAATTCTCTTTTTGCTTTTAGAATTTTTCTACAGAGGATTTCCTGTTAAGATTGATTGGCGGTTGGGAGTTTTTTTCTTGACATTTTTAGTTGAACTGGACGAACAAACTTACTGTGTGCAAAAAACGAGAAGATTGACATACTGAGCCCTTAGATGTTTTGGAAATATCTCCCACTAAAATTACACGTGAATAAAAAAGTTGCTTTTCCGAAACTGATTTTTTATTAAACGCAGGACGGATGAAATGTCTGAAGAATGTAACCATCCATTCGGCATCTATCTTATCCATCAATGCTGGGGAACATTGGCTTGGAATCGGAGCATCAGATAATTCCATGTCTCTCTTTCACCGACCTCAAGAAAGATTTGGAAGTTTCTCAAGCCCAGGCTCAAAGATGGCCGGTTGGCAGCTTTACAGAACACCACAGAAGACCCCAGCTTTGGTATGTCTATGACCCCGAATTCAGCTTCCCCAATAACCCATTTATATTATTTTTCTGTTTGCCTCAAATATTTTGGAAAATAGGACGATTCCTCCAAAAAATGATTTTTCGGTTGGGTTCTTGCCGCATGATCAAACAATATTGTTTCAGGTGTTTTAAAAGTTGCGGAGCATCGTAGAGAAATATAATTTGAATTGATGTTTTTATGAAGCCCATCTTTTCTTATTTATCCTGTAACATGTTAAACTTGTCTTTAAGAAATTTAGATCATGCTGATCTAACACATGATCTTATGTCAATCATGATTCCAGGTACGCTGCCTGGCTTCCGACCTTGACAGAAAGAGAATCTGCAGTGGCTGCCGTGGTGGGCTTCTTCGTCTATGGGAAGCCACAATCAACATCTAGAAAAATGAGAAATACTTCTCTTTAATTTTCTGCGCTGCTAATAAATGTCATTATTATTATTATTTATATCATTTTTGCCAGTTCGATCTGCTGAATCTTGTGATATCTACAGATAATTATCCTTTTTTGTTACCCGGGTGTCGGCCTTCAACAAGCCACATTATTTATTCTTTAATTATCCTCACTTAGGGAATAGCAGAGGGTCTTGGGAGGGTGACACTGCATTTTAGAAACATTATGGGTGAATATTAACAAAAAATTATGGGTATGGTTCCCGGGTCAGGGTCAGCTACCACGACCCACCCAAAAAAGACTGTTTTGTCACCTAGCTGTCTACGTGGTCAGAATCTGACCGTCCATCTGACTGTCTCATAATATTGACTGGTTCAGCTTGCATGGTCAACTCTGCCCGTCAAAACACGATTTCACCAACTCCGTCAACGCCCCGAAAACGTTGACGCGGTCAACGATTTGACCACCAAAGACGTGGTCAATTCTAGTAAAAAAAGACGTGGTCCTCTTCTCATCTCTCTACTGATCTACAGCATTCTTGACAGTTTCCACCAAGGCAACGTCATCCAATTCTCCTCCCTGAGAACTCCAATCAACATGCACAAAAAAAAAAACAAAACTTTGATCAGTCTTCAAGCAGAAGAGAGGCAAAATTCTGATGAAAGCAAGGTTTTTCACCTGGATAATCAGCTTGATAAGCTTGGAGCTCTCTCGGGCTTCCACAGAAAGGAGACGAACTCCAGTAGTGTTCTTCAAACTCTCAAGAACACGCACAAGAACACTCGCCGCGTCGCGTCTATCGCGCACGGAAAAAACTCGCATTATCGTCGCCGAGAATGACGATAACACGCTAGTTCGAACCTCCACAGTTTCTTCTATTATCCTCGTCTCGGTCGCTATCTCTTCTACTGGCTTTAGATGGCGTTCTAAAGCCCGGTTCTTCTCTTCCAAGCTCGAGATCTCGCCTTTCATGGCGTCGATACAGTCCCGAGCTCTACCCAGCACCGAAACTCTATCCTTCTGATAATCAACAAGAAAACAAAAAGCTCAGAAAACCCATTTTTGAAGAAGAGTGACATTTTTCACTACCTTAGTGTCCGGCGGGAGCAGCTGCCGTAACGCGGCGAAGCTCTCGCGGTTCTTCTCTCTTCTCTTTCTCTCGGAGATGGCGTGGTGGAGATGAGAACCGGGCGAGGTGTCCTGAGCTTTGGAGTAGTCGCTAATCTGTCTCATCATCGTGAAGGCTCTCTTCATCGCTCTCTGCCCGGGAAACTTGCCACTGCGTCTTAGCAAGGGAGAAGGAGAAGAGTTGTAGCGGCGGAAGGCCGTGCGAGACGACGCCGAGGACGAGGAGGAGGACGAGGATGACGAGAGAACGTCCGCCATGGCGATTATCAGGGCTGCGTCTTCCACGAGCCGAGAGGTGGAACGAAGGTTTGGAGGGAATATCTCTGAGAAGAAGCTCAGTATTCTCTCTCGCGTCCCTTCCTGAAGATGAAACGAGAGATTTTATCAGCCGGCTTGAACGGTGTGAAAATCTGTACCGTAAGCTGGGATTGTCCCACAATGCTTGTCGTCGACATTCCGAGCTCGATCTCTCCGTCGCTCTGGCCCATGAACACGGCGGTCTTTGGAGGATGAAAGTAGGTTAAGTTATCGGCGATAATGCGAGTAAACATGAGAATATTTCATGGGCAGACCTTTATTCCCGCTTCCTGTGACAGTACAGAAAGTTGAAGATTTGTTTAACACGCAGGATGTATTTTAAACCAAGCAACAGATTCTATTTGCCGATAGAAAGGATCTTACGACCATTAGAATTATCATAAACTAGGTTAAGTTATCGGCGATAATGCAAGAAAACATGAGAATATTTCATGGGCAGAACTTTATTCCCGCTTTCTGCGACAGTACAGAAAGTTGAAGATTTGTTTAACACGCAGGATGTATTTTAAACCAAGCAACAGATTCTATTTGCCGATAGAAAGGCATTAGAAATGAGGATTCCTTCTTTCAGTTTAACGGAATGCCATTTTGGCAGATTATTTATGAATAAGGGTCGATATTTATTTCGTTGCATAGCGGGGATAATTAAACAAGAAAATCTGTTCGAAAGAACAAAGAGAAGAAGAAATGCTTTCTTGTCTACCTGGTAGAACTCGCGCTGCGAAGGAATCCTCGCCGCGCTCATAAGTTCATGTTCGTTGGCTTCCAAGTAGTGGCAGCTCTCCGTGAAGGCGCGGCCAGGGAGATTGCTTCAGAAAAACCAGTAATATTCGTTATTTCAGATCGAGAAATTGCAGGTTCGAAGTGTTCAACGATTAAATTAACTTACCCTGTTCCGAGGAGGCAGAAAGAGCGTCGGTAGAGATCAAACAGCCGCTGCCCTTGGGCTTGGTTGTCCTTGCAGAACCACCCGTCTGTCGACACTAAACAGCTGGATACGTTCATATGGGTTAGCGGAGAGGGAAATATAGATAGAAACATAGAGCTAGAGAGAGAGAGAAAGAAAGGGGGAAGGGATAGAGCCATAGAGCTAGAGAGAGAGAAAGAGGGGGGAGAGAGAGATACAGCCATATAGTTATAGAGAAAGAAAGAAAGAAAGAGGGGGGAGAGAGAGAAAGAAAGAAAGAAAGAAAGAAAGAGGGGGGAGAGAGAGAAAGAAAGAAAGAAAGAAAGAAAGAGAGAGGGGGGAGAGAGTTAGAGCCATATAGCTAGAGAGAGAGAGAGAAAGAAAGAAAGAAAGAAAGAAAGAAAGAGCGGGAAGAGAGAGTTAGAGCCATATAGCTAGAGACAGAGAGAAAAAGAGAGAGCGATTGAGCTAGAGAGAGAGAAAGAAAGAAAGAGAAAGATGGAGAGAGAGGGGAAGAAAGAGAGATAGCCATTGAGCTAGAGAGAGAGGGACAGAGAGAGAGATAGCCGCAGAGCAAGAGAGAGAGAGGGAGGGAGGGAGGGAGGGAGGGAGAGAGATGTCCATAGAGCTAGAGAGAGAGATGGCAGTAGAATTAGAGAGAGGGAGGGAGAGATATAGTCATAGAGCTAGAGAGAGATATGGCCATACAACTAGAGAGAGTGAGGGAGAGAGAGAAACAGCCATAGAGCTAGAGAGTAGAGAGAGAGAGAGAAAGCCATAGAACTAGAGAGAAAGAGGAGGGAGGGAGAGAGGGAGGGAGATAGCCATAGAGAGAGATAGCCATAGCGATAGAGAGAGAGAGGGGGGGAGAGAGGGACAGAGAGAGAGATAGCCACACAGCAAGACAGAGAGGGAGGGAGGGGGAGAGAGAGAGAGAGAGATGCGGTATACTTGGCTGGATGGGGAAGGTACGACCAGAGAGAGATATACACGCAGCCTAGTGCACGGCAAGCATCGCGGAGGAGATCGCCGCTGCCACCGGCGGTGGCGGGTAAATGAGAGAAGGCAGCGTTCATGTCAGCTGACGAAGACAACTCGCCAAGATAGTGAAAAGACGCTGTATTGTCTCTCTTCTTCTTTAGATTGTGGGGGGGAAGAACGAGAGAGCGAACGGGTCGCCTGTTCAAAGAAATAGAAAGCATCTCGTCAAAGAAGACTGGCCAGAGTCCATTCTCAAGGAAGACCGTCTACATTAAGGGAGACCGGGAATTCAGCTCTTATGATTCTCTTTGACCTGCTTCGACAACAATGACTCAAATGATGACGTCTTCCTCCCATTCTAGAGGACAGAATATTAATTTTTTTCTTATTTTGAATATGACGGGTACTTCGAATTTAGAAGCCCTGACTGTTCAGAAGATGCAGTCGGGCTCCTCGGACAAATGACGGATGACGTTACGGACGGATGAGACGGTTAGTAACAATCGTCCATTCAGTCATCCGTCCATGTCATTTGATTTGATTGCCACTGTCATCTGTCCCGTCCCGTCATTCAACTGTGAAAATTAAGGAACTAGATAGATAGATAGAGAGAAAGAGAGAGAGAGAGAGAGCTAGTGCGAGAGAGACAGAGAGGGCAAGCGAGCAAGAGAGCAAGCACAAGAGGGAATGCCTTCTAGAACAACAGCCGTCATCCCCGTCAAGGAGAGTTGCTGTCACCAGGGACGACAGTTGTCGACAGTCTTCATCCCCATCCACCATGGTCATCGTCCCAGTCCACAATAGTCCTTGTCCATGATAGTCATCCTTGTCCATGATAGTCATCCATGTCCCAATGGTACTAATCCAAGTCAGAATTGCATCTTCAAAACCCAAGTCCCAACCATTGATCAGAAAATATCAAAACACCAGAAAAAAGTACACAATTAAATGAACTCGTAATGTCATGGCAATTATCAAATTTCAAATGGATAAGAAAAATCAAAATCTGGACTGAATAATATCGATAGATGCAAGGTGATGTGACAAATATATTCATGTCTCAGATGTGAAAAGTCAATTCATATATCAAGAGATGCTATATTACCCCATATTTCAACTATATGGATCTTTCAACAGCTTCATTGTCATAATTCATTAGTATGACTTCAAGATGTAAAATAACGTGTTGTAAACATATGGCTTATACAGAACTGTGAAAACAAAAAACATATTTAGCTTCCATCATGGATGTTTAAGTCGGTTTTTCTGTGTACAATACCATGAAACAGCTTCCTGATCAAGAATGAAGATGCAACCAGTGACCTTATCATGTTTAAACAACCATCAAAGTCTGAGTCTATAAAACCACATACTTCCACATGATAAAAATCATCATATGTGTAAGCATAAGATCATTTTTTTCCTAAACATGGCGTCAAACTTTCTCGGAGTCTTGACAATGCATAAATTCGGGATTTGATATCAAGTACAAAATCTTAGCCAGGTAATGTGTATGTGTTCCTTAGTTGGGAAACACAAAAATTGCAGCATATGGCCTACCATTCACTACAAACCTTTCACTATTGGAATCAGAACCTGGTAACCTATTCATTTTGTCCCCCTTTTCTTGGATAAAGCTCTAATTAAAATATTTGCAAAAAAATTGTTAGTTAGGACCCTTGTGATAGTTATATAGTTTCTAGGTATCTACCTCAATGGATTGTTATGTCAATAAAAATGTGGTACTCGTCCTTCTATTTCACATCAAATTTGACGAAGTATGAAGTCTTATGTCTCCTTTAGCAAACTAAAATTTGAACTAGTAAGTAGAATGTCTTCAACATAGAATAACAACAAGATCCAGTTGCTCTCACTTTCTTTAAGATACATACATTGATCAATAATATTTTCGATAAGTCTAAAATTTGTAATGACTTCATGAAATGTGAAGAACCATTTTTTGAAATCATGTATAGTTTTATTTAAATTTGAATTTTATTAATTCATTTTTAGGAGTTAGTTATGGCCATATTAAAAATATATATTTAATAAAATAAACTATTTGTGTTCAAATTCTTTACTCTCTTTTATGATATAGGTCAAACTAGGTATTGAACCCCCAGGAGTGAGGAGGTTGACAACTGAACTGAGCTGGGTTAGGCAGATGAGAAAAGTTGTCAGTAGTTGTAAATGGGGAGGAGGGATAATTGAGAATGGACCTATATTAAAATAAGGGTTTTATGAATATGAAAGAATGATGGAAAGAGGGAGATGGGAAGACGTAAAATATAAAGAGGTAAGAGGAAATAGTTTTTTTTAATTTTAGACTTATGAACAAAAAGACAAGGTTGGGCTTCTAGATCAACTGCTTTTATTAGGGTTTTTATATTCCACCCAAACCAGACATTTTAATGCAGCACAAAAAAATATAGACACATAAAGACCAACTTCAACTCTTGATTCATTCACAAAACCACCATTGGGGGTGAGCACAAAAAATGAGGGGAAATAGAAAAAGCGGATACAATACTTTACACTAAACTCACTCTCCTAAATCATAATAAACCTCCATTGTTTTTTTTTTAAATCAAGGAGCCACATTATGGACTCCCTCTTTGCCATTGTAGTTTCTAGCCTATCTAACATGTGTTGTTTCACTTTTCTAAGTGGACATTGAAAGGTTATGGGCCATGATTGACAATCGCACACAATCCTAATGAAAGAATTGTTGGGTTCTAGAGGCCTAGATCTGGATGAACAGAACAAAAAGATGTACAACGGAAGACTTTTGCAAATCGAATGACATCAACAAAAATCATTGAAACGAAGTACCTTTGCACGAATCTCATTCGTGATTTCTTCAATCCCAGAGTGAGACGAGTCGAGCTGCTCAAGAGTGCAGCCTCTAGATGTATCCACGTGGTCCTCGGCACGTCAAATCTCCTCCTTCCCGTAGACGAGCCATGTTCTATCTCCGTCCGCGTTGTTACGTCATCCCGATCACATCATGGATGGAGAGGGGGTCTGGGGAGAGTGGAGAAGAAGGGGAAAAGCCCCTGAACAATTCTGGCCTGGGTGAATTTCGTTCATGGCCTTCCCCTATTTATACTAAGTGGGTATTTTTCATAAAAACCCCCAAAACTTAAGTATATCTTCCAACGTCCAAAAGATCATTTACGTATGACCCTCTAGGCCCATGTATCAGTCTAGTTAAGGACTCCAGTGGGCCAATAACCTTTATTGGCCTTCCAAATTAATTAACTATATCATCATACATATTACCTAATTTCGGATTGATTTAACCCAATTGATAGGTCGAGACTCCGACACGTGGGGTGCCAAGCTATACCTCGTGTCCTAGAAGATACAAATGAGTGTGTATCGACTCACTCACGGAACCTGTTTGTCATCAGTTACCGTGTATGTATAATCCCTCATCCACTTGACGCTCCTTGGACGACTTAGGGTATGGTCAGCTGTCAAACCCTAATCGATCATCCAAGTTAGTACTTATGCATTCAAAAATCATCGGAGAACTCTTCTCCGATATTTCACTGCCTTGGCCAAGGACTTCGTTGCATCGTCTTCCTTTGAGCTGTCACCTATTATACTGAGGGTGGACGATCCCATCTTGACCACTCAATCGCCTTCGTGTACTTCTGGATGCACCCGAACTAAGACCGTTTAGAATCCCATGATTAGAGACCATTTACGACCGTCCGTCCACAAGACGTCTTTGGTATCTCAGGTCTAAGGACCACTTACACAATCGTGACGTGAATCAACCTGATTGACAGTTCGGTATAATACCATTCAGGGATTCGTACGGATCAATTCAGTGAACTCTTTCCACTAAAGAGCACCCACTATCTATCCTTTGTGTCGCCACACTAATGGTTACGGGACCGGCCATACTCATCATATGAGTGAGGCTAGATAGTGCTATTCTATCCGGATACTTCAATGTCCTTCTTGTGTATCCTTTGAATAGAAATGTTTAGAACACATGCTTAAAGACTAGTGATCTCCGTATTACGATCTCATCATAATTCACTAAGTCCGATCATGTATTCATGGACTTCATTATACGCATCACACGTGCACTATAATGAATATGTTCTAATAATGAAGATGGAACGAGATGTGGAATGTGTGATTGGCTTGCTGGCCACATATATTTCCATCAAGAATCCCCAAAGAAAACTTTAAACAAAAATAAACTATGATTTAATTACATTGTGCATAGCCAAATCTGATACTATTTGACTTCATGGTCAAGTAAAAAATTCTCCACTATCCTAGTTAGGAATCATAAATTGGAAAGCCATTGTACATATTTTTATGATTTTATCACTGCCTTAGGCAAGGACTTCATCGTATCATAATATTACTTTAGCAGTCTCCTATCATGGGAAGACAATCCCATCTTGAACTTACAACTACCTTTGTGGACTCTTTTCCACGTCTCAGCTAAGCATGTTTGGTATCCCTTGATTAAGGACTTGTAGGTCATAGTCAAAATACAACCATCCATGTATAATGTCTTTGTTCTTCAACAAATATCTACACAATCATGACATGAATCTATATGGTTTATTTTTAGGAATAAAACCATGAAGGGACTCATACAGATCAATTCGTAAAACTTCATCCCTAAAGACCACCCACAATCAATTCTTAGTATCTTATGGAAATATACGTGGTCGCCAAGCCAATATCACATTCCATATCTTGTTCTATGTTCATTAATATAGCATATTCATTATAGTGCATGTGCGATACTTATAATGAAGTTCATTAATACGTTATCAGGCTCAGTGAATTATGATGAGATCGTAATACGGAGATCACTAGTCTTTAAGCGTGTGTTCTAAATGTTCATATTTGAAGGATACTCAAGAAGGACATCGATGTATTCAGATAAAATAACACTATCTAACCTCACTCATATGATGAGTATGGCCATTCTCATAGCCATTAGTGTGGAGACACTACGGATAGATAGTGGGTGATCTTTAGTGGAAAGAGTTCACTGAATTGATCCATACGAATCCCTCGATAGTATTATAGCGAACAGTCAATCGGGTTGATTCATGTCACGGTTCTGTAAGTGGTCCTTAGATCTGAGACACCAAAGACGTCTTGTGGAGGGACAATTATATTTTGACTATGATCTACACGTCTCTAATCATGGGGTTCTAAATAGTCTTAGTTCGGGTGCATCAAGAAGTTCATGAAAATAATTGAGTGGTCAAGATGTGATCATCCACCCCTGGCATATCTGAGAAGATTTTTCTGATGATTTTTGAACGCATCAGTATTAACGCACATGAATGATTAGGGTTTGATAGTTGACCATACCGTGAGTCATCCTAAGAGTGTCAAGTGGATGAGGAACTATACGTACACGGTAATCAATGATGAACAGGTCCCATGAGTGAGTAGATACATACTCTTTTGTATCTTCTAGAGCATGAGGTGTATTTTGGCACCTTACGTGTTTGAGAATCAACCTATCAAGCAGGTTAAATCAATATGACATTAATTAATATATATGATGATATAATTAAGTAATTTGGAAGGCCAAGAAAGGTTATCGGGTCGTTCAAATCGTTAACTAGACTGATACATGGGCATAGATGGCCGCACGCAAATGGTCTTTTGAACGTCAGAAGATATACATAATTTTTGGGGTTTTATTAAAAATACCCAGTTAGAAGAGACTAGATAACTCGATCATAATGTTGGACATTGTGATTTTGAGTTAATGACAAAACACTCTATCTAAGAAATGGTGATCTCTAACGTATGAAGAGGCTATTCTAACTTTTGGAATGGACGAGAACATATGGATTCTGAAATTTGGTTCATACATCTCAACCAAGTTTTGAACTTTGGTCGACACTCTAAAGGGTATGGTACCCATTATAAGTGAGTAATATTTTGATAGATATTAGGTGATGATGGAAGTTAAATTAGGTAGTGAAAAGAAGTTCCACACTTTTTTAGGAGAGAGAAAATTACATATGAAATAAGAGAAGAAGGAAGAGAGAGGAGAGAGGAGAGAGGAGAGAGAAACCACGATACATATCACTAACACTCCCCCTCAAGCTGGAGCATGTAGATCAAACATGCCCAGCTTGCCTCCAATAGTATTAGATGTCGTCCCAGCAAGCGCCTTCGTGAAGCTGTCAGCAAGTTGATGCGCGGAAGCTACATGAGGGGTACAGATAGTGTCGTTAATAACATACCGCCAAATGAAGTGACAGTCAATCTCAATATGTTTAGTCCGCGTGTGGAAAGTGTCATTTCTGGCGATGAATGAGGCAGTTTCATTATCACAGTACATCCGCATGGGCGAGGGAGGTGGGAAACCAAGCTCAATGAGAAGAGACCTCAGCCAGCGCATCTCTGCTGCGGTATTTGACATAGCCTGATACTCGGGTTCGGCATTAGAGCGAGAGACCACAGATTGTTTTTGTGGCCTCCATGTGACGAGGTTACCCCCAACATATGTGGCATAGCCACCATGCAATTTTCGATCGGCTTTATCACCCGCGTTGCCGGCATCAGAGTAAGCCTCAACATGCAGATGCCCTAATCGCCAGTATAGCAAGCCCTTTCCAAGAGCGTGCTTGATGTAGGCGAGAACACGATACACCCCATCAAGATGTACCAGTCGAGGAGCGTGCATGAAATGACTCAATATACTCACCGCATATGCAATGTCAGGACGTGTCACTGTCAAGTATATCAGCTTACCCACCAAGCGATGGTACATGCCTGCATCCTCCAGTAGTGATATCGACCCGGTCCACCAATCGATATTGGCCTCCATAGGGGAGATAGTGGGTTTGCACCCTAGCATACCCATCTCCTCGAGGAGGTCTAATGCGTACTTCCGTTGGCATAAGACCATCTGATCACGCCGGTGAGCAATTTCAATGCCGAGTAAGTACCTAGGTGGAGAGAGATTATGTGTCACGAAGTGCTGACATAGATAAGCTTTGGTGGCAGCATGGGCGGCTTCATCATTGACAGTGAGAAGAATATTGTCAACGTAAACAGCTAGCACAGCACACCCCAGAGGAGTACACTTGCGCATCACTGTAGGATCAGAGACAGTGGAGACGAAGCCATACACGAACAGGAATTTGGAGAACTTATGGAATCAGGCACGGGGACTCTGCTTCAGACCATAGATCGCCTTCTTGAGGAGGCACACCTTCGAAGACTCCCCTTGAGCAACATACCCAGGAGGTTTCTCCATATACACTTGCTCGGCAAGATCACCAAAAAGAAAGGCATTAGAGATATCAAGTTAATGAAGAGTCCATGCCTGATTAAGGGCGACTGAGAGACGGACCCGGATGGGGCTAAGACGAGCCACGGGCAAGAACGTCTCAGTATAATTAAGGCCATAGGCTTGAGAGAAACCCCGAGCCACGAGACGAGCCTTATGACGAGCAATAGAGCCATTCTGGATTGTACTTGAGGGAGTACACCCACTTACAAGAGACGACATTGGCGTTAGACAGGCAAGAAACCAACATCCACGTCTCTCGTTGAATAAACACAGCATATTCGGCATCTGTAGCGGCCTTCCACTCCGAAACCTATAGAGCTTCAAGATATGTCTTGGGAATGGACTCAGAGAGAACGAAGAGGGCAAAGGAATGATGGGGGTTGGGGAGACGGGAAGAAGAAACATGATGGCCAATAGGATGGTGTGTGTAGTGGCGAGTCCCCTTGCGGAGAGCAGTGGGAAGATGGAAGTCAATGGGTGGAGGGGGGTCAGCGGCGGAAGCGGAAGATGACATGGGCAGGGGTGGCATAGAGATGTCCGGAGGGGAAGGGGCGAGAGTGGAGGACTCAGGTAGGGCCGGAGGAGGGGAAGAGGGGTCAGGGGGAGGAGATAATGCATCATGGAGAGACGACTCGGGAGAGAGAGGGACAATGGAGATCGGATCCCGAGACGGAGGGCGGGGTACGGGACTAGGGAGAGGAATGAGCGAGGAGGGCGAGAAGAAGGGAACATCCTAGTGAAAAGTGACGTCGACCGACGTGACGTAGTGAAGTGTGGAGGGGAAGTACACCCGGTATCCCTTCTGAGTCCTAGCATATCCCACGAACACCCCCTTGAGTGCGCAAGGAGCCAACTTGGAGAGGCCAGGTGTATGATAGAGAAAATAAGTCAGCATTAGGTGCAAGTCGATGGACCGGAATGGCACCACTAAGCACAGCGGAGGGTAGACGGTTCACCAAGAAAGTGGCGGTGAGCACGGCATCTGACCATAGATACATAGGGACATGCATACCAACTAAGAGAGTGCAAACCATATCCAACAGATGGTGATGTTTCTGTTCAGCAACTCCATTTTGTTGGGATGTATATCAACACATGGTATGATGACGTATCCCCTTTTTGGTACAAAAGCCAGCAATTGCCTGTTGAGTGAACTCGAGAGCATTATCAGTCCGAAGCACCTTCAGAGGAGTAAGAACTGCTGGACACGAGTAAGAACTTCCTTGCGGCTCCTAAGGATATAGGTCCAGCAGAGATGGGTATAGTCATCCACGAAAACAATATAGTAGCGTCCTCCGGAGGGCGAGACATGCTGCACAGGGCCCCAGATGTCGTAGTGTACCAGGTCAAAAGGTCGAGAAGAGAGTAAACTCGTGCGCGTTGGGTAGGTGGAGCGATGGTGTTTCCCCAATTCACACGATTCACACTTAAAGTCACATAGATTCAACCATGGTAAAACAGCTTTAAGTTTGGAGAAACTGGGATGTCCCAATCGACAATGCCACAAAAAGGAAATTTGGGGAGAACAAGGGGAAGCAGAGAGGGAAGAAAGGGCACGGAGGCCAACAGATGGCGAGTCGGCCACAAGCTCGTAGATGCCACCTCCATTCTCACGGCCCAGTCCAATCCTCTTTCCCGTACGGAGATCCTAGAAGACGCAGTGGTAAGGATATAAGAAGACATCACAATTAAGCGCTTTGGTGATAGCGCTGATAGACGGGAAATTAGTAGGGAATCTAGGGACTGATAAACTGAATTTTTGAGTGATTAAGATGCCTTAGTCACTGTCATTGTGAAATTCAGATTAGGCAATTCAATTTATAAATTTACCCCAATACTTATATGTATAGTGTGAATATCAGGGATCGTCCAAGAGAGGCTTAGTAGGTAATGAGATGTTCAATCTGATTAGTGGACTTTGAGCTGAATTTAGGAGAGGAATATATAGAAGAAAATAGGATTTCTTGATCTTGCCACGAAGATCAAGAACCCCAGGATAGGGAAAAAGAAATTAGGATTGTATATGTGAGAAATCTATTTAGGCTTCTTGATCTTGAAATCAAGATCAAGAAATCATAAATAGAGTAGGGATTAGGCTAATGTAAGTGGGAATGATAATCTATATAGGAGCTGATTCAATTTTCTCAAGAGCTTTAAGGAGCTGTCTAATTTTTAAACTAGATGGAAATGAAAATCTATCTAATTTTTAGTTCATTTTTGTTTTCAGGGCTCAATCTTCATCTCAAGCAAATCAGATTCGATTCCTAGAAAGGACCAGAACATTTCGCCCAAGCCAAGTGATAAGCCTAAAAATGCGTGTAAATATGTCGTTGGTTTGGCGTTTAGACTTATACAATAAAATTTATAATTTCCCTTAATCACTAAATATAGAATATAGAGCAAGCAACGTGTCGAACCACAGGGAGGCAACAAATAAGAATTTGTATCCAATTTCAATGAATTAATTCAAAGATGAATTAATTTTGCAATTAATAAATTTTAATTATGCTTAATAATGTTTTTAATTAATCAAAATTAAGTAAGACTTAATTTTGATTTTAAATTATTCGGTCAGAAAGCTCAAGATAGAAATATTTCAATTTTAAGAACAGATTAATTCGGATTATTAATTTCCCAATTATTATAAAATTTTAAGACAATTTTTATGAATTAATATTGGGAATTTAATAATCAAGAAAGGGATTTTTAAATTGGACTTCAAGATGGATAAATTTTTTCATCAAATTTTTTTTTTAGGTTTTTTATATATTAAATTAAATTCCTAAACAATAAAAATTGAAATCTAGAGAGAGAAACTAGACAAATTAACCTAGAGAGAGAAAGTGAAGAATTCATGGAAAAGATGAAATCCGACCCTAAATTAAAAATCTAATGATGCAGAAATGTTCTAAATTGATGTAGAATTATAGATCAAAAATCAGATCTAGAATCAGAATCAAAATGCAGTGCTAATTTCATTCAAAACCAACTTCTAGGGCATGTACATTTCGCCCATGCCTTGGCGTTTTAGAATTGTTCAAGAATAATATTGAAATACAAATCAGAAACTTACAACTTTGAGTGCAGAATCAAGAACTGTCGACTTCCAAAGCATCCCTTGTGTCCTTCCTAGCCAATTCCTTGGAGAGAACTTCAAAAAGTGATTTTTTCCTATTTCCAGACCTCTATGTATAGGTGGAAATGACAAACACGCCCTCAAAATTTCAGCCCAACCTGACGTCTAGATCTCAAGATATAATCATTTTACTGGCGCTTAATCACCACCATTGGATCTCTTTATCTTTTAAAAAAATATATAAATTTTCTTCTGGCTGGCCTTTCTTTTCTCATTTTCCCCATCCTCGGATCATGTGCTTTCGCATTTTTTTGCGCTTGAACGAGTCACAATCATTGTGAAATGATTGTCTCGTTATGCAAGGATGAAAAAGCTCCATGTCACTCTAAAATAATAAAAAAAAAAGACTCTTTTTTATATTTTTTTAATCGTTCAGCCACAATATTTGACCCACATGCACCGTCGATTCCACGTGCATTTAATGCACACGGTGAATCGACGCCGCATGCACGTTCACGTGTGTCGGTAAGCGCGTGCATTTAATGCTAATGACCTTAAAAAAAATAAAATGAAATAAGTAAGGTTGCACGTGGGTCGGTTAGCATGTGCATTAAATGCATGCACCTAACCGACCCACGTGCAAAAGTTCATGCATGTCGGTTGCTGCATGCATTTAATGCACGCGGCTAACCGACATTTTTTTATTATTAAAAAAATAAAATATACCTTTCGCCGATTTTTCTTTTTATTTATTATTAATATTATTTTTTCATATATATATAGAAACGCATCCACGTATTTGCCCGAATTTTGGGCAAATGACGTGGATGCCCTTTGATAAAAAATCATTTCGGGCAAATGCTAAATAAATGATAAAAAAACATTTTTTGGCTAAATATTGGTCAAAAAATTATATAAAAATATGGGAAAATTCCAGAAAAATTATGAGAGCCCTTACCAACCTTTAGCCAAGTATTTAAAGCCCTGTAAAAAACATTTCTTCATTAAAAATGAGGTTCAATTCCATGTAAAAAATGATAAATAATTAGAAATAATAATAAAATCGAAGTATAAGTCATTTATCTGATAACATGCAAATATAGTCATTAAAACACATAAATATAATGTAAAATTCATCAATTAATGATGTTAATTTGCAAGTTATCACCAAAGCGATTTAGAAGAATACAATCTAGAAGTGAAGACCAGAAAATGCAATGAAATAAACTCATAACCTTGTTGATCCAAGAACTTCCTCCTTTGTCTGCTCAGCGGTGGATGGAAGACTCTAGAATGGGCGGAGAAAAAAAAAGGGTTTAAGTACCTTGGCTGAAAGGGTAAAGTCCTTTCTCGTTTGCCCTTGGTCATCCCTCCAATATAAGAGTTCTAGAGTTTTGCTGGTAGTTTCTACCGTTGGATTGAAAGTGTATGAGGTGAACAACCCACAATCAAAATTTGAGCGTGATCCAATGGTGGAGTTGCGCGATATGAGGGTTTGAAGTGGGCTGTCTCCCCACTTTACCATTTTCTCTCTCCTCCGCCTCCTCGTGTTCTGTGCTCGATTTGGCTCTTCTTTCTCCAAATTTTTCCCTCCAAAATCGTCCAATCTCCTGCTGAAACCTATCATCTAAAATATTTTGACTCAAATAAGCCTTTTGTCAAATGTATAAATATATTCTGATATCAAAATGTCCTGGAAGAATACCCAAAGAAAATCAGAAAATTCATGTACTCACCAAATTAACTTCATTTTGATTTAGTGCTCAATAAGTGGTTCTAATGCAGATAAATGATAATTCCATATGAGAATATGCATTTAAATCACTTTAATACCCCCAGATAACACATATTTATATCATTTTACAACTGAATTTGTGTGTTATCAAGGACATAAAGGACGTTATGGAGGGCAGGGTGGAGGTGGGTCGGGTGGTACCGGAGCCTTTCATTGGACAGGGACGACCATCGGCGATATAGATATGGGGAATCGAAGGGGTTAGATGGTAGGAGGTGAGGATGGAAGGGGTACCCGTCATATGGGTCGAGGCTCCTGAGTCAATTACCTAAGGCATATTATTAGAAGCTAGGAGGCAGGCATACCTGGAGTAGATGTACTCCCGCCAGTTTAAGAAGCAAGGCTAGCATCCAATGAGGCCAGGCAAGTCGACACAGATGGTGGAGTATGCATGGCGGAAGCGCGTGAGGCCTAGAAATAAGCTAGTTCGGCTGGAGAGACCGAGATCTGATAGTTCCCGACGAGAGGGGGGGCTGGCCCCGGGGTCTGTCATGGTGGAGGGAGAGGCACTCGACGGGGTAGAGGCCGACTTGCCCCCAGTAGCAGCTAACACCCAAGCGGGCTTCCCAAATTCCTTCCAGCACTTATCAGCCGGATGTGATGGTTTCCCGCAATACTTGCAGGGAGGAAAGGAGTTCCGGGATTTACCAGACGCGCTCCCCTTTTCGAAGGGCTTTGGCGGACCTCCGGTGGTAGCCAGGGCTGAGACCTCAGGAGGGGAGATACCTGGGAGAGTCGGCACACTATCTTGGACCCGGAGGACAGCCGAGAAGATCTCCTCAATGGGCATAACGCGAGCACCGCCGAGAACTTGGCTACGGATCATATCCGCGAGCTCGGATCGTAGGCCGCTGAGGAACGCACCCGCACATAGTTCATCCTTGTAGCAGGTCAGGGTCTCGATATCTGTAGATGGAGGCTGGTATACCGCGAGGTCGGTGAAGATAGATTCCACGGAGCCGTAGTAGGCCTGAAGGGACCGCGAGCCTTGTTTGCAGGCGAAAAGATCTTCGTAGAGGCGTACCATCTTGCTCACATTGCTCTTGTTAGCATACATTGTGGCAAGACGCTGCCATAGAGCCCGAGCGGGCCGGTTCCGGCTGATCGGTTCCATGATATTATTTATGACACTCTGGCACATCCACGTGCAGATGGCAGACTCAAGAGAGCTCCACTCAGCATAGGATGGATCAGATTCCAGCGGTAGAGGGTCAGTCAAATGGTATCGGAGGTGATGGGCGTTGAGGAGTTCCATGAACGATGTAGACCACAAACCATAATTGGTCCCGTCAAATGTGTACGCGGGGCGAGTGAGGGCAGTGACGATGGAGTGCTTGCCGATCGGAGGACGGCCAGCCGGGGCAGAATTTGCCGCCAACGATGAGTCACTAGAGAATGTGGAGTCCATATGGGGTATGAGGAGTCAATTTGGGAATTTGAAGTTCAGATTGAAGGAAGTGTGAATTGAAGAAGTGGAGTGAATCGGAAGGGAAGGATTTGAGGAATTTGAGGAAATTGGGAGGAAGGGAGAAAATCAAAATTAGGAGGAAGGGAGAAAATCGGAATGTGATGAGATTGGGAGGAAGGGAGGTTATTTGAGGGAAGAGGAAGTGAAAATGGGGAGAAGGAGGTGGAGATGACCGACCACCAGTCGAAGAGAGATAGACCGCTGCCGGAGGAGATGATCAGAGATGACAATCGACGGAGAAGTCGGACGACCGCTGAATGGAGATGAGTGGAGAGGATGACTGCCGTCGGCAATGACGACCGCCAGAAGGATGTGACGACGCCCAGACAGAGAGAGTGGAGATGCCGATCGTGCTGGTGAAGACGCTCTGATACCAAGTTGAATTAGGTATCGAAAAGAAGTTCCACACTTTTTTAGGAGAGAAAATATTACATATGAAATAAGAGAAGAAGGAAGAGAGATAAGAGAGGAGAGAGGAGAGAGAAAATAGAAACCACGATACATATCACTAACAATGGATAAATTAAAATTTTTCAAAATAAAATTTCATAGAGTAAGGGTTCACACTAGCTCCCATGATACAGTCCACCAGAATCTTTCTCGCCAAAAAGCACGCTATTATTATGGAATGAAGGAATGGACGAAGGTGTATTTGATACAACCTAAAATTATACATCCAAGTTTGCAAGCTACTAAAATCCAATTATTGATTGAAGCAGGGATTATGAAGTTAGAATGTGAGTTTTGATAGAGAGATCAAATCTCATGTCTTCATTGAGAATGAAGAACGAGCCATACAAGTATACATGATGACCAGTGGGAACACAAATACAATCTTCATGTAGATTACATTCTACTCATTGAGAATGATGTAGGAATGTTATACTCGATAAAGAATGACTGTCAAATATCTTCTCCATGAAGGGCTTTTGGAGAAGTAACCTACGTATTGAGAATATCGATCTATAGAGATAGGTCAATAAGGTTATCACAACTCTCCAAATCCATAAACATAGATATCATCACCAAAAGGAGTTTTGGGATGGAGAACTTTGAGAGAGGTTAATTATGCAAAGATAATAAGATTAATCATGCACGTCATTCTATGTGCAATGCCTTAAGTGGCCTAGCTCTAATAGATATGTGTTATGGATGTGTTATGGATGTCTTGAGAAGACAAAAGGAAATGTTTGAGTTGATGGAGAAGATGGGATGAAACTAAAGGGCTACATAAAATTGAGTTTTCAATAATGTTCAAATGATAAAAAGTCTACGCTTGAATTTATGCTTATACTATAGGGAAGTATAACCCATTGGAAGGTTTCCAAGTAGGTCAAATTAAAACTTGGCAATGAGAATGGAGTACATCACTGCAGTTGAAGTCTCCAAAGAAGAAAGAGTGACTGAAAGGTCCATCACTTACCTTGGATTTAAATTTGATCGTAAACCATATTCCATTGTTGTCTGACACCAATGGCGCCATTATACAAGTGAAATAGTCTGTCTCATCTGAAGTTTGAGAACTTCTTAAGATCATCTTTAGTAAGAGATTACATAATGGAAGTGTTCCATTAACCAGCATTATAGCAGATCCATAAAAGGAGCCATTCGCTCAATGTATTTTGAGTATCACTCGTAAACAACGGGTTTATTCACTAAGAGTGATTGGTTTTCGTCCAAGTGGGAGATTGATGGAAATATATTTGGCCGACAAGCCAATCACACATTCCACATCTCGTTCCATATTCATTAATACGCCATATTCATTATGATGCATGTGTGATGCTTATAATGAAGTCCATGAATACATGATCCGACTTAGTGAATTATGATGAGATCATAATACAAAGATCACTAGTCTTTAATCATATGTTCTAAACATTCTTATTCGAAGGATACACGAGAAGGACATCGAAGTATCCTGATAGAATAACACTATCTAGCGTCACTCATATGATGAGTATGGCCAGTCCCATAGCAATTAGTGTAGGGACACTAGGGATAGATAGTGGGTGCTCTTTAGCGGAAAGAGTTCACTGAATTGATCCATACAAATCCCTTAATGATATTATACCGAACTGTCAATCAGATTGATTCACGTCACGGTTGTGTAAGTGGTCCTTAGACCTGAGACACGAAAGACGTCTTGTGGATGGACGCTTGTACTTTGACTATGGCCAACGAGTCTCTAATCATGGGATTCTAAATGGTCTTCGTTCGGGTACATCAAGAAGTTCACGAAAAGATGATTGAGTGGTCAAGACGGGATCATCCACCCTAGGTATAAGAGGTGACAGTTCAAGGAAGATGATGTGATGAAGTCCTTGGCCAAGCTAGTGAAATATCAGAGAAGTGTTCTCCGATGATTTTCGAATGCATAAGTACTAACTCGGATGACCGATTAGGGTTTGCCAGTTGACCATACCCTACATCATCCAAGGAGCATCAAATGGATGAGGGATTATACGTACATGGTAACCGATGACGAACAGGTTCCATGAGCGAGTCGATACACACTCCTTTTTATCTTCTAGAACACGAGGTGTAGCTTGACACCCCACGTGTTAGAGACTCGACCTATCGATTGGGTTGAATCAATCTGACATTAATTAATCTATATGATGATATAATTAATTAATTTGGAAGGCCAATAAAGGTTATTGGGCCACTAGTGTCGTTAATTACACTGATACATGGGCCTAGCGGGTCACACGCAAATGGTCTTTTGGAGGTCGACAGATATACTTAAATTTTGGGGGTTTTATGAAAAATACCCACTTAGTATAAATAGGAGAAAGCCCTGAACGAAATTCACCCAGTCCAGAGTCGTTTAGGGGCATGTCTTTTCCCCTTCTTCTCCCTTCTCCCCACAACCCCTCTCCAGCTCCGATGCGATCGGGACGACGTAACGACGATGACAAAGAAAGAATGGGGCTCCTCAATGAAAAGGAGGAGATTCGACGTACCAAAGATCACGTGGATACATCTAGAGGCTGCAGAATTGAGCAGCTCGACTCGTCTCACTCCGGGATCCAAGAAATCACAGATGTGATCCGTGCAAATGTACTTTGTTTCAATGATTTTATAGATGTCATTCGATTCTGTTACGTGTCTTCCACTGCATGGAATAGTTGTCTTCATCCATGTCAAGGCCTCTAGAATCCATCAATTAGTGGAAGTAGAAGGTACTTATAAGAGTAATTAGTTTAATAAGAGTTAAGAAGAAGAATAAGAAGAAGAATGGAAGTTTTGATAACTAGAAAAGTAGGGTATACATAGAATTTAAGAATTAGATTATCTACTTATAATCTACTTATAATATACTAAGGAAGTAGTTAGATAGGTATAGATATATTAGGAGAGAATAACGGGGTTAGTTATAGTAGTTAAGAAGTATTTATATTAGTATAAGGTCGCCTATAGTAGCAGAGTATGGGTTATATATTTATAATATTTATTCAATAGTTAATAGATCTATTTTACTATGTTTTATATTGTTTCATATATGAATATTGTTGGGTTCTGTGCTTTGGTTCATCCATGAAAAAATGTGTTTCATGGGTGCGGAAGTGTGGTCGATCGATTCTCAATCGATCTATAAAACAAAACATTTGTTGTACCTTTTGGGGAACTCGTTCCACCCTTGACTTTGTCGCTCCGAGACTTCTGAAGCCGTTCAGGCGTCCAGCCTCTAGAAGTGTCCACGCGATCACTCTGCGCTTCGATCTCCACGTCCTCTTCTTCACTTCTTCTTGAGAATCTTGAAGATCTCCTCACCATGAAGACACTCTTCCTTGGATGAGTGTAGAAGAGATTGGAGAGGGGAGGGGCTCTCAAATGAGGCTTGCATGTGTGCTTTAAATGAGACCCCTTTCCCTCGTTATATTTCACTTAAGGCTTTTCTCAAAAACCCTCACAAAGAAAAATATATCCACCAATGCCCTTAAGACCTTGTGCGTGTGACCCTCTAGGCCCATGTATCGTTCTAGTTAATAACTTAAATGGCCCAATAAAATTTATTGTCCAACCGTATTAATGAACTATATCAACATATAAATTAATTAAATAAGGATCGATTTAACCCAATCGACAGGTTAAGTTTCCAGCCCGTGGGGTGCCAAGCTACACCTCGTGCTCTAGAAGATACCGAGTATTCTTGAACTCTCTCATGGAACCTTTACCCTCATTAGTGACCATATATGTATAATCCATCATCCGTGCGAGACTCTCGAACGACTTAGAGCATGGTTTATCGTCAAACCATAATTCATCATTTGATTAGTACTGATGCGTAATGGGGATCATTGGAGAACGCCTTCTCCAATATCCTCACTACCCTGGCCAGGGATTTTCCTGCATCGTCTTCCTCGAGTCAATCTCCTCTTATACCGAGGGTGGATGATCCCATTTTGACCACTCAATCATCTCCGTAAGCTTATTACTACATCCAATCTATAACTTATTTGAATCCCATGATTAGAGGCTCGTATGTCATAAATAAAATGTAGTCATCCATTCATGAGATGTCCTTGGTGTCTCAGGTCAGTGGATCACTTATACAACCGTGACTTGAATCAACCTGATTGATGTTTACGTATAATACCATTCAGGGATTCATACGGATCAATTCAGTGAACTCTTTCTCCAAAGAGCGCCCACTATCTGTCCGTAATCTCGCCACACTAACAGCCACAGGATCAGCTATACTTATCAAATAAGTAGGAACAGCTAGTTCTATTCTATCCGGATAATTCGATGTCCATCTCGACCATCCTCGAATAGGAATATTTAGAATACATGTTTAAAGACTAGTGATCACTGTATTATGATCTCATCATAATTCACTAAGTCATTGCATGTATTCTTGGAATTCATTATAAACATCACACGGAATAATAATGAATGTAAATATTTTATTCAATGAACTTAAGTATACATGGTAGTGTGATTGGCTTGACGGCCACATATTATCCGTCAGATATATATTATACTCAATTTTCGGAGTTAAGGGGTTGATTAAGCAGAACACCTTGAAGGTGTTCGACCAAATCCCCAAAAGGTGGTGGAAATCAGAGAGATGTATAATCTACTTAATTTTTATATGCTTTATATATTATATATAGTAGAAAATCAAAGATAAAGAGGTAGTTCTAATGAACGTCTCTTGGGTGTACGACAGAATGCCCAATAGATGTCGGGTTATGTATTTTGTATTTTTTAGATTTGTATAAATTTGACAATAGGTAACTTATAGAGTTTGAAAAATATTAATCGAACACATGAGGGATTCAATGAAATGCTTTAATGAAATCGCGGTGAAAATTTCTGATCAAAATGGACCTAATCAAGGATTAAACTAACCTGAGATGAATGGATGTTCAAAGTCTATGAAATTACAACAAAAGTGACTAGAGTAACTCAATGATCCACCCTGATTTGAAGACGAGAGTGGCATTGGTCGCCATTGCCTAGCTTCAGTTTTATGGCTTGCCTCTTTCTTTTCCTTCATCCTAGCACAGATCCAAGCTTCCCGAGCCACTCTTGAAGCCTCCTTGAGTTCTTCCGCAGCCACCTGCGTTGTCAGGACGTCGCAGTCTACCTTTCAGTTTGAGAGGGAACTCCATCGTCGATAAAGCTTATGGTCGAAATATTAAATCAATTAGGGACTGCGGGTTCCCTTTAACAACTTGGGAGGGACCTCCCATGCTGTTGGATGGATCTACGGTCCCCCCTCGTCGGTCGAAGATGGCCTCTGGCGATAGCCGTTAGAGTTGGACAGAACTGCCCCTCATTTGGATCTGACAGCTGCGAATAAATTGTAGCCGTGGACCCAGATTAAATCATTACAACCGCCTCAGCACGCCCAATCAATTGCCCTGTCAGCAACATTTCTTCTGATTCGTCACCGAGGGGTCCCATGATCCTCATCACCCCCGACTGCCAATAGGAGCCCTGGAAAAGAAAATAAAAACAAATTAAATGAAACGGGATAGATCCCACCGTCTGATCCTCTTAAAGAAGATCGGACAGATGAGATCATATCCATCTAATTAAAATAGCCCAAAAAGACACGGCCTTTGGGGTGGAAGCGGCTCGAAGCCCGGTCTCAATTTCTTTATGTTTTCTTTACATCGCAGTCCAACAGGCTGCGATCACGTTCTTGCTCATCGACCTGGCCCACTGCAAAGGTAGAATAATGCGGGATGTATATCCCATACGTAGAAATATAAAAATCTAGAACGCTACAAATTCTTCACTAGTTATCTATAATCAAATTAAATTAACATACCCCCATTGTGCACGCGGACTTTGTCTCTATGGGCATGTGCTTGTCTCCAAGGGGCCCTATCTAGTGGGTGGCCGACTGTGCGTGTACCACCAGGTTGTAAACCTTTGCAGGCTTCGAGCGGGCTTGAGTGCCCTGTGCTCGCGTGCCTGTGGCCGGCATAGGGGCCGCTGCTCTTGGTCGGCCGCTAGCTGGTCACACGAAACATTTGTTATTTTTATGTTTATTCCACTTTCTTCTTGTCTCTCCTTCTCTCTTCTATTTTATTCTCTTCAACCTTGACTTCACCTTGAAATAGCATAGATGATGTACTAAATAGAGCATTAAAATCATAAAAATTAACAATTTTTAAAATATATTTTTACTAAGAAATTCTTGGACTTGTAAATTTTCTAAAAATTACATTTAAAATGCATTTTTTATCATTTGCTCTTATTTAGTGCATGAGATGAAAATTCTTGTGAAGTTGAAGATAATACAAATGAAAGATCCCAAAATTCTTTAAAATATGTATGATTGTATGCCAAATTTTTGGTCTATCAGTGATCCTAGCGGAACATAAGGATCTACGGTAAGTATCCTCGCCTTACGCTGTTCTTTACAAACCTCATTCATGGCTTAGATTGATTGCACTTTCATGTCTTGCCATCACATCACTTCTGTACACTCTCAAAACATGTCCTACCACCTTCACCACTGTCTTGTCGTTAACTTACACATCCTTTACCTCATATGGATCCCTCTTTACCTCGCTCACATCACTCCTCGCATTACCATCACTTCATACTCACACTCGCTTGATTTTCTTAAATTGTATTTTTTATCGTCTACTGAATACTATCATCATCTTAATTATTGTATTAATCATCATTATCTCACCTTGTATTTTCTCAGCACTCGACGTCGTATTTAATATGTAACTCATATCATCACAATAATCATTATTTTAAGAATATTAAATCTTTAATCACCATTATTTGTGGAGACAATCCATTCTCATCGCTAAAATTACTACGTGAGTACAAGCTTATATTTTTATCAAATAATCTCAAAAGCACGAACGAAAAATTAAAACCTAACTTATCAGTATGTAGCTCCTAATAGGAATTTCATATGCTGCATATGTGAGAGGCATTTTGGTGCATGGTTTTCAGGAGTGGGACATGTTTCCACTTAGGGATGAGGCTCCCCACTTGGTCTTTCTCCTTAGCACTGAAATAATTCATTAGCAGCATTAAAATGACATTATGATTTAAAAAATAATTCATTAAATCTAAAAATAGCATTATGATTCAACCACATGGATTATAGGAAAACAAGTGGGACAAGTAATTATAGTCTCAATAATTCATAAAAAAATCATTAAAACATGGTTTTGGTAAAAAATTGAAGTCTAGATACATTTAGAAATGATAATTTTTAACTTTTATTGATGAGTACTTTAGATACATGTGCCTCTACCCTTCATGAGAATTTGAAGTCTGTATAATATTTGACTTTCAGACTTTGGTGGAGAAGCAATAGGGTAATGCCAATAATCAATGAGATTTGAAAGATGAGACAGATACTACATACAATAAAATGAAAAATTCCATGACCTTTTCCACTAATTATCAAGGGTCATGTAACTCATCCTCAATATACCATGTTAGGCAAACCTACATGGTTAGGTCAATGGCGAGCTTCACAAATCTACCGAACTCATCAAGGGTTGAAGCCTTCAAAAAGAGTGCACGTAGAAAATAAAGGGTTCCAGAATCCCAAATAAGTTATGGGCTGTCAATAATCATTTTTTATTCATTTATATCCGTTTGGGACCTAAATGAACACAAGCTTTACAACCCAAAATGAAGACACTGAGTAGACATCTCATTAGATATCTAGGGAGGTCTAAAGGGTGTGCATAATATTTTCCTACATGTACCAATATACATGTTGAGCCCCATCATACTCATTTATAAGGAAGGATGCATTAGGGGGAGTATCCATAGATTATGTGTTTTAGGAGTCATTAGATGATGGCATTATATCTCCTACTGTCATAAAAGACAATAATGCCAATATTCCTCAAAATTTCATAGGAATACTAAGGTTAAATTAGTCCATAATGAATGATGTTCTTAGGGTAAGTACATAAATCCATGAAACTGTTCAACCACAACTATTCCTTGAGCCTCAATCAAAGAAAGATTGTCATAAAAATAAGAGGTTATGATGAGACGCTCCAGCAGACATAGTAGACCTCCAATGTTGTCACATTATGTGGTTTATTTTTTGAGTGAAGACATGGAGCAAGAGAATTCTATATTCAAATGCCATTCAACATGAATCAAATATAATAAATATTATCTTCTCAATACATTTTTCTTGAAGCTACTAACAGCTCTAGCATTTGTGAAGTCTACACAGCTTCCAAGGAATAAATGTAAACTGGTCCCCATTGTTGCATTCTAAGGCAATGATTGGTGTGAAACTAAATATGATCCATAGAAAAAAATATTTAATTTTTTAATGATAATTAAGACTTCATGACCAAATTTATAGAGATATATGATGCTGGCAAGCCAACCACACATTTTGGATCTTATTCATTGTTCATTATTTATTAGTGCAATATATTATTATAATGTATGTGTGATGCTTATGATGGTAGCCATGAATACATTATCTGACTTAGTGAATCATGATAAGATCATAGTACATATATTACAGGTGTTTAGGCATGTGTTCTGAATATTCCTATTTGAAAGATATTTTGTAATAACATTATCTAGTCCCACTCATTTGATTAGTGTAGTTGATCACATAGCCATTAATGTGTAGAGATTAATGATATACAATTAGCACTCTTTGGTAAAAAGAGTACATTAATCAATATCAATCCCTAGATGGTATTATACCAATTTATCAATCAGGTTGGTTCACGTGATAGTTATTACATGGTACTTTCACCTAAGACATGAAATACATCTTGGGTACAGATGGTTGTTCTTTGACTATGACCTATGAGTTCATATTCATGGAATTCCAAATAGTCTTAGCTCAGGTGCATAAAAAATTTACACAAATTATTGAGTGACTAATATGGGATGATCTGCCCTAGTTATTTGAGGGGAGAGCTCAAGGGAGACTATTCAATGAAGTCATTGGCCAAAGTAGTGGAATATCATAGAAGAGTTGCCTAATGATTTTTCAAAAGCATCAATAATAACCCGGATGACCAATTAGGGTTTAGCAATTGACCAGACCCTTTGTTTTGATAGGAGTTTCAAGCAGATGAGGCAATATGCGTACATGGTAATTAATAAAAATAAGGTTCCATGAGGGAGTAATTATGCTCCTTTGTATCTTATAAGATACGAAGTGTAGCTTAGTACTCCACAAGCTGGAAAGTCAACCTATCGATTGGGTTAAATTGATCAGTGATCGATTATCTATATAGTTTTATAGATAATTAATTAGGTTATCCAATAATTGTTATTAAGCTACTAGAGTTTTTAACTAGACTAATACGTGAGCCCAGAATTGTTAACTAGACTCACCTGCAAATGGTCTATTGGACATTAAACCATATACTTAAAGTTCGGAATTTGTTTTGAAAAAATCATGTTCGTATAAATAAGAGAAGGCCTTGAATGAGGAAATAATTCTCCAGGTTCCCCACCCTTCTCCCCTTGGTTTCCCTCCGCTCCCTAGGCGATCGACACAACATAACGATGACATTAGAGCAAACTCGTCTTATCACTCATCTTTACTCTTTATTGTTCTGAGTCAATCTTGTCTTCCCGCACCCATTTCCTATCCCTTATCTCATACATATACTTTTTAAAGTCCATCTCCATATGATGAGTATAAGTTTTTCTCATTCCCTAATTGTGAAAGATCAGCCTTAATTATTAATGCCTAATATTGTATTTATTACGTAAAAATATCAAGAATACGGTTTTGAGTGTCTATCTAATGTTGATGAGATTATCATTATGTCTTATGGGAATAATACATGGTTAGTAACTTCATTATTATCCTTTTGTGAATAAATGATCACTCAATAAATGACTAAGAATTCTTGTGAATAATTTCAACCAATATCAAAAGTTAGACTTTGTTGTTGAAGCCATAAAAGGCCTGATCAACCTTCTTCAAATACTTTAAAACCAACGGTTATCCCTGAAAAACCATTGAAATATAATAAAAAATTTTGATATCATATACAGAATAAGGTGATCAAATTGGAGTTAAACGTATTGGCTTGGAGCCTGGCATAGTATTATACTCAAAGAGAAGAAGGTTAAAACTCAGAAGTTATGACTTAAAACTGGAAAGAAATAGTCCGTCACTTACAATTTTCTCTTGAAAATGTGAGAAACAGTTTTCAGCTTTACATTTGTCTTATTAGAAAAAAAGTGTCAGCTATAAAGAAGGCATGGGTTAGTTTTTAGAATACGTGTAATAAAAAAAAATGGGGACCGATTTATCAAAAATCAGGTTCATTACATGAGAGTTGCACGAAACATGGACAGCAAGTTAGGAGTAATAAATATTTATTGATATATTTGCAATTTTATTAGAATTTTTTCTTGCAATTTTGCTACCAAGAGCAGAGGGACCCTTCTTTTATCTTCTTTTAGTTTTTAAAATACGTCTAATTATGGACAGATTTATCAAAAATCATGCCCATTACATGAGATTTGCACTAAATATGGACAGCATTTGAGACAAAATTTCTAGCAATTTTGTTACAAAGAACTACAGTTCCCGTCCGACGTCCGGAATCAGTGCAGGGGCACGGACGGGACGGTTTTTTTGTCGGAGTGGACGAAAACCGTCCCGTCCGTTTATCTCGGGATGAATTTCCGTCCCGGTTTTCGTTCGACCTCGCGGACGGGACGATTTTTTCGTTCTGTGACGAAAAAACGTCCCGTCCGCGTCCCTGCACTATAGAAAGAACAGAGGGAACCTTCTTTTTATCTTCGTCTTCATGGGTCGAGCACGGCGAAGTGAAGACAGTAGCTGAAGCGGAGATAACATCATGGTCATGGCGGCAGCTTCTTCTCCCTTCTCGCTGGGGCTTCACCCTTCAGTATCTTCTCCTCCGATTCCTTCTTCTTCTTCTTCATCTTCCTCTGTTCCCTTTTCCGTTTTCCGCTTCTCCAGGCGGTGTTCGCGATCAACAGCGAGAAATTTTGCCAGGGTTCATCAAGAACCCTACGAAGAAACCGCGCAGAAAGATCGCAAGACGGGATTAACAACCGCGAGAGCGCTCAATTCATCCACAGATCTCCACGAGCCGACGAGTCGGTGGTCTATTAAGATCCCTTCTCAGAGGACGCGCTTCCCTTGGCAAGAGCAGCAGGAAGTTGAACCACAGGAAGAAACGTTGGAGGCTGCTAATGGACCGTTTCAGGGGCCGCTTCGATCGAATTCCCGCGGATCGTCTTCTTATTCTGAGGAAAATCTTCAGAAACAGGAGCGATTAAACAGCAATGGAGAGAAATTGCGGTGGAATAACAACACTTTCCTGGCAGAGAAAACGATTCCTGAACTGGAGCTGAGGAGGCTTCGGAATTTGGCGCTGAGGATGAAGGAGAGAACAAAAGTGGGGCCTTCTGGAGTGAATGAAGCCCTTGTCGAGTTAATCAAGGAAAAATGGAGAGAAGTCGAGGTTGTCAAGTTGAAATTCGAGGGGTCTCCTGCTCTGCATATGAAGAAAACTCATGATACCCTGGAGGTTTGCATTTTCCATGATAAGTCGGAATGTCCATTTCATTCATGGTTATGATAATTGTACTGAGAAATGCAAATTTGTCCCCAATTATCAATTTTTTCTAATTTTTTTTCGAACTTTCCTGGCTGACTCTATAATTACGTCAGGAAAGAACAGGCGGCATTGTCATCTGGAGGTCTGGAAGCTCTCTGGTTTTGTACAGGGGCATGACATATAATCTTCCTTGCGTTAAAACATACACAGATGACAATGATTCTCCTTCAATTGACACCTCTTCAAGTGGAAATCTTACTGCTTCCTCTGTGGAAGAAGATAAGTATGAAGATATTAACAGGGTCCTGGATGAACTAGGACCGCGGTTCAGAGATTGGTCCGGCCGTGAACCGCTGCCTGTTGATGCGGACTTACTCCCTGGTGTGCTTCCCGGTTATAAGCCCCCCTTGAGACTTCTCCCATACAGAACAAGGATCGGCCTTAAAAACGGAGAAATGACATACTTGCGGAGGCTAGCTCGATCAATGCCTCCTCATTTTGCACTGGGTATGACACAAATCACTTTATTTTTTAAAATTTTCTCTTGATTCTGTAATATTTGACCGCCAAAGTATGGTTTAGGTAGAAGCAGAACGCTTCAGGGGCTAGCCCGGGCCATGGTGAAGTTGTGGGAGAAAAGTCTCATCGCAAAGATTGCTATAAAGCGTGGCGTCCCCAACACCTCCAACGATCGAATGGCAGAGGAGATAAGGGTCATCATAAACTTCCTTTTTTTCCCTTTCATTTCGATATCTGACCTCAAGATCATATGAAATTCACCATCTTTTCGGTTTGAATAACAACTATTTACCTGAAAATTCAGAGGTTGACTGGAGGGGTACTGCTCTCGAGGAACAAGGAGTTTATAGTCTTCTACAGGGGCAAAGATTTTCTGATACCCACCATGACTGAGGTGCTGAGCGAGAGGCAGAACTTAGCCAATTCTCGGCAAGATGAGGAAGAGATAGCTCGATTGAAGGCATTAGCTTCAATCTCTTCGAGTCCTAGGGCATCAAAATTGCCCCAAATTGCGGGTACCCTCGCCGAAACATTGGAAGCGAAGAACCGTTGGAATTACCAGCTAGACGAGGAAGAAAGAGCGAAGGAGTCGTGGGAACTCACTCTGGAAAGGCATGCTTCAAGCATTCGTTTAATGGAGAAAAAATTGAACATTGTAAGCCAGAATTAGACTCCTATACTGATTCTTAATTCATCGTGAAAGTAATTCTATCTAAATCACGATGATTTCAGGCAATGGAGAAGGCCAGCAAGGCGGAGAAGGCTCTAGCAAAGGTGCAGGAGTCCCTTACTCCTGCAGAACTCCCCACTGACTTGGAAACAGTGACAGACGAGGAGAGGTCCTTGTACAGGAAGATGGGGCTCAAGATGACATCTTTCTTGACCCTCGGTGAGAAATTTACAGTTGAATTTGATTTCATTCAAGACTTTGTGCCACTCTTTCCTGATGTTTTTTGCAGGAAGGAGAGAAGTCTTCGATGGTACAGTGGAGAACATGCATTTGAACTGGAAGCACAGAGAGTTAGTTAAGATCATCGTCAAGGGGAAGAACTTTGGTCAAATTAAGCACATTGCCATATCTCTTGAGGCTGAAAGCGGGGGGGTTCTTATCTCGGTAGATAAGACCACCAAGGGCTACGCGATCATCCTTTATCGTGGGAAGAACTACCAGCGGCCACAGGTCTTGAGACCGAAGAATCTCTTGACCCGGAGACAAGCATTAGCCCGTTCAATAGAGCTCCAAAGACGCGAGGTAGGGTTAAAATGCTCCGCCATCTTTGATTTTTGTCTTGATTTTTCTGTAATTTTTCTTTCCTCCTGCATAACACAGGCATTGAAGTTCCACATATCCGCTTTGCGAGAGCGTATAGAGACAATGAAATCTGAGCTGGTGAGCTCGGGTTCCTAAATCCTAATTTTTCTATAGATTGTTCTGTGATAAACGGATATGTTTTCTTAAATTCTACTTCTTTCAGGAACAAATGAAGCAAAAAGGGCCGAGACATTCGGAGGGGGACCCTCATTTGGACAGCTTGTGCCCATCTGGTGACGATATCGAGGTACGATAGCTGTCCCATTCCAGACTGTTCATATATGAGAACAATATATACTTTTTGAAACGGATATAGTTGGAGACTAGAAAGAATGTTGACTTCATGCTTACCTGTGCATCCTTTTTTTCATCAGGACGACGGGGAAGAAGCCTACCTTAGAACGTACGACAGCGATGAGGACATGCTCTGAGATTTTCTTGACTCGGAGGTGAGGTTCTTCCCAATAATTTATTGATCCTTAGATATTTCTGTTCTTTGCCCGAACCGCCCTGTGGGCGTCTCAATCCTGAATTTATTCACTAGCTTTCAGTCAAATCCTTGACGTGTTTCTGACAGCTTTAGCAGGAATCGCAATATGTCAGGCATGTGAACTCTTGTCCTAAGCCAGGCAAAATTGCCAGGTTTCGGGATCCCATTAATAGATTGTAATGAATTTTTTTTGGATAAAGGAGCCAACCCGTCGTTTCGGCGGGCTTTGCGTACCTCTTCCATCGATAAAACCACTCTTTCTTCAGAATTCAGTATCTTTCTTCCTTTGGCATCGGTGAAAACGGGGTTGAAAGCAGACCCAGTATCGTTGTACAAGTTTCTTTTTGTTTCTCTTTCTCTTCTTCTTCTGAACTCTGCGGGTAGTTTCCCTACAAACGGTGAAAGGATGTATCTTTCCCTAGTCTTCTCTTCCATTTGCCTGCTGGCCGCTCTGCTGTTGCTCCGCCGTTATGGGTTTCTCCGTTATAGCCTGCCGCTGTTGGCGAAGAAGAGCTACAACCCCCCACCTGGTAAGCCATTTTCTCTTGTAATCTTTGTGGGTCTTCTCTCTTCTGCATGCTCTTACTGTTCATCTTCTCCGTTTTCTCTCTGGTGCTGTAGCGGTTCCTGGGCTGCCATTGATCGGGAACCTACTCCAGTTGACGGAAAAGAAGCCTCACCAGACATTTGCGAGATGGGCTGCGCTCTACGGGCCCATCTATTCCATTCGAACTGGGGCCTCCTCTGTCGTCGTCTTGAACTCTGCGGTTCTTGCAAAAGAGGTTAATAGCTGAACAAATGCGAGATAGAGCGATTGAAACAAAGAGAGGGAGATTTTACCGAGTTGTGCTTGTGTTGCTTTCAGGCTATGGTGACAAGGTTTTCATCCATCTCCACACGGAAGCTTTCTAATGCAGTGATGCAGCTTACATCAAATAAGGCTCTGGTGGCCACAAGCGATTACGGTGACTATCATAGGATGACGAAACGATTCATCCACGAAGGGATTTTAGGTTCCAACGCCCAGGTTTGCTAAAAACCCACCTTTATATCATCATCGTCATCAGCATTATTACGATGAGTAATCGTTTCAAGCCTGTTCCAAATAGAAACGATAGGTTTGCTGTAAAAACCCACCTTTATATCATCGTCGTCGTCATCATTAGTACAATGAGTAATCGTTTCAAGCCTGTTCCAAATAGAAACGATAGGTTTGCTGTAAAAACCCACCTTTATATCATCGTCGTCGTCATCATTAGTACAATGAGTAATCGTTTCAAGCCTGTTCCAAATAGAAACGATGGGCTTGCTGTAAAAACCCACCTTTATGTCATTATCATCATCATCATTATTACAATGAGTAATCGTTTCAAGCCTGTTCAAAATAGAAGCGATAGGTTTGCTATAAATCCACCTTTATATCATCATCATCATTATTATTAAGATGAGTAGTCGTGTCAAGTATGTTAAAAATGGAAACGATAGGTTTGTTAAAAACCCACCTTTATATCGTCATCATCATTATTACGATGTGTAATCGTTTCAAGCCTGTTCAAAACAGAAGCGATTTCGGCCCCACAGAGATACTCTGATAGCGAACGTGCTAGAGTATCTACAAGCTCAGATCACGGAAGATCCACTTCGAGCTGTCAATCTCAGAGAAGGATTTCAGATGGAGCTTTTCAGGTTGGCTTTGAAGGAGGTGAGTTCTCTCTCTCCATGTCTCTCTCATATGCATTTGTATATTCTATTAAATTATGATTTATTTTCAATCGGTAAAAAATCAAAAGCGACGAAACACGTTGCCCAGATCCAACTTATTTCTGAAATTCACAACTGGGACACGATCTCGTTTCGAAAGAAATGAACAATAATCTAGCATTCTTTTTAGCTTCAATATTCATATAACTCCAATTGAGGTAACTAGAAAAAAAACAAAGATATATGAAGACATGTTATGCA
The DNA here is from genome assembly GCF_029677425.1 of Wolffia australiana. Lineage (NCBI taxonomy): Eukaryota > Viridiplantae > Streptophyta > Magnoliopsida > Alismatales > Araceae > Wolffia > Wolffia australiana. Next base: position 18,785,706 of record NC_135839.1, on the reverse strand, counting down.
CTCTTAACTGGTGGAAGCACAGGCAGTAGGCAGAAATGTGGAGTCCATCTTAGTGGATGAGCTTGGCCGGGAGGTATCTGAAGAAGAGATGTTCCAGATACTGGTTGTCGATCCAATGGTAGGGGCCATTGACGTTGATTGGAGGGATTTCTTCCCTTACCTGAAATGGGTACCCAATAAGAGTCTGGAGAACAGGATCAATCTGATAGTCGAGCGCAAGATGGCTGTCACCAGGGCTCTGATCAAAGAACAGAGAAAAAATACTGCGTCTTCTGAGGAGGTTCTTCCTTCGTTAGTCTTTCCTCTCTTGCTTCCCTTTTTTTCTATAGTCTAGATCAAGATCTTTGCTGTTTGCAACGTACAGGGTGCGGGTTGTTACTTGGACTTCTTACTGTCCAGAGGTAAGGATCTTACTGAGGAGCAACTAACTTCTCTTATCTGGGAGGTGATAATAGAGGCCTCTGATACTACCATGGTGGCGGTGGAGTGGGCAATGTATGAGCTAGCTGGAAATAAGGAGATTCAGGTTAAAAAAACCTTGTAAAAAAACTTTTTTTCACCTTTTTCTTTCGGAATTTTACTCGGTATTGTTTGGCTGGATCAGGAGAAGCTTTATGAGGAGATCAAATCAATTTGTGGGGCTGACAAGCTCTCAGAGGAGCATCTTCCTCGGTTGCCTCTTCTGTGCGCTGTATTCCATGAGACACTGAGGAGGTACTCTCCTGCTCCTATAATCCCTCTGAGATACGTCCATGAAGATATCAAACTTGGAGGCTACGATATTCCTTCTGGAACGGAGGTGTGTACAAAAAAATCTCTTTCCACCTCTATTTTGTCACAATTTCAGAGAATTTTTATCTTCCCCAAGAAGCTTAGGAATTTCTTCAATTTTGTTGCAGATTGCCATCAATATTTATGGATGCAACCTGGATCCAAAGGAGTGGGATAAGCCAGAAAAGTGGGATCCGAGCAGATTCTATAAAAAAGACTCTGATTCCATGGATCTGCACAAGACGATGGCTTTTGGTGCAGGGAAGCGCGTTTGTTCTGGATCTATGCAGGCAATGATGATAACTTGCAGCTCCATCGGTAGATTCATCCAGGAGTTTCAGTGGAGCTTGAAAGAAGGCCAAGGGAATGACGTGGACACAGTTAAACTTTCCAGTATGAAGCTTCAACCATTAGAGGCGCACATAATTCCCAGATGCCCTGTCACTTGAAGTTGAGGTTTTCTGTGAGCTGACATTTTGCTGAAATAATCGCCAAAAGACGTCTCTTTTTTCCCCTATTTTCTCTTTGCTTCATATTGAGCGAATGGTGTCAACAATTTAGGATACGTCACTTTTCTGTGCAAATCCAAAAGGCAGAATCTTCAGTGCTTGTTCTCTGAAATTAAATTCATAAATCGTTTCAAAAAGTACAAAAATAGAGGAAAACAGAACAATGATGGAGGGAATGAACTTTAGATCTCTGACCCTTCATCAGAAATGAAACCTTCATTTCTGCCTTTCCCTCTTTCACTGCATCTACCAAATGAAAACATTCTGGGCAAAACTGGAGTAATTGAATCCCTTGTTAACATTAAGGAGACAAGCTACGAGGGCTATGGGTTTAAGGTTAGATATTAACCTCTCAGGGGTTTAGATCGATCTGATGAATCCTCTACTGAAAGACCATCCCGTTTACTCCTTTTCTTCTGTTTTGACTTACCGATCGCACTGTCAGCTACCGAGACGATCTCTGAAACAGTGAATCCCGCAACTTCAAATATCTTGGCTCTGGAAGGAATCAATGAATTTCTCAGCACAAGATCCACTCCTTCATAAGTCCAAGCCCCAAGAACGGCTTCTCCTTTCAGTCCAACTGCAAACCAGCCTAGACCAGGGGCGGCTATATCAACCGAGCTCACCTCCCAGCTGTTGCCTCTGACCCGGAATTCCTTCCTCAACCACTGCCCAAGGTGAGCAACACGGTCTTCACCAATGGGCGGCTGCATTAACAATAAATCCCCATTAGAAACAAAATAAAACAGAAAAAAGGAAACATATTTACCTGTAATTGCCGTCCAAAGTGCCTTTCAATCATTCCAGCGGCACCCTCGATCTTTCCCATGTGCAGAGGAAGTAGAGGAGATGCCCACACCGTTAAGTAAATAGTGTCCGTCGTTGTTTCCTCCACGTCGAGTCTCATCAGCCCGGCAATATGAACTGAATGCCCAGCCTGTTATTAAGTTCATATGCAAGAAAGTCATCAACAGAAACAACATCAAGAACTTACAAAACTTGCAACCCTTTAATTACCTTGATCCTGTAAGTTCTGGGCCTCATTTCCTTCTTTAAATGCAATAGGGTTTGTTCCTCCGCGTTCAATCTCGTCGAAATCTGGTAAGGGTGGATTATACCCGGCGTGTCGAAGAGCTTCATCTGGCCAGATAAGATCCCCTCCACTCTAACAATTCCAATGGTAGTTCCCGGAACCGGGGCTTCAGTCAGAAGATTGATCTTCCCTCCAACGCATTTCCCCATGGCATTTATCAAGGTCGACTTCCCAGCATTCTGCGCTCCCACAGCCCAGACGCTCCCCCTCGTTCCCACCAAGTGTTGAACATGGTCTAGAAGGTCCTTCACGCCCCAGCCTCTGAGAGAACTGACCAGATGAACTCCGGTGATCTTGCCGGCTCCGCCTTCGTGCGCTCGCTGCCGGACCCAGTACTCTAAACCCGTCGGAGATAGGCATCCGGGAAGAAGATCGATCTTGGTAACAACGATCAGAACCCTTGGAACGTTTCCTGGTTTTCCTTCCTTCCACGCCGAAGAATTCTCCTCGATGGATGCAGAGAGTAGCTTTGCAATTCGACGAGGGAAGGATCCGTCGAAGTCTGCGGCATCGACGACCATGAGAACGACCGATCGAGATCCGCCGGAAGAAACGATCTTCGGGCCTACCATCCGATCGAAATCGAAGTCCGGGAGGAGATTCTCTGCCTTGTTGTTCTTCACTCGGCCGTAGTGGCGGAGGGAGTGGCAGCGCGCGCAAACCAAGGGCTTCGAATCGCGGCCGTTCTCGGGCCGTTCCTTGTCCGCCTCCTCGTCAAACTGCCCGCTCTTGAGGAAATTTGAAATTTGGGGCTCGTCCACAGGCAAAGAAGTTCGCCGGACTGAAGCATGGTAGGCGGAGGATTTAGGGGAAGGTTTGGCGAAGAATCCAGGGAGATCGGGATCGGAGTCTTGCATATGGACGCCGCAACCAGGGCAAAGAGGCAAATCGGGAAGATCAGGGAGGTTCTCGTCGTAGCATCCTCCTCGAATGAGGGAGATCGGAGGAACAACCGGAGATGATGGATTGGACGGCGAAGAGAAGAATCTACGGCGAGAAGCGAGAAGGATTGAAGGCAGAGAGAGATTTCTCAAAGACGATTCAAGAACTTGCGATTGAAGAACCTTGGAGTTCGTAGTAGCGGCATGGCGAAGCAAGGAGGAGGACCTTCGCGCCGCCGACAGCATTCCTCGAGAGCTTGCTGGCTATGGCGGAAGACTGCTTCGTCGCGGCGGGGAAGACGAAGGGCTCGATTCCGCGAACCTTATTTAAAAATCGACAATTACGTCAACGTCATCGCATCTCGTTGACGATGACGGGAAAGGTGGTTACAGATCCAGCGGGTTTCAGACGTCCCGAATCTAGATCCGCTATGATCTGCTATATAAGAGTCTGTGCGTTAAGAGTTTCGGAGCAGCTTTGATTTCTTCTTCGCGTTCTTCTTCTTCTTCTTCGCGTTGTTTGTCGAGGAGGGGGACGGCATGGCAAGTCTGGATCGGTTCAACGCCGCGTCCCTCCTCGTGTGCCTGCTTCTATGTCCCTTTGCCGCCGGCTTCTACCTTCCTGGAGTCGCGCCTCGCGATTTTGAGAAGGTTTGTTTTGCCATTTCTATCTTTTTTTTGGTCGGTAGGTTTAAATCCGTCATCTTGTTTCTTCGATAGATCTTTCCCTTGATTTACCTGTATCAAGCCACTCTGCTCTGTTTCTGCATCTCATGGACTCGGATACTGTTTATTTTGACCGAAATTCGACCTTCTTGAGACGCCCCGTGTTATTCGTTTGAAGATAATTCGTATCGGATCTCGGTGTATTTTGGCCTCGTTTGATGTTGATTGGCCGGATCTGGAGCTTGGACATGTTTCGGGGGTGACCGTAGATCGGATCATCTGAATTTCCTTATCGCCTTGGAGAGGGCAGTGTTTGAATTTCCTTGTAGAATCCTCTGTGCGGAGGCTGGATCGAGCGATTGGTTGGGGGTTCATCCCTGCATCTTCGTTTTTCCGATCGCGAAGTGCTGACGTGGATCCAATCTTACTCATCTTCAGTCACATTTACTTTCTAATTTTTCCTGTGCCAAAGAGAGATCCAACTTCTGGTGGGTCTACCTGATACCGCCAGGGAAAAAGTGATGGCTGATAGATAAAATCTGCCACTGATCTACTTTTCTGTCAATGATGCATTTCCTACGTGTGGATGTGGCAATTTACCTATTTTATGGTCCACTACTTAGTTGGGTTTTAGCAGAGTTTTTTATGATCTGCGCGCTGTTTCTTAGTTCATGGGTCGTAGGCTCTGTTAAGAGGTTTCTCTTTGTGTGTGCAGGGAGATGATCTTCAAGTGAAAGTGAACAAGCTTTCTTCCACGAAAACCCAACTTCCATACGATTTTTATTTTCTAGATTATTGCAAGCCAACGAAAATCAGGAATAGTGCTGAGAATCTGGGCGAAGTCTTGCGTGGTGATCGCATTGAAAATTCGGTGTACACGGTGAGTGATCAAGGAAATTTTACCGTTTTAATCTTATTACATATCCCGTTAATATCCGGCCGTTGCAGTTTAAGATGAAATCAGACCAAGGGTGCAACATAGGTTGCCGTATAAAGCTCAGTGCCGAGTCAGCAAAGAACTTCAAAGAAAAGATCGATGAAGAGTACCGGGTGAACATGTGAGACATTAAGTTTTAATTCTTTCAAACCTTGGCCGGATTCTGTAAACACACAACTTCATCTTTTTCAATAATTTTCTCCTGTCTTAACATATCTGCAGGATTTTAGATAATCTCCCAGTGGCAGTCGTTGTCAAGCCAAGAAGAGAAGAGATCCACACGAAATTTTACGAGCATGGTTTCCGTGTGGGTTTTAAGCGGCCCGTTGCCGGTGTATGTGAAATACCATGATCATTGTATTAGATTGAATGAAAATTTACCGGCAATCCATAAGCTGTGAATCTCCTGTGAATGCAGACCAAAAATTACAAGTATTTCATCAATAATCACCTGAGCTTTAAGGTCATGTTCCACGAGGATACCGAGTCTCAGACCGCCCGTATTGTTGGTTTTGAGGTTCTTCCGCTCAGGTAATATTTTCTAACCCATTTCTTTGCTTATTGATGTAAACTTATTTAAATGTATGTGTTTATTTTTCTCCGTGCAAACAGTGTCGCCCACGAGTACAGTGAATGGGACGCCAAGAACCCCAAAGTTAGGAGCTGTGATGCCAAGTCGAAGGTTGTCCCAGGCGAGCACCAAGGCCAAGAAGTGGACGCAGGCAAGGAAATCGTCTTCACTTTCGATGTCACCTTCGAGGTGGGTGTCTGATCCCCTTTTTTCTCTTCCATGGTATTTTTCTCCCTTGTTTTTTACTGACTTTGAGGGTGATGGGAGGCAGCCGAGCGAGATCAAGTGGGCATCTCGTTGGGACACGTACCTGCTGATGAACGACGATCAGATCCATTGGTTCTCGATTATAAACTCGCTTATGATCGTGTTGTTCCTGTCGGGGATGGTGGCGATGATCATGATGCGGACGCTGTACAAGGACATTGCCAACTACAACCAGCTGGAGACACAGGAAGAAGCACAGGAGGAGACTGGCTGGAAGCTGGTGCATGGTGACGTGTTCCGGCCGCCCGTCAAGGCCGGCCTCCTCTGCGTCTACGTGGGCACCGGGGTGCAGTTCCTGGGCATGACCCTGGTCACCATGGTCTTCGCTCTGCTGGGTTTCCTTTCGCCATCCAACCGTGGCGGGCTGATGACGGCAATGGTGCTGCTGTGGGTGTTCATGGGCCTCTTCGCTGGCTACGCCTCGGCCAGGCTGTACAAGATGTTCAAGGGCGGGGAGTGGAAGAAGAATACACTGAAGACCGCCTTCATGTTCCCGGGCATCGTCTTCTCGGTCTTCTTTGTGCTGAATGCGCTCATCTGGGGTGAGCAGTCGTCGGGGGCGGTGCCCTTCGGTACCATGTTCGCGCTGGTGCTGCTCTGGTTCGGCATCTCCGTGCCGCTGGTCTTCGTGGGCAGCTATCTGGGCTACAAGAAGCCCGCCATGGAAGACCCAGTGAAGACGAACAAGATCCCACGCCAGGTGCCTGAGCAGGCCTGGTACATGCGCCCGGCCTTCTCCGTCCTCGTCGGCAGCATCCTCCCCTTCGGCGCGGTCTTCATCGAGCTCTTCTTCATCCTCACGTCCATCTGGCTCAACCAATTCTACTACATCTTCGGCTTCCTCTTCATCGTCTTCGTCATCCTCGTCATCACTTGCGCCGAGATCACCATTGTGCTGTGCTACTTCCAGTTGTGCAGCGAGGACTACCACTGGTGGTGGCGGGCCTACCTCACCGCCGGCTCCTCCGCGCTCTACCTCTTCCTCTACTCCGCCTTCTACTTCTTCACCAAGCTTGAGATCACCAAGCTCGTCTCAGGCGTCCTCTACTTCGGCTACATGCTCATCGTCTCCTACGCCTTCTTCGTCCTCACCGGCACCATCGGCTTCTATGCCTGCTTCTGGTTCGTCCGCAAGATCTACTCCTCTGTCAAGATAGACTAGCCAGCCCCTGCCACAGGCCACAGGTATGTCTCCCATCCTTGTTATTACATGATAGTGTTGGACCCATATCTTTTTTTTTTCCTTGCTACCAATCATGTAACGGGAACCTCGTCTATTCAACTTTATTCGGACTTCATCCGAGTCTGCTCTCCATTTTGATTAAGATATGAATCAAGAATTAAGTTTTTCATTCATTACATAACCCGTTCCTCACCCCCGAAACGGGGTAAAACAAAAAACACCGTGGGGAGATTTGGAAGAAAAGAAATTCAGTCATAACGGGGGCTGGTGTGCTCGTAGCTGGTGTCGGGGGAGGTCAGGCTAGAGGATGTCTCAGAGGACGCGACGCTGCTGCGGGCAGTGGCGTTGCCTTGGGGCCTGGCCCGGAGCTCAGTGGGCGGCGGTGCGGCAGGCTGCTGGGCCTCTTCGGCGAGCTTCTTCAGGAGATTCATCACAGTGGGAAGGAGCTTCGTGGAGATGGACAGTATCCCAGGGAGCTGAAACCAATTAACGGCGGTCGGGCTTCGAATAAACAAAAGTTTAGGGGCTTAATGATAAAATTATTTAATTAATACCCACCGCGCCATTGCTGAATTCTCCTGCAATGTCCAATTGAACCCAGAGCGCCTTGGCCAGCAGGAAGGCCACGAACAAGACCCCCAGGTACAAGGGGTTCCTGGATTTTGCCATGAAAAAAGTGAGCTATTCGGATCACAACATCGCTAGAGATAGAGATAAATAGATAGATAGGCATATATATATATATATATAGAATGGATTGAACCTTAGGAGTGTCATAAACTCGTTGAAGCCGAGGACAACCATGGCGATTATGGCCCATGGAGGAGGCAGCCAGTTATTGCTACGCCTATGGGCGTCCTGGATGATGAAACAAGCAACTTCAATAAAAAGGCACCGTATGTTTCATCAATTCTTTCTGTAGAATTCACAAGGTGGTGGTTATGGATAAAGGTTTGGAATACGAACCTGAGCGGCCATAGCCTGGGTAACGGTATACTCCGTCTCCGCCTTAAACTGCCTCCACAGAGATTTACACTGCACGGGTGTTATCAGAGTCCTCGTCGAAGGCACCTGCCACCATAAACACATCCCATCATCTCAGATCAACCAGGATTTTTCTGCAAAACATTCCCCTCGTGGATTAATAATTCAGAGCATGATGGATAGTTTGAATTACCCTCTCCCAGGAGCTGGAAGCCAACGGATCCAGGGACACAATACTCTTCTCAGCGGTATTGGTCGTATTCCCGGCGGAGTCGATGAGGGCAAGCGAGAGAGTTTTCTCTATGTTATCGGCGCTGTCGTCCAATCGTATTGCAGCCATTACCGAAAGCAACTTCATGGACTGCGGGGATTAGGGCATTAATTAGTGAACAGAATGTGTTCCAAAAGAAGAGAAAGTTCAACCATATTAGCTCATTAACTTAATTGGTTAACGTTATTAACTTCATCAAGTGCAATTGATTGACTTACAGCGGATCGAGCAGTTTTGGTGATCGCTCGTATGTCTTCCCTCCCCGTCCAAACTCTTGGCATCGAATCTGAATCGCGACTGAATAGCGTCGAAAACCTGAGGAGAAAAAATAAGGAAATCTTCAAGAACAAGGAAAATATTAATTCATCCTTGAATTAATTAAGGGTACCTGTCCTTCATGCGTATCAACACTCTTGCGGCTTCTTCTTTTGCTTTTGATTCCACAATGTTTCTGGCATACTGTTCCAGGCCCAGGCACAGTTGTTCCTGGGCTTCACTTTCTAGATTGAAACCAACGAGGGCGGAGGAGAATTCTTTGATCGCATTACTTGTTTCGCGCTGAAGAAGCCTTCGAATAGCCGGCCACGTGTCGTCGCCAGCTGCATCAAGAAGTGATTCCACAGGTTCCGCGAGAGCTTCGTTGAGTTTAGCCTGAGAATTTATGTTCATAATCATTCTCGATACTCCAAAATAATTAAGATTAAAGGAGAACATTTGGTTTGCTAGTTAACCTCATAAGATGCGGTGAGTTCAGACAGTTTGGAAACGCGAACAGCGGTAACGTGTCCATCGATATCGCGTTTCAGCTTCTCTCGAGTTTTTGAAGATTCCCAATTCGCTTGCTCTATAGCCGCCTCTATACAGTTTGACAAAAAAATCAAAAAATGTTATCACTATTATAGTTGACACAGAACATAATAACCATAAAACACCGCCAAGCTGAGGAGAAAAACGTCAACTATGCCAATACTTACCAGCACATCCTTCATCAAATTTTGACATAAATAATTTTGTACATTCAGTCGAAGCCAGGGCAAATCCTTCTCCCTTGTTCAAAAGTTTCTCAAACGCCTCCTTGAAGTCATCCAGTGTCCTTGCTCGGAGATGAGAAAGCGTCACTTGATATGCCGGATGCGATATCTACAGATTAAACATATTTCCGAACGGTAAATCAAAAATATTACGTTTACTAGAGGAAACGCCAAAAGTAAAACAGCAATACTGATGCATTTTTGTACCAAAAAAGAAAAGAGAGAAGACTCGACAACAATCTAATAAGGATCACCTGAAGAAGTTTTGATTCTAGTTGCTGTCTCTTTGCTGCTCTGACCCCATCATCAAAAAACACAGCTTCCTCATCATACCTGTAATTTCACAAGTTATAATAGAATTTGAAATTAAAGCTTATTGATGCAAGGAAGGAAGCGCACACGAAACCAAGAAATGTGTGGAATAGAGAGACCGTGAAATGGTTAATAAGGGAAGAAAAGTCGTCTAGAAAAACGAAACAATTCGCAAGGCATAACATCAATGAAAAGTCAAAATCTTCACATACATTGAAACGACGACGCGTTAACTTAAAGACATTAGTTAATAGCGAACAGGAAAAAGACCAAACGCAAGATGGAAAACATTAATAGATATACGATACGTCTCAGTTTATATCAAAACACAATTAGGAATAACTAAAACAAGAATTTTCTTCCCGGAATGCATCATCCAAGATTTTTCTTAGGTTTACTTGATGGTAAATATGAAAAATGATGGAACATTCAATAACCAAGCCGACGACTTTGTAGTTTAAATACACACCATGTGACGACTTTTTACTTACTATGAACGTACAGAACTCGACAGGAACATTTGTTTAAAGAGAACTATTCATTAGGAAGGTAAAGCGCTATACACTTAAGACACAGGTGTGCATGAGAGGACACGGAAATATATTACTAGCCAAAAAAATATTTTTTCCTGCTGCCAAAAGATGATCACCCACCTGGAAAGCCAGAAAGAAAGGATAGAGCTAAGTTTCTTCCCAAAGCCAGATACATGGCCATTCTGTACGCTTTCCTCAAGTTCAAGCCAACTCTGAGATTGAGATAAACGATTGAAAGTCATTTTTTTAAAGATGATTGAAAGAGGGCTGTCGCCCGATAAAGCAGTAACCACCAAAGAAAGACTGAAAGTCATGAATCTGACGATAAAGCATGAAGATGGAAAACAAGGGAAAATCAAGGTTAATTTGAAAACATTGGAGCGGTTCTCACGAATGCCAAGTGGCCACCATAGATCTGTGAGAATCCTCAAATCCTGCACATCGTCAAACTTGATTTCGCGAAGATCAAAATTATGTCAATGATAGCGATTACAAGATTTCGTTCCATGAATTCACGGGTTTTTGGCTGTTCTTATGCTTCGCAGTCACATTTCCCCCATTTATGAGGGACTGTTTCTCTCGTACTTCTACCTACTTTAAGATATCACCATTTATATTGCCGAACCCTAAAATCGTTGGAGATTCTTCATATCTAATTCAGAAAATATGTCATAAGATAGATTTGCTTCCCACTTTTACCACTTGTTGAATGGAAATTAATCTCATTGAGAAACTGCAAAAGAGAGTAAAAACCAAATTCTTAGGAGGCCCATATAAGACACCAGACCACAAGGGTTGCTTGCTCAAGACGAAGATGCAAATATTCAACTAAAGCGGTAGAAGAGGAAGATCATCATAGAATAAATCTAACACAGAAATATACGGTACCTCATCTGCCGTGAAAGATCCGAGCTTCTCGTTCGCAATTTCTTCACAGCGCACAGTAGCCACCATGATCTATGGTCAGGCCAAGAAGATAAAGGTTTCAATTCAAAGAAAAGGCATCACAGGTAACTACATGTTGAAAAGGCCAAAAGGTTGACCTTATGCGCAGGTAAGTCAAGATCCTTATTCTCCTTGATAACTTTCCAGATTTGCTGAATGCTGAAGGAAAACCCAGAAGAAGGGACCACACCCCGTCTGTCTCCAGCCAATCCGCCAGGAGCAATAGAGTGGAAGAACCGTTGCCTTAAACTAGAGACCTTCATTAAACAGAAGATTTTAATCACCATATAAATCTAAAAATGGAAGCAAGATAAAAAATGGTATGAAACTAATCCATAAAAGCCGGAACTGGACGGATATTTTATCATTTTATTCTGTGACTGATAGAAAGAGAGAGACACACAAACACAAACAACATTTCGTTATTTAAATTATTTATTCCAAAACAGCACCTGCTCCTTGAACTCTTCTTCCCTAGTTTCGAAGCTCGGAAGGGCAACAACCTCCACCTGTTTAATTCATTGATAGCGAGAAATTTTAATAACATCACTCAAACCCTCTTCAGAAAATACTGCATCGAGTGAGTCATGGATTCGTACAACAAAGAAGTCACTGAGTGGAGTCTCCTTATGTGCCTCTGGTTTAGGAACAGAGTTCCAGATCTAAAAGAAAAGAGTAAAATGTTTTTAAAATGTCATAAAAGTTTGATAACAAAAAAGAAACAGAAGAGAATCAGCACCTTTTGAATATCTTCTCTCAGAAGACGTTCCAAATTTTCAAAAGGTGTCTGATGATAAATAAGTGCAGAATACCACGAAGAGTCAGAAACATTTCGAAATCTAAGATAAGCACTGAACAGTAGAAATTAAAAAGAGACAAACCTTGGTTTTATCACGAATAACAAAAAGCAACGTTGTTTTACGTGGGGTAAACAAACGTAACATGACCTATCACGGACGAATTAAAATGAGTAAGAAAACTCATATCATACCAAGAGGTGAGTTCTTGACAAGAAAAACCTGGAAAACAGTCTTCAGGAGCGGCTTATTAGCAGCCTGTTCACGTCCAAGATCATGACACCACCTACATTAAAAAAAGATACCTCTGTTGATTCATTTATATGCAATGCATAGAATGTGTATAACATGACACGGCTAAAATATCGTGCTTATTAAGTGTAAATTAAGACAAACAGTAAAGTCTAGTACTCATAATCCGCCACAGGAAATCAGAGCAGTGAGGGAAGGGGAGGACAAATCTCAAAAAACTCACATGTTGATAAGTACAATGTCCGAAACTGCTAACGCAAAAAGTGCGCTCTGTTTCTCAAATGCAGTGTCATCCTGGAAACAAAAGAAAGTAAATCCGGCATTCAGGAAACCAGAATCAAAGATAAATAAACTTCGATTCAGAAAAAGAAAAAGCTGTGATGAACGATTGAGAATAATCTTGCATCTGGAACAGCGGCCTCGTTATCAGACAACAGCTATATTGACTACCCCACCTCTATTAAGCTACTAAACATGTCTGGTGTATATCAGTTGATTATAGATCTCTCATGACCTCTTTTAAGAGTAGAAGGTATTATAAGGTAACTCCCATGACTTATCACTTTCGATTGTTACAGGTCACATCACTAACCATTATATTACTGAAAAGAGTGGAAATAACCATTTACAACCTAGCGATAAATTCCAAGTCCAACACTAATCTCGCAGATAAAAAATACCTCTCCGCGCTCTCTACCATCAGTGCCTTCTAAATCCATCACGAGAGTACAGGGCTCGATGCCAGAACAATGAGCCAGCCAAATACCTTTGGTAGTTTGAGACCTGAAGAATGAAACCGACAATATTTTTATGGGATTTTCTCTTCAGCCTTAAAACAGTAAAAAAAAAGAGTGAGATGCGAAGACTAGCCTGCCAGCATAGGCATCCATTTCCCTGAAGTTCGTGTAGAAAAGTTGGTTGAGCAGCGTGCTCTTCCCTAAAGAATATTTGATTTAGTAGATCTTATCAAAGAAAAGGATTATTTCGAATAAGCAAAACGAGAAGAAAACGCCAAAAAAAATGTAAATGTTGTCTACATGTTTTCCGAATTCAAATGAAAATTTACTATAAACACATAGAATCAGAGGTTTCCCAGTATACTGTTGTTCTTGTCCTGCTTTGTTAGAAAGTATGGTCTGATAGACATTCCAAAACTCTTGTAGAAGGTTAAAATTTAAAGAACAAACATACCACTGCTCTGAGGACCCATTATTGAGACAACTGCATAGGAAAGTCCGCATTCAGCGAGTCCTACAGCCTTCGTGAGTCCATCAAGACCAAGTTTATTGAAAAAGCCATCACCGTCAATCAGTTGGACAGAAGAAGAACCTTCGCCCATTTCTGCAAGAAAAAATGAAAGAAACTGTTCCAGTCAAAATTTCCTCGAGTACCCGCTCATGTTTTAAATACTATAGCCATTGAAAATAGACAAACATATTGTATAAATCTTTAGATTAGTGTAATTTATCTAGCCCACGTTCAACTCTAATTACTCCAAGTTCATTCTTTTCAAAGTATCAGAAAAATACAAAATCCCCAAACTTGACCTTGACCAAAACGGGATGCCCTATAGCTTTGATAGCATAGAAAAGGAAACAAAAATAACGGTTTTAGTAGTGACAAGAGAGATGACAAAGCGGCATCTATCGCCATCATCAGCGTCAACTACCATAGACAAGGGGTTAAAATTGAGTGTCAATAAAGCAGCAGAATTTCATGCCACTTTCAAAATTTTCTTCTAAAGTAAAAATAACTGATGACAAAGATCATCCTTTCATCAATTGGGACGAATACAAGATCCGTCGCCCTACTTAACCACGCACATGTTCCTAAAGATCACGAGAGCCCAAATCCCAGATAATGGAATGAAAAACCAAGCTCGGAAGCTCCGGCGAAGTAAAAGAAAAAGAAAGACCCAGGAAAAGTACATAAAGTTCAGAAGAGGAAAGTAGAAAAAATTCTTCATCTCCGTGGCGTTCATGCACAGTGACAAACACGCCCATGAAAACGATACAACGATCGATAGAAACGGAAAATTCCGGCCGATCGCTCCAATCTCAAACCAAAAAATTTAAAAAAAAAACCAAAATTTGAAACTGTCAATCAAATATTATGATCAGAAAGGAACAGACCGGCAACAATCGCGAGATCCTTCTCCCTCCACCTAGCAAACAGTAGGAATCCTACAAAACAAACTCAGAGAGAAAAGCCGTGGCAGAAGCGAGAGCTTGAGAAAGGGATCGACGGAGAATCAGCAACCGCGGCGGGGATCTGTGCATTAACTTTAAATACTCTTCATAAAGGAAAAAGAACAAGCAGGGCGTTATTGGGCCGGTCAGCGCAGCAGGGCCAGTCTGACCCGGCCCAACCCGAGTTTATCTCTGGGCAGTCGAAAGCGGTACAGTGTACCGCGGGCCAACGAAACCCAGTTTTACTGCTTGTCAAAAAAAAAATCACTGTTTGACCGACGGGGCCCACGGCCGCCGACGCGACCCGCCGAAAGTCAGCTGCCACGTCGTCATGTGGCGGCTTGTGGACCCCACCGAGCTGGAATTTGATACCATGCCAATTTCTCTTTTTTTGAGTAAGGGATACTTTTTAAGTTTGCCTCAGAGATAGATCACTGCTCCAGTGGCCATCTCTGAGGGAAAATTAAAAATTAAAAATTTAAATTATTAAATTAGATATTCATAAAAAAATTATTTTGTATCAGAGATGTATATAATGCTTTAATTGTTGTAGGCCATCATCTGGACACAAAACCATGAAAATTGTCTCTAAATGTTAGTTGTTACTTTACTGATTTCTTATTTTTATTTAGTCCAGATGGTTGCCAAAAAGGATATTATAATTATTGAAACACCATACGTATAGGAAGTTATAATTTATAATAATAATTTTATTATTAGGTTGATAGTACGTTAATTGAACATCTCATTAACTTTTAATGTTGAGGGAGAAAGTATAATAAATTGTTTCCATATTAGCGTATATAACAAATTGAAAAAATGAAGATATTAATTTTATTTTAGTTGACTCAATAAATATTTTAACGTTGAGGGATAAAATATAATAAATTGTTTGCATATTAGCGTATATAACAAATTTAGAAAAAATGAAGATATTAATTTTATTTTAGTTGACTCCATAAATATTTGTTTAAATAGAAATAACTTATCCGTTTCCATCATATGCTATGGGAAACTATATGAGCCAAACTTTCACTTTAGTGGCTTATCATATGACATCATAATTTTGTATGAATGATATACACTATAAGACATGGGCTTTCCATTCTAGAGTAATCGTGTTTTTCTCATCAAAACATACTTCTCGAGCTAAATATGACACAAAAATAAATTAAACACATTAAATATTGATAAATTTGGCTATTTCTCTTTAAATTATGATACATTAATTCCAATAATTTGATATATGATGATGGAGCACGCCCAAACGACATCAACAGAATGTCATCGCAGCCATCCTCGCCATCAACAACATCACCGATGGTCGGTGTCCAGCCCAACCGGCACGCCAAAGCATCCGTGAAGACGCCTTGATTTAAATACCCCGGATAGAGCACGTCCGCGCACATGTTCGTGTTTTAATTATCTGTTTTCATTCACTTAATTTTCTGTTTGGTGTTTGTCACGACGAGTGCAGCCTACTCATCATGACGCATTCGTATTATCATGTTTTTGTATCCATTCGTATCCTTTTGTTTCCATGTGTTTAATCTCTTATTTTCTTTATTTGTATTGTAATAGGGGGGGTCTCTTATTGGACTTCCCTTTGTTGGACCCATTGTAAGGGGGCCATCATGACCCTATATAAGGCCATGATGGGCACCACGTTCGTCAGATCTGGATTGTATTATTGGCAGTTACCATTTGTCCAGGTCTCACCTTGAGAGAATGTAAGAAGGGAGAAGAGGGAGGAAGAGACAAGGAAGAAGGGGTATAAGGTGCATCCAGTTCGTATCGGAATGCCACCAGGGCCCTTTCAATCGCCGTTTGTCAGCGTCAAATCATCGCGTCGTCCTGATCTTCCAACGCGCGTCAACGATCCATGGTTATTCCCGGGTTGTCGCACATTTGTGAGGTAGAGTCATCCACGCGCTGGTCAACGCCGGGCGCTGTCACGACACTGCCCAGCCCGATCGGACTGCCTTTTGGGCCCTCCCATCGCCAATTCTACGAGTACAGAGTCGCCCGAGCTAAATCGTCGTGTCGTGGGTTTCCATCAGTGTGTGTCGACGCCTGCGGGACATAGCGTGTTGCCATCCGCAGATTGGGGTCTCCCGTGTGCCGATCAACATCGCTCGCAGTCACATTTGATCTGCGTGCACCGTGATATAGGCGTCGACCACAGTCCCATGCGCTCACAAAGTGCGGCGGCGCTCCAAGGGCAGTTCAGTACTGTCGCACGATCACTGCTCAGAGCTACCTTCACGCCCAAACACATTGTTCACGGTCACGTTTGACACACGTGCACGGCGACGTTTGCCTCGTCGACGGGTGCCAAACACCGATGTCCTGCCTTGCTAAACGGAGTGCCCGACGAGTTCGCACCAGTCATCCCGAACGCGAACGCACCTGTTGCCATGCCACTATTGTGGAGTCACCCCCTGAAGGTGCCTCCACCCAAAGCCTCTAGTGCCACAACATGCACCTACGCTCCCGCCGCGTTGTAACGCCACTGCCAGTCCATCGTCGTTGTTCTCACCTGCACCACACCAGTACAGCCCGTATACATCGCGTCACACCCACACCGCTGCCATTGTGTTGCCCGTGCCGACTGTGATCAGCATTGGCATCACCCTTATTCGTGCCATTCGTGCCCCGCATCGACGACTCCTGTGGCCTGCGCCACTCTAGCCACCTCAAACTCAACCTCAACCTCCTCCCACGACACGCTCATGCACTACGTCTGCCGTCACCATTCGAGCAAAGCAGTGTCCGTCACCAGCCCGCCTCCGCCGACTTGCCCGCACCAGCCCGTGCACAATCAAAGACCTCAACAACGAGCGACGCCACCAACGAGGTACTCTGTCCCCTTGCTCGTCAAGTTATATTACGTCTTTCAGTATATTTTCGACTACACTCCACCGCGCTCGGGCTAGATTAGGTGAGAGATTATTGAGGAAACTACAAGCTAAGCATCTTCCTAGGTACGGGCCGAGCCTGTCCGTTACGTGCGAGCACCTACGGAATTATTCCGTTCTGCGTCGTAGTCATCGTCGTCACTCTGACAAGGTTCAGAAGGTCACCGTCATCGTCATCGGTCGCCCGCTCCGGAGCTCAGAACTCGGCGAATTCCCATTTGTCAACCCTACTCGTATACTCCACCTAGGTCATTTGCATCCACGTAGTTATATTCACTTAGTGACTTACTCGTCGGACGGTGTCCTCGACGACATCTGACATCATATGATAGATAATTATCTGTGATTTTAAAGGTTCTGAAATATAAAATGTTGCAAAATTATTTGAGCATATAGATAATACACATTTTTAATAGGTTCGCATGCGCCTATTTCATGTTTATTTACATTAAATTGATTACGTATGAGTGTTATTTAGCCAAAAATGATTAAATTTTATTTTAGAAAAATATTTTAAATTTTAATGATTTTTAATGGTTTTTATGGCATCATATTTTGAAAGGATGTGATTTTTTAGTAGAATATGATTTTTCCTGCAATTTTTGGCATTATGTTCAAATAGATCATTTTTCTAAGTCAAAATACATAACATTTTTATGAACTAATATCTACTTTTTGGAATTCTTTCATGGCTCTTTGACTTTTTCTAGTCTTCCAAAATCAAAGGAGAGAGAAAATCGGAGGGTTAATAATAATCCAAGTTCAAATCACAATATTGAAAATCCAAAAGGAGTTTCGAGATTGAAATTTAAAGCGTAGCTTCCTTTTGGCCACCTCTTTCTGTCCAAAGTGATGGATCTATAGATATAGCCTTGATATTTTATAATAATTTTTTTTAAGCTCACATCCTCCTAGAGAGCTAGATTGGAAGAAAATGAAGTTTTGAGGGTCCGTCAAGATTGTTCTTGGTGTCTTGAGTGCTCAGGGAAGACCAACAAAAAAGTGAAAGGCTGATCTGCATCAAGAAAATGATTTGATCCCAGCGGAACATAGGGATCTAAGTTAGTCTCTTGCCTTACATTGGTTTCTCTTCTTCACATCCCTTTAGTTATAGGTACATCCTTATTTTCATCATCTCATTCTCATCAACGTCTTCCATAATCTCACCCTACCATAGCCATCTTCGATCTCGATCTTGATCTCGATCTTGATCTCAAATCTCGCCACATTCATCCCAAATAAAAATCATAAATAATCTAGTACATCATCCTCTTCTCCATCTCACAACATCCTATCTGCTCTTTCATCACATCCATTAGTTAGATCAGGATCATTTATTCTTCCACCATTCATCCCCATCCCCTCACCCATTTTATCATCCTATCTTCAGATTCATCTTATACGTCCATCATCACATTCATGTCTTCGTCTATCTCACTCTCTTATTTCTATTTGATCTATCCACGTTATCCTACATATTCTTCATATGATTATTAATATAATACTTATTAAATAATTAGTATCACCCTCTCACCACCGCGGATTCATCACATCACAATCTCTCATTTTATATGTATCTCCTCTCATCCCTCTTGTAACATCATTCAAAAAGTATTTAAACCTTAATATATGTTCCTTATGGCGACGAACATTGCTTAAAACTTACTAGTCAAATTATTTTATGGCTAAAGGTTTATAAATTATCATTGGTTAACTTAAAATACCAAAGAAAAATTAGCACCCTAAATTTGAGTTCATCATATCTGAAACCTCTATAACTATATATAAATAGTTATAGATATAGGTGGGAACTATTGTGCACCATTGATAAATGTACACTTTAACATGAATTTTTTAAAATGAATGATTATAAGGGTTATTTCAGTAATTTGTAAGCATAAATTATTATTATGACTTATATCATGTGGTACAATGTGATTATGTGTTTTTTACCATGCAGTCCAACGTGTGAAAGTGTTAATGCCACAAGAAGGACATGTTGTAGGGTTATGGGTTGGCTCAATTAATGCAAGCAAAAAAATTCGTAGTGAGATAGCATATTAAAAAGTATGCTTTCTTGTCCTTAATGTTTAATATGATAAGTGGAAATAAGTTATAAATAATTATACTTGCAAGAAATCATGAACAGGTGAGAATAGGAAAAGAAAATAGATGATATTAAATGGTAGCCAACTATGGAGGTGGAAGGCGATTACGGCCTTTCTATCTTAGAGAAGTATATGAAAGTGTGGTTCATGATAACACGTAAATTATAAATGTGTTTTATCAATATTTAAATGATTTAATATATTTTTAGAGTGGTATTCTGATTTTTTCTGACAATGGTATTTTGAAGCATTTTTTCGACATCATATTCTTTTAAAAAATTAATCTTCTTACATTGAATATATTTTTATGAATGTTTTGACATTATATCAATGAAGATGTGAATTTTATAAGTCAAAATATATATTGGTGATATTTTTATGACTTATTATTTATGTTACAATTATTTGATAATGCATTTTTTGCCTTAAAAATGCGATCACCACCTGTCTCCATTTCATCAATCAAAAGTGTTAACAATGATTAGCTGCACTAAACATTGCAAAAGGGTGCGTAATGTCCCAATCATTAACTGAATGTTTTCAGTCAGTTAGTTTCAGGGTTGACGTGGCCCTATAGAAAAAAGGCAAGATTGAATCTCAATAAATTTGATTCGTAGATTGATAAAAAAAATTTAAAAAAAAATCAAAAGAAAAGTCAAAATATATGGTAGTACAAGTGGTAGGTACATGTACCACCGGAATTTATGACAAAGAAAGACCAATGCTGACGTGAAAGACAGATGCTGATGGAGTATCCCTTTTTTTACGTGAAGGACACATGCCAACATGTCATTTACTAGAAAAGGACAAAAAGAGAGGAATCTTGTGACATGGAGCATGGCGACACATCATTACATCACACGATGATTAATTAATAAAAAAGTGTGTGTTATTTTATTTTGCATAGGAACACATGACATTCTTGGAGCAGGCAACTGTACAAATTATTAAATGACAGACGATTGGATATCTCTATTGCCAACGGAAAATAAGGAAGTGCCAACCAATAATGAGGAGATAAAAAAAATGAACAGCTAGGATTGCTCCAACTTTAAAGCTTGATATGTGACAATCCAGATGCATGATCGAGCTGTAACTTTGAGTGATGCTTCATCTTCACCCTCTTTCCATCCATATCTCCGATCTATAAATATAGGCGTAGATCGGTATACAATTCATCCCTAAACTTTCTTCCTACTCAAGTGGGATAACTGAAAGGTAGTGACTTTCTGAGATCCATCAAGCTTGATCTTGGTGTATTGGGTGTGTGGCAGGAGGTAATAAACAAGAGGGGGAGCTTACCTGTAGTCGTGAATCACCATGATCCTAGAAGAACATAAGGATCTCGATAACTATCCTCGCCTTGCGTTGTTCTTTCTCGACATCATTGTTAACTTAGATTGATTTCAACATCACATCCCACCATTGGATTGTGCTCATGCACTCGCTAAGCTTATGTTACCATTTTCACGTTACCGTATGATTTTCACCTTACTCATTCAACTCGTTCTTTACGTCACTTCGCGGCATTCCTCTCAATATCACCATTTCATCCTCGCTATCGCTCGATCTTCTATAATATTAATTATCACTATTTATTATCTAATATTTGAAACTTAATTATTGGATTAATTATCAGTCTTGCCTTGTATTTTCTCAGGTCTCAACTCTGTATTTTATATGTATCTCATCTCATTACACCAGTCACTATTTTAAGAATTTTAAATCCTTAACTACCATTACCTATGAAGGTGATCCAAAATTATCTCTAGCTAAATTTACGTAAGTGAGTATATATTTATATTTTTATAAATTAAACTCAAAATTACCAATGATGAATTAAAACCCTAATTATTGAGCATATCAATTGGTGTCATTGCCGAGCAACAATAGCCATTAAGTATTTTTTTTCTTTATTTAGTATTTTTTAATAATTACTATTTTTTGAGATATGTAATCCGCTACACAAAACCACAAGAGATAGATACAAAGACAAGGTACAATTTTAATTTTTCTGTATCTAGCACTCTTTCATCTTACGTTGTCTTGAATATATCTCATCAGGAATGGTAGAATATTACTAAAGCAAAATGAAAATTAAGAAGAGAGAGAGGAGACTTCAAATAATAGATATTGTATTATAAATGAAAATTTAAGGAAATAGAAGACAAAGATTAAACAAATATTCTGCTCCCTAGGATATGAACCGCTCACTAAAATTAACACTCCTCTAGATGAAGGGTTAAATTGTTGGGTTCTAGGGCCAAGGTTGGATGATATGAAACATTTTTCTCTATGCAACGAAAGCTATATTCGATTGAGGATCAATCTTTAAATAAATTCATCAAATGTACCTTGTGGGGAACTTGTTCCACCCTTGACTTGTTCACTCTGAGATTGTTCCACACAATCAAGTTGCTCTTGGATCTCCACTTCTTTTTCTGCAATTTTTCTTGAAAATCTTGAAGATATTCTCACCATGAAGACTCTATCCTTGGTTTAGTGGAGCCTCCCAACTTTGGCTGGCTTGGGCACCTAAAATGGGTGCCCCTTCCCTTATATTTTACTTAACTTTTTTTCTCAAAAACCCATCAAGTAAAATATATTCATCGATGCCCCTATGATCTTATGTGTGTGACCCTATAGGCCCATGTATAATTCTAATTGAGAACTTTAGTGCCCCACTAACAATTATTTACCAACCTTATTAATTAACTATATCAACATATAGATTAATTAACTAAGGGTCGATTTAACCCTATCAATAAGTTAAGTTTCCATCCAGTGCAGTGCCAAGCTATACCTCATGCTCTAGAAGATACTGAGTAGTCTTGGAACTCTCTCATGAAACATTTACCATCATTGGTTACCGTATTTGTGTAATCCTTCATCCTTGTGACACTCTCAAACAACTTTGGGTATGGTTGATCGTCAAAACCTAATCCATCATTTGATTAGTATCAATGCATAATGGGATCATTGGAGAATACCTTCTCTAATATCCTCACTACCCTGACCAAGGATTTACTACATCATCTTCCTTTAGTCAATCTCCTCTTATACTGACGGTAGATGATCTTGTCTTGACCACTCAATCATATCCGTATACTTCCTCCTATATCCAAGCTATGACTTGTTTGAACCCTTTGACTAGAGACTCATAATACATAGCCCAAATGTAGTCATCCATCCACGAGTTGTCCTTGATGGCTTGGGTCAATGGATCACTTATACAACCGTGACATGAATCAACCTGATTGACATTTAGATATAATACCATTCAGGGATTCTTCAGATCAATTTAATAAACTCTTCCTCCAAAGTGAACATACTATTTATCCTTAGTGTCTCCACACTAATAACCACAATATCAACCATACGTATCGTATTAGTAGTATCATATAGTGTTCTTCTGTCGGAATGATTTAATGTGGATGCTATCCATTGAATAGGAATATATAGAATACATTTTTAAATAGTAGAAATCATTGTCTTATAATCTCATCATATTTCACTAGGTCATTGCACATATTCATGGACTTTATTATAAACATCCCACTGGAATAATCATGAACTAATACTTTTTTTAATGAACTTAAATACAAACATGGTGGTGTGATTTGGTTTGACAGACACATAATATCCATCACAAACTTCAAAATTTATCATCATATGATTAAATATATTCCCTAATTTGTTCAAATTTGTTCACACCATGTGATAGGAGATTGAGAAATTTGTTCAAATTTTTTATCCATGATTAAGAGATCAAGATATAAAGATGATCTACATGGCCAGTGGAGGCACTTCTATGAGGCACTTGGAATTTTAGAAAGTTGAACAAAAAATGGTGCTTATTATGTCGCTCTTAAACGTAATGGGAGAAATGCAAATTCAATGATAGATAAGATGATTGATGTAAGCATTTGATTTACGCATCAGACAACTAGTTAAAGCTGTTTTTTATTTAACTACATGTGTCGATAGTTTTAAATCACTCTATTCATCTCACCCTTATCAAATAGATATTTCATTTTTCCATAATTGTTCTAGTGCTGATCATGTAGAATTAGACTTTAGCGCTGATCATAATTGTCCATTGCATGAACATGCTATGGCCATCGTTAGGTCCATGATGAATAGACTTGCAGCTCAAAATTCTTGGGACCCTAGAGATGGTGGATACCCTAGAAATAACATGCCAAGAAATGCATATGAAAGCCCCTCTCCTTTTTACAAATAACAAAGAAACTTTTTCCCATGTGCCTATCAAAATATTATTTTATCAAACTACTACCCTTCGTATGATGTGCAGGAAAAAATGGAGCAAATGCAAACTCAAATGATCAAAATGCTCCAAGAACTCAGTAAGGAAATGGATCGAATGAGAGATGTAAAAAACTCAAGGACGAACCTCCAACAAAAAGCCCAAATGGACAGAATGGATTCCCCATCCAAGAAACCAGTCGACTCCCAACTAAACCTCAAATTCATCCTAGGAATTTACATTTGGTTGAAAGTCATAGTTAATTTCAAAATCATCAGCAAACTATGCATGCTATCTCTAAATTAAGAAATGGGAAAATCTTACCTGATATTTCTGAAGTTTAAAAAGAAATAGAAGTGGAAGGACCTTGGGACGAATTGGATGATCCTAACAAGATACAACCTAATCCAAAATACTATGTTCCACCTATTCCATTCCCTGGTGCTTTGAAAAATTCTCAAAATCAATCAAAACCTCATGATGAAAAACTTCTTGAGATTTTCCAATTTCAAATTTCCATTGACTAAAGCAATACAACATATTCCCTCGTACGCTACATTTTTGAAAAATATGTGCACCAAGTAGGAAAAAAAAGAATTCAATTATCTGAAAATGTTAGTTTTATTTCACAAAATGTTCCAGATAACTGTAGGAGGAATGGTCTTTTCAAAATTATTACTTGATTCAGGAGCTCGTCTCAATATTTTGTCAAAATCCCTATATGATATATTCAGTTTTGGGGAATTCTGACCTATCCTTTTACAACTACAGTTAGCCAACATCTCTGTTAAGTAACCATTTGGACTATTAGAAGTTTTTCTCTTTAAAATAGAACACTGTTGTTTCCCAATTGATTTCATTATTGCTCAAATGAAGGCGGCAAAAGATCTTAGAAAACCCCGATGATTTTACGTAGACCCTTCCTGGATACAGCTAGGACAAGCACAGATTGGGAAAAGGGAATAGTAGACCTTAAATTTGGAAATTAAAAAATTTAAATTAACATATATAAGTTGATGAATTATCCTGAAAATATTCTTGATGATTAAAATTTCTCTATATTTTTTAGCATATTAATTACAATTCTTTATGTGCATCATCTCAAGAGCTTTCTAATACTTCAAAATTTATCGATAATGATTTTTACCTCTTGAGGTGAAGATCAATTTAAAACTGTCACCATTGACATTGAAATATGTATTTTTAAGCTTAAACAATGAGTTTCAAGTTATTCTCCATTCATCCTTGTCTTCACATTGAGAGAATAAATTACTCAATATGCATAGAAAATATAAAGTTACCACTGCATGATCTATTTCTGATATCAAGGGCATTGCCAAAGTGGAGGTGATCCAAAACCTTCCAATTCCCACGAACACCAAGGAACTTAGAGTCTTCCTTGGCCACATAGGACTCTATAAGCAGTTCATCAAATATTTTACTAAATTATCTAAAAGTTTAACTTGTTGGCCTAAGATGTGAAATTTGAAATTAATGATACAGAAAAGCACACATGTTTAAAAATAATGAGGCTCGGGTGAAAACACCAATTCCATAATCCCCACACTGGAATCACCCCTTTGAACACGTGTGATGCTTTCAATTTTGCAGTTGGCGTAGTGCTTAGTCAATGGATTAAAAAGAATCCAGCGTTCATCTATCAAGCTAGCAAGACCTTAGGAGACACTCAAGTACTCTACATTTCCTGATCATGAAAGAGTTAGCTATTGAGATAGAACAACTAGCTATTATTTTTTCATTAGATAAATTTAGATCATGCTAGTAAAATAGTTACATTTTCTGACCATGCAGCTATTAAGTACTTAATGAATAAAAAGCCTAGGCTGAATAGATAGATTTTATTAATGCAAGAGTTTGACCCAAAAATTAAGGATAGATGTGGATCTTAAAGTTTCATAGCTCATCACTTATCCATGTCAAATGATTTAACAAGATTCCCATACTTGAAACCTTTTCCGATGAGCATATCCTTAAGATTAGCACTAGAAGTGATGTCGTACGTCGTCAATTGCATCGTCTGACGGGTAATTCACTAAGTGGAGTGTACGTGCAAGGCCAACGAGTGGGAATTCACCGAGCTCCGAGCTTGGACGGGGTCGCCGTGTGATAGCAACGGTGGCCTCTCGAACCTCATCGGGGCGACGAAGACGTCTACGGCCGAACGGAATCAATCCTTAGGGCTCGACCGTAACAGACAGGTTCGTCCGTAATGGTAAGAAACTCAACTGTGTCATAGTTTTCTCTCAATTACCTCTCTCACCTACCTAGCCCGAGCACGGCGGAGTCAAGACGAAAGTCTACGGCAACAAATAATGTAATGAGCAAGCGAGAGGACGGCGTACGTCGTCGGCGCGTGGTTCGTCGTGCAGAGTCATTAACACTTGCGGCAGTCTAGCGGGTGTGGTTGAGGAGGCGTCGGAGAGCGGCGGTGGCTCGACTGGCGGTGCAGCACAAGAGCTATAATAGAGGTCGAAGGAGAGGAAGATGACAGGTCACAAGGAAGGTCGGCGTCACAGCAGCGCAACCCAGAGCAGGGATTGGGCGACTCTCGGACGGTGCAACTGACGCGTGGCAGACGGTCATCCGTAGGGATCGCATGATTGCAGTTGGTGTGATCGGTCCGGTTATGCGGCTGAGCGCTTGGCGTCAATTGGCACGGCCTTGAAGGAGTCCAATAGTATCACAGGTGACTCGGGCGTGTGATCGGCGACTGTCGCGTGTCTCACAGTGATGGCCGCGGGTGACAAGTCCTACTCCAGAGCGTGTGATGGATACCAATGGGGCATAAGTTTGCGGTTTTTGGGTGGCACGACACAGGCTGGCCGGGAAAAACTCAGATTCCTTGCAAACATTTGCTGTAACAGGGCGCCATGTCGAGTGCTCGACAACGCCACATGAACAAAGCTACCCGCTGCAAGAGTCGTAGCCCAGGGTTACAACTGCATCTCACGTGATCCACTGGATCGGTCACGGTGGACCGCGGTTGCGATCAGCCCCAAAGAACTTCTGCTCAGCGAACCAGTGTGAAGTGCAGCCACAGTCGGCCCATGGTTGCAGATCAGCCGCATAGGCATTGACTGGGCATTGCTTAGTAGCAGCGCCGAGTCGATCTTCGGACGGTGTGACCATGATGTCAGGGCAGAGCATCGTCCCGCAGCAGAAGTACAGTCCTTGCGCTCGCGATCGGCCGTGAATGCAAGTCACATTGGTCCACCGTGGGTCGTGTGGGTTCACGTCCGGAAGATGCAACCGGATGTGCGAAGGGAGCCGTCTTGTCGGCTGGTTCCGCGCGAAATGGGGCTTCTCGACTGGTTCAATGAAAGTGGGAAGCCTCCGGGAGATGATCCGTGGGACATCGATGGATCAAGTCAGCCTTTCCCCTCTTCTACCTTAACCTCCTCCCTCTTCTTCTTCTCTCCTTCTTCCTCCTCCTTCCCCTCTTTCTTTCTCTGGAGGGGTGAGATCTGAACAACGCGGTAACTGCAACACTTCAGAAATCCAGATCTAAGCAAGATCGTGGGGCCATCATGGCCTTATATAGGGCCATGATGGGCCCCTTACAATGGGTCCAACAAGGGGAGTCCAATAAGAGACCCCCCTTTTACAACACAAATAAAAGAAATAGGGAATTAAACGATGTGAAAGTAAAACAATATGGATGGATATGAGAACACGATGATACGAACGTGTCACAAACACGACGATACGAACGGACATGACGATATGGACGACGAAAATGAAAACACAATAAGTTGGTGAATGAAGCGAGCACGAGCCGGTGAGAAATTCAAATCAATTGATGACGCACTTGTGCTTCTCCCCCCTGGTGTTAAAACCGGATTCTTCTCCATGGCCTTGGCGTGTCGCTTGGCTGGGCGCGACAACGGGCAGTCATCCACGGTGACCGCGGTTCAGATGATGGCTTCGACAGGTCCAGATGGCGTGCGTCATCAAGAAAACCACTTGGTTGGCACACATAGTGTACTACTCAGCTTCAGGAAGAACACTAGAGGATTGGACTGATCAAGAAAAGAAGAAATTTATAAAGAGGCCTTATATTATTTTTGGGAGAATCCAGAACTATTTGGATTGGGGGCTGATCAAATTTTGAGGAGATGTCTCAAAAGATGAACATAGAAGTATCTTCGAATTATGTCATTCATCTTTTTGTGGTGGACATGTTGCATAAAAAATTACTGTTTCATGGGTTTTTAAACGTGGGTTCTTTTGACCTACTTTATTTTGACTCATCTTTTCAAAATTTGTCTAAAATGTCAATCTAAGACTAATCTTAAAAGGAATTATGCTATGCCTATAAAACCAATCGTAGAAAATGAATTTTTTTATTCATGGGGCATAGATTTTATCAGACCCTTTCCACCATCTAATGGACATGATTATATATTGTTGGTTGTGGATTTTGTGTCCAAATGAGTTGGGGCAATTCCTACGCATACAAACGATCATAAAGTAATACATAAAATTTTGAACCAGTATAGAATCTCTAGATTTGGATGTCCAATAGAAATAATTAGTGATGGTGAATCCTACTAAAACAATTATCATTTCTGATATTTACTAAAAAAGTATGGAGTACAACATAAGATAACTACTCCTCACCGTTCTCAAGCCAATAGCCAAATCGACGCAAGCAATAGAGAGATCAAGAAGATTCTAAAAAGATAATACGACCTGATGGTAAACATTGGAGTAAAAGATTTCCTAATGCCTCGTGGGTATATACTACATTATACAAGGGACCCCTTGGGATGCCCCCTTATTTGTTAAACTTAAGAAAGACATGTCATCTTCCTATTGAGATTAAACACTGAGCTTATTGGGAAATTAAGAAGTTAAAATTCACATTGGAAGATGCAGGAAAAAATTGTATGTTTCAGTTTCAAGAGCTTCAGCAGTTGAGAAAAGAAACATATCATATTTCAGTGATCTATTAATAAAAAATTAAGGCCTTTTGTGATAGCAAGCTAAATAGAAGAAACTTCTACGAAAGTAAAAAATTATTCCTTTATAATTATTGTTTAATTCTTTTTTCCAGGGGAGCTTAGGAGCAGATGGGATGGAACATTTTTATCATTAAATTGTTTGATTACGAGATGTTTTGACTTCAGATACAGAGACAGGTTGACAGTTTAAAGTAAATGGACAAAGATTGAAGCCGTACATGGAACAAGAATCTCAAACAATGTAATTTTCACTACACCTTCATGATGAACCAGGGATTTAATCTTGGATTAGAATATTAACTTTAATTTATAGATCAGTAGGTAATTCCAATAGACAAGTTACCACTACATGTGAGAGATTTACCTAGACAAGAAGGAACGAGAGAACATCACCTTGACTATAATATCATAACAAGCGAGAAGTAAGCCTCCCTCATGACCACCAGCTCTTGCGGAAATCATGAAGGAGTTCATCATTTGTGTTCTAGCATAGCATGGAGATATTCTTATTTCGAGGTGTACTTGATATATTTAACGCTTCATACCCAAGTTTTTAGGATCACAAGGTGAGTGAAAAATCCAAGGAAAATCAAATGCCATTGTTAAGGGACAATAAATGAATTAACTTGGGGGGTCTGATAACACACTAATTATTGGGTTATTTCTATCAAAGTTACACATTTTTGTGCATTAAGATAAGTATATAAGTGTGTTTCTGAATATTTAAATGACTTAATCTATTTTTAGAGTGATATTATTATTTTTGTGGGCCTAAAGGTATTTTGAAGGATTTTTCTGACATCATATTCTTCAATAATTAATTTTATGACAGATAATATATATATACTTATGACCTTTTTACCTTATATTCATGGAGACATGAATTTTATACGTCAAAATATATCTTTATTATATTTTTCTATCTTAGGATTTATGTATTTTTGTCTTAAAAATGCGCATTACTAAGTGTCACCGTTTGATTCAATCAAATGATCACCAATCAAAAGTGTTCAGAATAATCAGCACAGCTAATCACTTCAAAAGGTGCAATTACGAATCACGGTGCCATAGTGCCCCAATCATTTACTGATTTATTTTTTTTAAAATCAAAGGACTGACATTTTCCAACAGAAAAAAAGCCAAGATTTAAATCATAATATATGTGATTTGTAGATCAACAATAGATATAATAAAAAAGAAGAAAGAAAATTTTAAAATTCTGGTCGTTCATGTTGCATGCATGGTGAGCATGTGTACCACTAAAATGGATTAAAATTAAAGCCAGAAGCTGATGTGGCACGCAAAAATGTGTGCCACATAAGGCAATCATTGGAGAATATTTTCCCTTTTCTAACGTAATCAATTTTTTGATGCAATCATTGGGGAACCTTGTAAATTAATTATACCGATATATGGATAAATTAATCAATGATCAATTTAAAATAATTGATTTGATTCATCATTGGCACACGGGTGGCAAGCTATACCTCATTTGAGGTTCCTAAGATGACTAAGGCTATGTTCAACTGTTAAACCCTAATCTTTCATCTAAGTCAGTATTAATGTGTTTGGAAAATCATCCAGAACTAATTGTATGATATTCCATTGCCTTATCCAAGGACTTCATCACATCATCTTACTTCAGTTGTCTCCTCTTACACTTAGGGAGAATCATCACATCTTGAACGCTCAATCGTCTTCCTGAACTAATTGTTGCACCCCAACTATACTGTTTAGAATTCACTGGTTAGGAATTCATACGTCATTGTATATGTATAAGTATCTATCCACAAGATTTCTTTGGTATCTTAGGTCAAGGAACTAATTACACAATGAATCAAATTGATTAATACTTTGGTAAATACCATTTAGGGATTCATATGGATGAATTTAATAAACTATTTCCCGAAAGAGTACACATTATCGATACTTAGTGTCTCTGCACTAATTGCTACATGATACACCATAATCATCATATAAGCAGCATTGGACAACATTATTTTGTCTCAATACTAGCACAAAATCTAGGAGAGGTTTAGATTACAGAAGTTGTCCTCTAGACTGGATATTGCATGACGAGTCCCGCCATATTACATATATCTAAGTTATGGCCTTTCTCAAATTTCTTATTCATATATCTCATAGTAGTTTTGTGTTAAAAACACATTTAGGTTTTATTACAAAGCGAATATCTAAATATTTCATTCAGATACAAGTGTGCTCAAAGTTGACCTGAATTTTGTTTATCATTTTGATTTATTCATTTCAAAGCATTACCAATTTGATAACACCATTCAAGTGACAGTAGATGGAGATGGACATGAGTTGAGTGGAGCAGATGAAGCAGATAATGTGTTGATTTCAACAGAGGCTGATAATATATGCCAACAAAGGGCAGAGGAGGGGGGAGTGATGACAATTCTACGGTCATTGGGAGGGTATAAGAGGAGATTGACTGAAGGAAAATGATGCAAATAAATACGTGGCTAGTGTAATTACGATATTGGAGAAGGCATTGTCCAAGTATCGCTTTCAAGCATCATCAATATTAAATGATAGATTAGGGTTTGATGATTAACCATACCCTAAGTCATCCGAGAGTCTCACATGGATGATTATACAATCAATCCTTGGTTTGGCAACCCTCAGAAAGAAACTTAACCTATCAATCGAATTTAATCAATCCTTAGTTAATTAATCTATACGATGATATAATTAATTAATAAGGTTGGTTAATAGTGGTTATTGGGTCACTCGAGTTATTAACTAGAATGGTACATAGACCTAGAGGATCATCCACATAATATCATTGGGGAATGAGTGGATATACTTCTGCTTAATGAGTTTTTATAAAAAATATTAAGTAAAATATAAATAGTGGAGGGGTACCCATATTAGGCACCTATGCCAGCCAGATCTGCCCCCCGTTCTTCCTTCTCCGTTTCTCCACTCATCTTATAAGAGAGTTTTAATGATGAGAAGATCTACAAGATCTTCAAGAAGAGTTGTGGAAGAATAAGTGGAGAAAAAAGAGCAACTTGACTGTGTGGATACTTCTAGAGGAAAGACATGTGAATGGCTTCAAAAAAATCTCTAAGAGAGAAATTCAATGGTGGAAAAACTTTCCTAAAAGATACATAAAATGCATGATGTTTTAGAGATTTATTTGGAATCAATCATCATTTTTTTGCATAGAAAATATGATTCTACCCTTCAATTACGGCCCTTTTGCGAAATAGAAACCTAAGCTATTGGTGATGATAGTCAAGGAAAAAGGATGAAGATGTGAGTTAGAAAAGACAAAGATCACACTAACCTTTTTGTCACTTTCCCGAGGGGCCGAGTGGTTCTTTTTCTCTATATTTGAATGTCACTCCATCAATCATTTGCTCTTGGAATACAATAACACACACAAACGAGATTTTGAATGAGTGGATCACTCAGCTAATTGCAGTAAGGAAAAAATCCAATGATACATTTTTTACAATGCTGGGAGGTTCTATTTGTAGATCCAAGATGGTAGATAGAAAGAGGAGGGAAATTTGGAACTAGCCTCCAAATTTCAGCCTGAAACTCTTCTAAATCATTAGATGTCATCATTTTATTTCAGAGCAGTCTGAGCCACCAAGTTTTCTCTCTCTTTATAAATGTGTAGTGGATTAGCAGAGTGACAATTAATTCTAGAAGTTGACAAATCAATAAATTCATTCAAAATATTTAAATCAATTCAACATTATAGTTGATTACTTTAAAAAGAATTTCTATATGAATTTATCTTTAGAAAAACTCATAAAATACCAGAACATCCAAAAAAATAAAATATCATTCTAAAAATAACCCCTAGAAAATTTTTAAGGAAATCTAAATTTAAATTTCTAACTAATAAAATTTATGTCAGAAAATGTTAAAATACCATAAAATGTAAAAATTTTGAACGTCATTCTAAAAATGTAAAAAATCATTTTAAGGCTCAATAACATGGTCATGTGATAGGTTCAATGAGAATAAATACATAAAATACATGAAATTACTATGAAAATTTGCATGTTATTTATGAGTATCACCATCCCATCTTTTTCATGTACTTGTTGCTCCATTCAGGCTAATATTGTTAGGAATTCCATGATTAATGACTCACGTATCATAGTCAAACCATGACTATACATCCACATGATCTCCTTGGTATGTCATCCATAAAGAGCACCCATTATCTTTCCTTAGTGTATCCATGCTAACGGTTACAAGATCAATCATCATCATTGTAGGACTATTAGTAGATAATAATATTCTATATGTATATTTTTATGTCATTCTTGTCTATCCTATGAATATGAATTTTTAAGTTACATGTTCAAATATAATATCATCACAATTCATTCGTCATTTTATATATCCGTCATCATAAACATCATGCATAGATAATAATAAGTATGATTTTTGTTAATAAATTTTGAACAAGATGTGGAATGTGTGATTGGCTTGTAGGACATAATCAACAGGTTGACTATGTGTTGTAAAACATTGTACAAAATATCAAATAGATGGCCATTGTAGAATTAGATCAATAAAATCAGGTGTCAAAAAGTGTTTTTAAACTATCAAATAGAATACCAAAATTTTGTTTCCTCATAATGTTAGCCTTTCGCCTGGAATTATATAATTTTAGATGGTTTAAAATGTTACGTCATAGCTTTTGTACTTCAAAAGTTGAAACCAATAAACTAAACATTATTTAAGGAGAATAGAAAAAATATGAAAGCTTATTCAGTTATCTTCGTAGTCTCTTAAAGTTTTTCAAATTTATTAGACTTCAGATTTTCACAGGGAATTTTATAATGTTTACAAGAAAATAAGGGAAAATTTTGGAATTAAATTTTATTTCTTCACATAATCCAAGTTTGAAAAAATCTTCAATTGTGAAGAAAATAAATTAATATTTCAAGAGTCTAGGTTCATTTTTTAAACTTCCTTAACTAAATTTGGATTGTAATAACACTTAAAAAGTCAAAATATGTTGAAAAAGATATGCATACAAAATAGATAACTGAAAAAACTTGAGTCACAATAAAGAAGTGTGTTTAGAAAAAATAAAAATGCATTTCAAAATATATGATTTAAATTGAATAGATAAATGATTAAATCTCAACTTTAAAAGCTATATTTATTATTATCACGATTTTTATAAGAAATTTCCTAATTTATTAATATATTTATTTATTTTAATAAAAAATAATGATTACACATTTACTTAAAGAGCCAAGTAAGAAGTTTTACTACGTGAAAAGGCACAAAAAACTGCCAGAAAGATCTGGGCGGCAGTGAGCTCATATGGATGCTTCATATGGTGTTTTACTCATGCTCAGAACTAACTGACCTGTCATTTTATTGTGGCTGGGGCATTATATTATAGTCCATTTATAGACCACCAGGTCTGATTTGTCAACAAAGGCTGTGTGGGCTGAGTGTTATGAAGCACAAAGGCCAGCTAATGAACAACACATGGGCTAGTGCAATGAAACCAGCTAACGTCTCAACTATTTGGTATGTTAATAAATTAATATACCAAATGGATCACAACTGCGCTCAAACTTGACCTGAATTTCGTTTAACATCCTTATTTATTCATTTCATTCACTGCCAACTGTATACTATTTTTGTCAACACTTTTTTTAGTCCTTTGAAAATACAACTCCTACCAGGTGTCTTCTTGACCAACCCGGAAGACCTCTGTACAAAGTCAAAGTTTGACTTCATTTAAATTCACAATCCAGTTTAGTGGATTCCACAGCAACTAAGGATATTTCACTTAAAACAACCCCTCTGGGTGCAAGACGGCGATGATCTCAGATCCCAGACGAATGATGGATGATGACATTAGAACCGGGGGACATTGATAGGCATTATTTTTTTAATGGTTTAGAAATGAATGGCTGCAATTAAAATAAAACATACAAATCCATATACATCACTGTCAATCTCACTAACTACCTACAATCCTTAATTTTTTTTCCTGAAATAATGTGGACCCCAACAGGATGGAAAGCTAACCCTACTACGTAGCCAGCATCTACGAATGAGACAAAAAACTTTGTGTTGATCCCGCCAACACATTACCTTCCAAGATGTCCAATCATCACATACAGTGATGATCTCTCAGAGACTCGC
This sequence comes from Wolffia australiana, assembly GCF_029677425.1. NCBI lineage: Eukaryota > Viridiplantae > Streptophyta > Magnoliopsida > Alismatales > Araceae > Wolffia > Wolffia australiana. Next base: position 18,751,068 of record NC_135839.1, on the reverse strand, counting down.
ATCATTCATTCATTAGAAAAAGAAGGGCTAAAGATTAAAATCCATCTTCTCTGACACCAAGCGATTCAACAAACCAATGCAAGGAAGATGCAGAAAGAAACAATGTCATCTTTGGCCCAATGGGGCATCAACAACGCAGCAATGACACCAAGCGGAGGACTGTTGAAAAAGACAACTTGGTGTTCTTCAAGCATCATCAATCCTCACCAAGCTAAAGTTCAATCTTCCTTCTTGAAGCATCTGACAGCTCGCCCAAGACAGTAGATTTTTCCTGCGATCCCGACAAACCCACCGCCCTTCATCGACCTTCACCTCCAATTCTCCACGAAAAACACAAACTTTGCAAAGCGAAATCAAAAGAGCAAACTATAATCCGAGAAACCAAAAGGGGGTCCTTCTCATTTAGCTCGAGTGAGCATGTCGCGGTACTTGACAATGGAGTCGAGCCGCTGGAGCTTCAGCTGCTGGCGGAACTTGTTGATGAAATCGTCGGCCTTGGCGTCAACCTCTTCGTCATCGGGAGGGGCTCGGGGCCGGGCCGACTGCGGCCTCGGCGGCTCCTCCGCCCGCTCCGCGACTCGGATCGGGGACATGGCACTGACCGATCGAACCAGCCTCGCGGCGATCCGCTTCGTCGCCGACCCCCCCTCGACCTCGCGATCTAGGGTTTCGGAATCGAGCCCGCGGAAAGGTCTCAGCTTCTCGAGGAAGGACGGCGAGGGCTGAGCCTCGAAGCCGGCTCTGAGGCTCTTTGAGGTGACGGCAATGGTGCCGATGACGACGTTGACGACGACGAAGAGGACGGAGGGGGTGAGCCAGCCGCTCACCGTCGTCCACAGCGACGGCGCCACCTCCATGGACGAGCTTCCTCTTCTTCTTCAACCTCGAGTGGTGCTTCGTCCTTGGCACTTATATAAGCACAAGCAAGGCCCATTAGGCCCATTAGGCCCATTAAGACCATTAGGCCCATTAAGGATTAGTTACCCACGTGTTTAACGTTATGGGCCCGGGGGGAGCGACGGGCCAACCGCCGTCGGTGGGTCAACGTCGGCCAGCTTAGAAGGCCAACTGGGCCGGCGACCGGGTTTATTAATGGGCGAGGGGGGGTCGTCGGAGAAGAGAGAGAGAGAGAGAGAGAGAGAGAGAGATGGCGGAGGGGGCGAAGCCGGTGGCGGCGAACCAGGTGGCGAACAGCGGCGGAGCGCCGCCGGTCTTCCCGGCGACCAAGGCGCAGAGATACGGGTCAGCGCTGCCGGCCTACCGACCGCAGGCGCCGAGCCGGGGGCGCCGGCGCGACCGGCGGGGGTGCGGCGGCCGGTGCTGCGCGTGGGCCGCCTGCGCCGTGCTCGGGCTCGTCGTCCTGGCCGCGGTCGCCGGGGGGGTCTTCTACCTCGTCTACCGACCCCGCAGCCCGTCCTTCGCGTTGACCTCGGCGCGGTTGACCGCCTTCAACGTGACCGCCGGCGGCGATCTGAGCTCGAGGGTCGAGCTGACAGTGACCGCGGTCAACCCGAACAAGAAGGTGGGGTTCGTCTACGGGCTGGTCCGGATCGGCGCGTCGACCGGCGATGTCTGGCTCGGGGAGGGCTCGCTGCCCGGGTTCAGGCACGAGCCGGGGGCGGAGAAGACGCTGAAGACGGCGGCGGCGGCGGCGGCGGCGCCGCTGGGGTCGCCGGCGGCGGCGGCGGAGCTGAGGAAAAAGACCGCCGTGCCCTTGCTCGTTGTTCTCGAGGCTAAGGCTGGCGCCGTGGTGGGGAGCGTGACTACAAAGAAGATCAGGCTACGTGTCAGTTGCGCCGCCGCTGACGTGGCGGTTCCCGGCGGGAAGGCCGGCGGCGGCTCGGCCGCCGTGAACTGTAAGGTCAAGCTCCGGATCAAGATCTGGAAGTGGTACCTGTGAACGGCGAAATTTGTTTTTTTTTTTTTTTTTTTTCTTTTCCAAGATTTTCTTTTCTCGGATGTCAACGGGGACTTTTGTCAACGTCAGACCAGCTAGCCCCGGGGTAGTTCATATTCCTTAATAGGCCCTCTCCTCTTTCTTTATAAAATGGGCTTCCGGGCCCGCTGTTATTAGACTTCAATGCGTTGTTCCTGGATTGAGGCCCAGTATGGGAGGAGGATCTGAGCCGTTGGAATTGTATCGTGCGGTGTTGGGAGGGTATCTGATCGTTTCTTTGTTTCTTCTTCGATTTCTACTGCTCGAGCGTGCAGCTTCTGGGCTTTGTGACCGGCGATGGCGCTCTTCTCTTTGAACTTCTGCCCAAGAACACCGATTTCTCTTGGGCGCGCGTCGCTCTATCTCCGATCGTCGTCGCCCGCTTCCGGAAGAATCTTCCGCGTTTGCTCGCAGCAGGTCTTCGATTTCTCGGCTGAGAAAGGTAGGTTGAGAGACAAAAGTGAAGTGGAAAAACGATTTGATTAGAAATGCCTTCTGCCAAAGAAATGATCGTTGGATCTGACTGCTGGATTTTTCCCAATTCCTCACGCCAATTGTTTAGCAGAGGCGGATGATTCTTCTGCGACATTATCCGTTGGTTTCTTGGGACTGGGCATCATGGGCTCGCCAATGGCGCGCAACCTTTTGAAAGCAGGGTGCGTGTCGAAAACTTTTGAGCATGTTGTCTGAGAGAATTGAATCAAGAAATTTGGAATTGTACCAATTCCCATTGATTCTCCCTCCTCGATAGTGTTTCGAATTTTGGACTCTACCGGCAATGGCGAAGACACATGCGGGCATTATCGATCAGAAATTTTGATTCAGCTATTCTTATTTTCAGATACGACGTTACCGTGTGGAATCGGACGAAAAGCAAATGTGATCACATTTTGGAGTTGGGGGCGAGGTTTGCCAACTGTCGATGTGCTTTTATTTTCCTCTAAAATCTCATCAAATCTATGATCAACGTTCCATCTATTTCTTTCCAAGTGCACTATCTTTTTGCGGTTGAGGGCGAGGTATGCCTCCTGCTGATCATCCGTGCCATTATCGCTCAGTTTGATCTGTTGTACTACTATTTTCTTCTAAAATCCCATCAAATCTATGATCAGCGTTCCATCTATTTCTTCCCAATCAACAAAACCTTAATTATATTCATTTTCTGCAGATACGAGCCTTCTCCAGCAGAAGTGGCGGCGTCGTGTGATGTGACATTCGCCATGCTCGCTGATCCTCAGAGCGCAGTGAGTATTTGTTTTTCCCCTTTCTCGATACTTGTCCATCTCATTCCATTAACTTATGCTTCGTCTAGATCGATGTGGCCTGCGGAGAAAACGGAGCAGCCAAAGGCATGACATCCGGAAAAGGGTATTATTCTATAATCCAAAAACACAATATCATGCTGGAGAATTAATACTTGGTTTAATTCTCTTCGGACTGTCATCCCCTCTGCAGCTATGTAGATGTTTCCACAGTCGACGGGCCTACTTCTCAATTCATCTGCAGTCAAATCAAAGAGAAGGGCGCTCAGTTCCTTGAGGTGAGCATAAGATCGTTCCTCAATTTCTCTGCCACAATCAAATTCAGTGATAATCGATTGGAAGAAAATCTTAACAACTGTAAAAACCCTTTCCTTAGGCTCCAGTGTCAGGCTCTAAAAAGCCAGCAGAAGATGGGCAGCTGATCTTCCTTACCGCAGGTGAGAAACCAAGCTTCTCCATCACGGTCTGATAATTACCTCTGATAATTAATCTCCGCAGGGGATGCTTCGCTGTTTGAGAGAGTGTCCCCGTTGCTGGACGTAATGGGGAAGGTAATCAAATCAAATCAAATCAAATCAAATCTCACCATTCCGTGAAAGTTCCTCTTCATTAACGTTAAAGGGCAGTCCAAGTTCTACCTGGGGGAGGTGGGGAACGGCGCGGCGATGAAGCTCGTGGTGAACATGATCATGGGAAGGTGACGACGATAAGACCACCTCAGAGTTAAAAAAAAAAACTCACAAATCCTTGAATTTCTTCTGTTCTCAGCATGATGGCGACGTTCTCGGAGGGGCTTCTCCTGGGGAAGAAGGTGGGGCTGGATCCAAACGCCATAATCGAGGTGGGTTTTCGTTCTTGAGAAAAGTGTGTTCTTCAAAAGAACAGATTTTGGAAACTTATCGCTGGACTGGCAGGTGGTTTCGCAAGGGGCCATCAGCGCGCCGATGTTCTCGATGAAGGGTCCGTCGATGGTGAAGTCGGCGTATCCTACGGCGTTCCCATTGAAGCACCAGCAGAAGGTCAGAACTTAACAAGTATATATAAAATCGAAGATGTGATATAAGTTGAAGTTTGGTTTGGGGGCAGGATATGAGGCTGGCGCTGGCGCTGGCGGAGGAAGCAGCGCAGCCAACGCCGGTGGCGGCGGCGGCGAACGAGGTGTACAAGGCGGCGAAGTCACTGGGGCTCGGCGAGGAGGACTTCTCCGCCGTGATCGAAGCGCTTAAAACCCAGAACAGTCTGTGAGTCCAAAAGAGTACCTACCGTACTGGCCTATCTGTCGAATAGACATGGTCGTTCTGTCTTTTTTGTGCGAATTTGAGCGAATTTGAGCGAATTGTTCGTTCTATTCGGTTTTCCGAACAGAAGAAAAACAAATTCAAACAGAACATCGCACAGACCTGTGTGCAGTTCTTTTGTTCGCTTTGTGCGAATTTTGTTCTAGTTTAGTGCGAATGTGCGAATTTGTGAGAATGTGCGAATTTTTTTTGTTTTTGGAAAAAAGAATAACAGAACAAACAACAAGGCCCTATGCAGTTCTTTTGTGTGGATTTTTTGTTCGTTTAAAACGAACAGAACAGAACAACCATGTCTACTGTCGAATGAGAAGAAGCTTCTAGTTATGGAATGAATGCGTTGTACTGGTAGAGAGACTGGAGAGGCTATTTTTACCTCTTATGTCATGGTTGGTGGCCCGATGTACAATAATTAGCCCAATAAGCCCAGCTTTGAATTGGTCAGCGCTTGACGTCTCCCCAGACTTTGGCTTCGAAGAACTCTCCCAGCAGCCTCTCCACGTCCTCGGGTGCGTGCCTGTAGTACTTTTGTGGGTTCTTGCCGCAGTCTATCAGGGGCCTACGAGGGAAGATTAGTGAGTTAATTAGCTCGGGAGGAGATACAAGAGTGATGGATGAGTAGGGTTCGCCCTTCTCGATACAGGTAACCGATTACGGTATCGGGACGGGTGCTGTACTGGATACCGAAAATCAAATTTTTGGTATCTGTTTTTTTCGATATCCGGATATCGGATATCGGATGGGGACGAGACGAATATCGTCCCGTCCTATGTCCCAATTTTTAGAGGTTCGTCCAGATTGTCCTGTCTGGGGTTCATCCTGTCCCATTTTTTTCGTCCATGTCCAGTCCCATCCAAGACATTCTTGGCCCAACGACGCCTGGGACGAGACAGTGTGCGCGCCAGCATTGGGGCACTCTGAATCTGACACGCGGCACAGCACGTGTGTCGGCCAGCTGGAGCTGTCAGGCGCCTGCTGTACTCCCATGTGAAGGCAGAAACTGTCATGTCTGCCATCCAAGGCCCAGACAGGATGGTTATTTCGTCCACGGACTAAAAAGTCATCCCATACTGAGCCGGGCGGACAATCCTACGTCCCGTCGTTCGTTTGAATTCCCGAACGGGGAGGTTTTTTCACCCACTTACGAAATAGCCATCCTGTCCATGTCCATGCTCTATATGGATGAGAGAGGATTTTTGAACATACCCGAAACGCTTGATGAAGCTGCGGTACGCCGGGAGGAGGACTTCTGCGATGGAGAGTTTGAGAGACTCACGTAGCTCGAGATCTGGCACGCACCACTGGGACTGCCGCTGGTGCAGTTCCTCGAATTGCGTGTTGAACGACTTGAATCTGGCAGATAAGAGATAACTGTGTTAGTGTTGAATTCGAGCGCTTACTGTCAAGAGAGGAAGGAAGAAGATAATGACATAACTCAATAGAGTACATGGCTGGGTATACATATACCCTAGGAGGGAGAGAATGATAAGAGGGCTAATGGGCTTATAGAATAGGGCCCATTAGCCCATAAGGCTGACTATCTCACTAACACTTACAACTGTGCTAAAAGCTATAGCTGATAGCAAGATGTCGTTCTTCGATACTCCCCACGTGTTGGAAAGTGTTGCTTCTGGGATTTGAACTTGCATCCAGACTTTGATACCATGTTGGATTCAAGCGCTTACCAACTATGCCAAAAGCTATAGCTGATAGTGAGGATGCCACTTTTCCTCCTTATGCTGGATGTTGCTCTTCAATAGTTCGAATCCCAAGTAAATTACAGAGAAAGAGAGACGAAAAGAAATTACCTCTCCTTCACCGTTGCCCGGGAGACACCGCTGCTATTTCCCATGGACTGGCTGCCGGGAATCCCATCTCCTCCAGTACTGTTGGTGACTTGTATCGTCAGACTCTGCATGAGCTGTGGCACCAAAGTCTCTGAATTAAGGTAGAAAGATTTATGTATTGATTTATGAGAGGGAGAGATAGAAACCTTGGTCCACGCGACTCTCCTATACTGATTTGCGTTTTGCTGAACGACTCTCCTTTGTCTCTGGACCCAGTCATCACCGAGCAGGTCCTTGGCTTCGGATCTGAAAGCGATAGTGTAAACTAGTTCATCAGTCAGATTCTTGGGACATCAAACCGCCGAGTATGTCCCACCTTCTCACGGATCTGACCATGTAGTGAATGTTGTTCATGAGGAATATGTAAGCCAAGGCGGGATCCTTGTATTGTTTTGATTTTCCTTCCAGATTGCTCTGAAGGGCATTCATTATCCTAATTGTCATGTTAGCGAACTGGGAATTTGTCTCATCTGCATCCTGAGATTCTTGAAAGAGCAACTTGAATGTTGACTGATAGCTGCAAACATTTCGTTCATCAGTCGACCAGCAATAATCAACCTTAAAAACCAACTAATTGAAAAGGCACATAACCATATTACTCACTCGTACAAAAACTTGACATAATTAATGACGTAGCTTGTCAGGGGATGCACGGCTCCATCTAAAACAGTGGTTTTTGAAACATCCTTTTCGACGGCTTCTTCAAAGTCTCCGAAGGTATCTTGAGCAGTTTGACCTAAGCGTCTTGTTAAAGTGAACATGGAATCTCTCATTTCGGAGAAAGCTTTCCCAGCAAAGATCCTTTCAATCTGGGTTGCCAGTTTTAAATTTGCTTTTAGAGAAGAATGTCATTCTATAAGGAGAAGAAAAATATAAATATTATGAGATAAGATAAATGATGGAAATACAGTGTAATATTTGTTTTTCAATTATCACCATAATCTGGAGACAATAGTCATTATTAATTTTAATAAACATAGATAACATACTACTGATGATGATATGACACAGACCTCCGGCTGAAGTTCATGCATTGATTCGAACATGTCGAGAAGAACAAATAACTTTTCCGGGGACCTTTTGCTTCGGGCAATAGCATCACCAAAACTTAAGAGCAATGAGAGGCTACTCGCAGTCACCTCAGAAAAGCATTGATCGTTGAGAGAATCCATGCCATTAAAAATTTGATCGCATATCTTTCTCTCTCCAGAAAATAAGAGCACCACCTGTATTCAATTATAGATGAGTTAGCATCGCTGATTACATTGAAAATTTTTACAAACTTTTTGATGAAGCCAGGACATATTAATCTAAATTCCCACACTACCGCAACTCGTATAAAAACTGTCCAGTTCCCAATCTTGGCTTCTAGAATCTCCCATTGCATCTTCTGAACGTCCTCCTTTGTAAGTTTCTCTACTCCGAGCTTTCTGAGAGTCTGTTCCATAACAAATGATCTATTCTCCCTGAAATATTTTCACCTCGTTAACTGAATTATCCAGGAAGTAGGGGAACTCAATGCGCCAAAGTCAGTAAACATATGTAAAAATAAAAGGAGAATATCAGCCTTAACTTTCACAACTATAAAAAAAGTTCAAAAAATGCAAATTTTGATATCACAATAAGATGACTAGGACGTTGATATGATCTGAAGACAGACCTATGTAGTGAATTCAGATGTACAAGCAAGCCCATTCAGGAGGCCTGTCCCACTAACTTAGCTTTTTTATTCCGTCCTCTAGCACCAGGTGGGTAGGAATTCAGATGTGAGTAACCCTGTTTGTGTTCTCTCCCTATCTCTAACTGGTTGTGACTTTGATATGAGCCTAACGCGCACTTATAAGAGAATCAACATAATGGGTGTGGTCAACCAAATAAAGGTGACCTACAAGTAAAGGGGGGAGGACGGCAAGTTCATGGACTCATTCTTGAGTTCTGCTATCCTGGCCACTGCATGGAGATCGGGAGAGTCCCAATCCAGAGGGAGGGTTACCAGACATCTTCTGATCGATACTCCCCCACAGGTTTGTATCAGACATCGTCTGACTAAAGCAAAGAATTTACCTTCTCGACTGTTTAAGGACGTATAAACGCATTCTGCAAGATTTACACTGGAGAGGAATGAAGCAAGATGTTAAAAAATACGTGAATCAATGTCACATCTGTCAATCTCACAAGGTATCAACACTGACGCCAGCAGGTCTTCTTCAACCCTTACCTATACCTGATTGAATTTGGGAAGACATCTCAATGGACTTTATCGAGGGACCACCCATGTCACAGGGCTTCAATCGCATCGTGGTGATAGTCGATCGGCTAAGTAAATACTGCCACCTTATTCCTTTGAAGCATTCTTTTACTGCCGCTTCCGTAGCAGAAAAAATTGTGCCAGAGGGGTGAAGCTCCATGGAATTCCATCCTCCGTCTCTGATCGTGACAAAATATTTACCAGCTTGTTCTGGAAGGAACTACACTCACAGCAAGGAGGGCAGCTTAAGATGAGATCATCGTATCACCTGCAGACAGATGGTCAGACTGAAGTGGTTAACAGATGTTTAGAAAGTTATTTGAGATATTTCATCTCAGAGAACCCCAAACAATGGTCACGTTGGTTACATTGGGTCGAATATTCTTACAATACCACTTACCACTCTGCTCTGAAAATGACCCCATTTTTTTGAATGAAAAAACAACTATAGATCAGATCCACTGGATGAGAAACTCAATTACGCACCTCATTTAATGTGGTTTACGGTCGTGATCCTCCCAGACTATTGCATTATGGAACCCAACCTTCTCAAATTGAATCGATCAACAGTCTATTGATGGAACGAGAACAGATGCTGGTTACGGTGGAACGACAGTCTTTGATCGACAGTCTGATGCCAATGATTTTTTTTTCTGATGCCAATGATATATCCCCAACTACTGACTCGTTATAACTTAGTACAGCATGTATTAACACTGATTTAGGCGAGAGAACTAACCTCCCTTTGAACAGCAAGGTCCCATGGTCAAACTTAAATTTTGGGTGGCTCTCAGGGTCTTCTGCTAGGTCTTCCATGATCCTCCTGAGCTGTTTGTCTGCCAACAATTTTTTTCTTATCAATTCACGGTCAAGCATAGTCACCCCGGATGTCGTCATAACCCCCAGATCAGATGAGAACGGAAATCTGGATAGTACACTGTATTGTGTTTTCCTGGTTTGTATTCAATCTCAAAGTTGTATCCCAGCAACTTGTAGGCTAATTTACTGTGGGGTTTTGGAAGTGCTTATGCGTGCAGTAAGAATTTCAAACTATATTGGTTTGTTTGTATGATGACCGGAAGGTGTATGACGTAATGCCAACACTTCTGTACAGCTAAGACAATGGCCAATAACCCTCTTTCATATGCTGATTTCATCTAACTTCCCTTTGGTAGGACCTGACTGAAGTATGCAATGGGTCTTCCATTTTGTGTTAGTACAGCACCCACACCTAGACCTGATGCATATGTTTCAATGATAAACCTTGAGTTAAAATCCGGAAGTGCTAAGACTGGGGCATTAATGAATGTGTGTTTCGAATGCAAATTGAGCTTGATCTTTCCAACAGAAAGCATCCTTCTTAAGTAATGCAGTGAGAGGAGCTGTTATGCCAGAATAGTTCTTTATGAATCTCCGATAGTAACCTGTCAGGCCTAAGAATCCCCTCAACCCTTTCAGGTTGATCGGAAATGGCCAATTCCGCATAGCTTTAATCTTGACCCTGTCTTCCATTACTCCGTCTTGTGATATCCAGTGATCCAAAAAATCCAGCTGCTTGCACCCCAGGAGGCATTTCTTGGAATTGACACAAAGTTCATTCTTTTCCAGAATGCGAAAGACACTATGCACATGTTCTCTGTGTTCCTCCCATGATTTTCTATAGATTAGAATGTCGTCAAAGAATACCAGTAAAAAAGGCCTAAAAAAAGGTTTAAATATTTGATTCACTAAGGACAGGAAAGTGGCCGGAGCATTCATCAGCCCGAAAGGCATAACTCTGCATTCATAGTGTCCGTCATGAGTCATGAAGGCTGTTTTGTGTACATCCTCCACTTTCATTCTTATCTGATGATATCCTGATTGTAGGTCTAATTTTGTAAAAACAGAGGCACCGTGTAACTCGTCGAGCAGTACTTCTACCACTGGTATGGCGTGTAACGGTTTGGCACAGTTACCTTGTTGAGAGCTCTGTAATCCACACAGAAATGCCATCCTGCATCTTTTTTCTTAACTAGTAATACTGGGCTGCAAAAGAGCTGTGAGAAGGCCTGATCAATTCTGATTTCAACAGCTCATTCACTGATTTTTCAATTTCATCTTTCTGCACGTGGGAGTATCTGTATGGTCTGAGGTTTATAGCTTGGGAGTTTGGTAATAATTCAAGTGAGTGATCAACTTCCCTTGGGGGGAGGTAAACCAATTGGATCAGCAAATACTTTGGGGTGTAATGATTTCATGGTATCTTGAATGCCTTTGCTCTCAGTTTCCTTATTGTGTGCTTCAACACCTCCCACCTTACATAATTCCGACATCATCAATTGTTTTTGCTTCATTACCTTTCCCACTGCTTTCCCTGACAGAGTTGATCTGGATAGTTGTTGGTCACCCTTGAGAACTACCAATTGATTTCCCAACTGGAACTTCAATATGAGCCTATCCCAGTGTATAAGGGTCCATCCAAAGATGTCAACCAGGCCATGCCTAAGATCATCTCTGTCCGTCCCAGTTTGAATGGTAAAAAATCAGTGGTTAGGCTCACTTTCTGTATGGAAAACATCACCCCCACACACAAGCCATGACCCTTAGATGTTTCACTGTTTCCCAATATTACCTCAAACCTGACTGAATTATCAACATCAAATGATAGTTTGGAAAGTAAATCAGAATATATGAAATTATTTGATGCATGTTAGGATATCGGCTTGTTGAATGTGGTGAAGTATGAGAGGGCAAATTCCTTGAATATACTTCAATCAATACTCAGTGAAAAATGGAAATTGATCGATATCGATCGTAGAACAATCAAGAAGTAAATTGTCTCCCGAACAATTATGGAATACTAAGAAAACACCAGATTCGAGGAGAGACTGTTGGGGACTCCTCGATCTGGTTGGAGAGAACCGAGGCCAGATCGGACGACAGTACTCCGACGAGGTGGAGGATCTCCTTGCAATCGTGTGCTGATACTCTGAATGCCACCTTCCCTTTGCACGCCCTTGGCCTTATATTGAATCTCCGCTCCTTCCCGCTCTTATTCTGTTACTCCCACGTGTCGGATCAGCTCACATGTGTGGCATCATTTTCCCACCTCCCCTTTGTTTGGTAAGTTCTGGTTAGTTGCTTATCAATGCACCAGTATCAATCAACATCATCACTTCTTTCCCTTGGATTTATCCCTTTAACTTCGTAGAATGGGGGCTAACACACCCCATAGTAGATTGAAGTGAACGTGTGCCGTCAGTAGGTTGCCTTCCAGAGGTACTTCTTCCTCTTCCCAATCTTGATCTTCATTTTCTTCAGTCATTCGCTGTGCCTCATTCTCAGCTACTATCAAAATCTGTAATGCTTTCTTGCAACGGTGGTCCAGCCCGAATTTTTCATTGCAGTGATAACAGAGCTCTTTTTCCTTGCGGTGGAGGAACTCTTCTGCTGTCAAGGATAGTCTCTTTCGATTCTTCGAGATGTCTTCTTGGGCTCCCATAGGAGTGCGCTTATCTGTCATATATCTATCCCTTCCCTTCTGGGCTCCCAACCCATAAGTTGCATTCCCTCTGTAAGACAGAGAATTCTTGTGGGGGTCTTCCCCCTTTCGGAGATGAAGAATTTTGTGCCTTCCAAACAGTAAGTATTCGTTTTCCTGTTTCTATCGCTTAATTCAATGGCTCTTAACTCTTGAGGATTCTTTCCTGTCAGCTTGACAAGGATTTCTGGTTTCAGCCCTTTCACAAATATTTCTTCCATGATTGAATCAGGTATCGGAGGTAGATACACGGATAATCGTTCGTACTCATTCCGGTACTCTTTCACTGAGCCTGTCAGCTTAATATCAAAAAATTGATGTAGGATATTATCAAACAAATCCTCCCAAATCTTTGCCCAATCTAAATCTTGAAGTCATTCCAAACATCAAATGCATGCCTCTCTTCGATCCAAATGTACCATTGCAAGGCCACTCCTTCCAAACATTATATCGCTTTATCCAATCTAGCTTCATCGGTAAAGTCATGCACATGAAAGTATTTTTACATACCTCTCAACCATCCTTCTACGTCCTCACCCCTAAAGGTCGGGGCTTCTAATTTGTTGATTATCATGGCTGATGTATTCCCTGCTTCCCGCACACCTTCCTCGTTCCTTTTTCTTGACTTAACTGTCATTGCTTTCAGCTCTTCATCAGTCCTCCCCTTGGTATTTCCTGATGACTCTCCTCTGTGTTCACTGATTTTCCCTTTTCCTTTTGCCTATCCTTGCACTTTGATTTCTGATAGTTGTGCTGATAAGGCGCCAAACAACTTCTCCATGCGCGCTTGGTTATTATCTCCTGCCTTTTGTATCGTCTCTTATATCCTGCCCTCGAATCCTTGCTTCCTCTTTTCATCTCGGCGATCTCCTCCATGAGTTCCACCCTCGCTTGAAATTCTTGACAGCCATCGTAGGCCAGAATCATCGCTCTTATAACAACGATATATCCCCAAATATCCAAATATAGTTTTCAAGAAGAAACTCTAAATCAATTCGCCGCTTAGATCTCTGTTCGGAAGAATAGTCCTCCAATGTTTTAGATCCCCGATGAATCCACCCTCTCTGAGACTCCACGCACAGGGCTCCCACCAAATGCAGCAGCGCTCCCTTGCGTTTCCTTCTCTAAGTCAGTAAGATCCCCCTTTTCTTTATTCATCTTCCCCTTTTATTTGTACTTCCTGTCCACACAAGAAGTTAGTTATGACTTCTTTAGTGTCACAAGCTACTGCACGTGACACTCTCCTTTCTATATTTTCTTTCTGTCGCTTCTTCCTAGCATATTATTTCATGGAGACCATAACAGCATCCTTCAATCAGAAAAAGCACCAGGGCATCTTGATTTCCTCCATTCGGACTACTTACGTGTCTGTCATGAAGTTTTCTTCTTATTTCCTTCGATGATATAATTTTTGTCTCACTCTTGAGTCACCCTCGTCAAGAGACAGGAGGCTATAAAGACAATAATGATGTTTGCTATCCTGATTTTATTTAAAGTTAAAGTTAGTTTCATTATGTTAGCCCCCTTAAGGGGCATTCCCTTTAAACAGGGCAGCCCTTCCTTTAGGAGGGCAGCCAAGAAGAATGAAGTTACAGTCCCCTGCCTCTGCTCTTGATGTCAAAGTCCCCGCACTTCCTCTGTGATCCATGTCCCTTGTGATCGTCTCTACCTCACCGCGTCTACAGGCAGCTCGTCCCCAGTTGATCCCTGCCACCTCTGATTGACCTCTCCTCTGCTCATTCCCGCTGTACTCTCCAACCCCAGGAACATATCGTTATCAGAAGAAAAATCATCATCGTTGTTTGTCTAGGGAAGGATGACAGTGAAGAACTTGTCATTTGACCTAGATTTACAAAGGGACGATGACAATTTTTTCCTCGCGTCTACATCATCCCAGAAAAAAATAATGACGATTCCATCATCGTTTTGATCATTTGGCTGGCACCCACCAGTAGAAACGGTAAACACTATTTGTAACATTCAAGGGGAAGTCCTAACACCCACTACTGCCAACAAAACTCCATTTTTCCTTTAGTCTTGTTAGAATAAAGGGTATTTTCGGATTTCACTGTAAAAAGAACATTACAAAGATCCAATATCGATATGTCATATCAAATAATAATTTGCTTATAAATAACAAGAAAGATAAAACATAATAAGATAAAAAATCAGCCTTCTAAAAAAATGTTCATCTCCTCAAACTATATTAGGTTTTGATTTCATTTACAAAAAGTGTGAAGGAATATGATGATTCAAACATCTTGATTAACATGATATGAAATATTAAATAAATAAATAAATAATTTATTTTAATGAAAAAAGTAATAACAATGGCTCTTGTTAAAAATTATATGATGCTAGAATATTATAACGTTTCAGATCATTTCTCGATCCAAAAGCTGCAAAGGATACGAAATAAGATAAACCATTTAGATTCTAAACCTTACTTGTAAATTTTGAAGCACTGTTGTCGATGCCCAGCATGAACCATTTGTTGGGCCAATTCATGTAACAAAGGTAATATGCGTGGATAAATAAGGGTAAGAGGCTTATATATAATTGTGCCTGAATTCTTGTTATGATGCTCTAAGACATTGGATGCAGGAGAGACCCTTGAATTAGATTCCAAATGATTTCCTTGTGGTTCTGTAGACAGTCTCAGTGAATTCGGTAAACATTCAACAAGATTTTCCGGCTCCAATGGTTTGCTGAAATATAAAATCACAAAGACATGATAAATTTAGCTATATTAAAGCATGAAACTAAAGTTATTTGTTTTGTAAACAACATTTTGCATAAAAACCCTTGATTATCCTTAGAGAAAGTTTACAAACTGGACTGTGCAAGATGAAACATAATTTCTACGGACAATAATTTTCAAACAGACAATTAGCTTGGTTTCAGGCTTAATTTGTTTATTTATATTGAATAAATGTCATTGTGCCTGATGGCTCTATCAGGACTGGAATAGTGGATGAGAGTCATAGATACCAGAGAACAAGAGCAAGAAAAATAGATGAGGGGGAGAGAAATTCAGAAGAACCTTTTCAAATCAGAGGGGAGATATTGTTGCCTATCTGCAGGAAGGAGGCATACACAGAGGTCATGAGAGAGAGGTCATGGGAAAAGCTAGATGGCAGAGGGAGAGGATAATAGACCCACAATCGGTAGTTTACTGTCACCTTCTGACTTCTCACCCATTTTGTCATTTATCTCTTCAACTATTTCTGTTTAAAGACCAGTATCCCTCGCGTCAGGAAAACAGCATGAACCATTACGAATGTTCTCAAGTAGTGATGCCAGTCCTGCCAGTATCTCTTCTTTGCAGGAGACGTCCACTGCACCTAAGTTTCCCTATTGGTGAAGGCCATTCTGCCATATTTTTCCTCCCTCTCTCTCAAGTGAAGTCAGGCAATGTCCACTCCACCCCATCCCTGCAACAAAGCTAATTGAGTCCCATCTCCTCTCTGTCTCCTTTCTCTCTTCTTGCTACTGCACTTGAACCATTTAGACAATCCAAAATTCATTGGAGTTTGATTACTGATACGACTACAGTAATGTATCAAAATGCCTCAAGTGTTTCAAAGAAAAAACTCCTAAAAGTTGTCTCCATTGATACCACGACAGAGGAAGAAAGGGCAGGGTGAAGAGAGCTGAGAAAAAGAGGGTAGTGCCTGAGGGATGTGTGTCATTGGAGCGCTTACCTCCCACCTTGCACAAGAATTGGTGAGCTTGCTGCAAGTGGACAACAGTTGCATCTCCAAAGAGTTGTCTCCATTTAGACTAATGGGCCTCACTATTGGCCCAATACGTGTGTCTTTTAACCTGGTATTTAAATAGTGAACAAGATAGGGTTTTCTGTTGTTAAAGAAGAAGCCTATTCTCGTTTTAGGGTTTCCACCAGTCTGTTGGAGACACCTATGTCGATGGATGTCATGGTATCAGAGCAAAGATCATGCTACTGAGGCATACGTATCCTGGTGGAGATCGTCCTGTGGCGTTTAAGTCTCTTCTCACCATCCTCGCTGTCCCTGGTGACAAGGTCAGTTTTTTTTTTCGATTGCAAGTGTTGTGAAAGTCGTGGACAGAACAGTCCCTCTGCTTCACGTGTTGTGAAAGTCGTGGACATCACGTTCTGTGAACATGATACACGTGAGACAGTCATCAAGTTGCTTGGTCTTATATTGTTATTGGTTCAACGAGGTTAGAACTCATTGCCATGGAGAAGTCTGAGGTGCACAATATGCAATCTAACCAACAGGGACCTGAGTTATCCACTGTGATTAACCATGGAATCCCAGAGTCTATGAAGTATACAGGATTAAGTCTGTTGCATTGGAGCAAGTTCGTTGAAATGGTGCTTGGAGGGAGAAGACTCGCTCATCACCTGTTTGAGGAAATGCCGCCTACCAGTTCTCGCTATGCAATGTGGAAAGCAGAAGATGCAACTGTTAAAACATGGCTTCTCAGCAGTATGCATGGGGATCTTATCTCAAAATATCTTCTAATTCCAACTGCAAAGCAGATCTGGGATAAAATTCATAAGAGTTGCCTACAGACAAACAACGATTGGCATATACATGAACTAGTTACAAAAGCAGTCCTTCAACAAGGTGATAGAACAGTCCAGGAATATGTATGTGAACTTCAAGCTCTCTGGGATGAAATGGATCTTTACAGGCCTATTGCTGAAGCAGACTGCCCTGTCGGCATTATACAATGAAAGATCATCTGTACAAGTTTTTGAGGACAAGTTTTTGACGGGATTGAATCCAGAATATGACTCTATGCGACGTCAACTATTTAATAGAGAAATAGTTCCAAGCTTGGAACAGGATATACAGCATGTTCTCGAAGAAGGTGACGTATAAAGTCGTCTACGGTCCCAATGGGGGATATTGGCATTGGACTTGTAGCTACTACCAGGAATAATCAGTCTTCCAAGCCTTATCCACGTCAAGGGAATAATCAGAATCAGCAAAAAGGGAAGTCTACCTGGCAGACCCGGGAACCAGTGGTATGTTCATATTGCAATAGGAGAGGACACAAGAGAGAAGCTTGTTGGGATCTGCATGGTCGCCCACCTCAACAGACTCAAGTACATGTTGCAAAGGCACATGATATAACAACAGGAGAGCAACCATCTGCAGATGGTGATGATGCTTCTCACATTTCTCTCACTGATTTTTATGCACTCAAGGAGGAGCTGGAAAAGTTAAAGGACATGGTGTGTCCCCCAAGTACTTCTATGGCCTGCACTTGTGAGCATTCCTTTCTTGTTGCCCATCATTCATTTCAATCCAAAGATTGGATAATCGATTCCAGGGCAACTGTTCACATGACTCCTTTTCGTTCTAAATTTGTGTATTATTCTACATGTCTTGGCTACCGTCGTGTATTGACGGCAGGAGGAGAAAAGCTCCCAATACTGGTATTGGGATTGTCAAAATAAAAAATCTGAGATTACTGAAGAATGTCTTGCATGTGCCCTTGCTTAAGGCACAATTAATTTCTCCTCAGAAATTGGTCAAAGACTCTCCTCTCACTCTAACATTTGACTCTTATGGTTGTTTTGTATATGACAAGAAGCTGAGCCTAAAGACTGGACCAATTGAAGAGAAGGGTGGATTGCTGAACGTGAACCATGGTGCTGGTGCTGTGCAGATGGCAAATGGAGGAAGGACTTCTGAAGAAGATAATCTTTCCAAAGTAGAACAAATTAAACTATATCATTCTTGCTTGGGACATCCATCTTTTGAACTTTTGGGAAGAATGTTTCCTACCTTTTCACGCAATGTGGATTTATCCAAACTTATGTGTGATGCATGTCAGTTGGCTAAGCATAAAAGATCTTCAATTAAAAACAGGAGTGAGAGGAGTATCAATCCATTTGATCTTGTACATAGCAACGTATGGGACTGTGTATAATATCATCACTGAATAGTGTTCCGTGTTTCCTTGTACTTATCCGATGACTTTACGTGACTCGCATGGGTATATCTTCTCAGAAACAAATCTGATGTAACAGAAAACATTAAGAATTTTGTCACTCTGGTGAAGACACAGTATGGTGTATTGATGAAGAAATTTCAATCTGATAACACAAAAGACTACTTTAATGCAGCGCTACAGACTTCTTTTAAAATGTAGGGTATTGTTCATGAGTCGTCCTGCATATCTACTCCAAAACAGAATGTAGTAGCGGAGAGGAAGATTGGACATATTGTTGAGACAACTAGAGCCTTATTCATCAAGGTGTACCCAAATTTCTTGTGGGAGAAGCTGTATTAACAACTATACATCTGATCAATCATCTACCATCTAAAGTTTTGGGCTATAAAAGTCCAATAGATCTCATGGCTTAATTTTTTCCCTCGGTCAAGATGAAAACAGGTCTGAAGCCAAGAATCTTCGGGTGCACAGTTTTCGTCCATCTTCATGATCCTGTCAACAAGTTGAGTCCAAAGGCTAATAAGTGTGTCTTCGTTGGATATACGTCGACACAGAAAGGGTATAAGTGTTATCATCCTCCATCAAAGAAAATGTTTATATCATTTGATGTTACATTTAATGAGCCGGAAAAGTACTATGATCAATCTAATGATTTTACTGGATCCAGAGTACAAGTTGAAAAGAGACTTGAATTACCAACTATGGCTCGGCTACCAGCAACAGATAATAATGATAAAGGAGAAGTTACTATTGCGCCACTTGAGGTTCAAGTGCAGGCAATTGAAGAAGAGAGTCCATTATACGTGCAGTCAAATGAGGACAATAATTTGATCGAAGGTACGGAGAATGATAGCGACAGATCCTTTATACCTACAGACATTGAGGAAGGATAGAATGTACAGACTGATCAAGTTCTTCCAGAATCTGATAAAGGTTGCCCGATTGCTTTAAGAAAGGGAAAGAGAAAGTGTACACGATTCCCACTATATCCAATGTCACACTTTGTACAGTAGTCACATCTTTCCCAAGAATATCAAGCGTTCCTAGCTGGAATTGATGCAATTCCTATACCAAAAACAGTGGAAGAGGCTTTGAAAAATCCATATTGGAAGGAAGCTATGGATATAGAGATGGATGCACTGCTCAAGAATGGATCTTCTCCTTGTTGTCTTCTTCACCTGTTCTAACCCTAGCTGCCAAGAGAGACAGGACAATCCGAAAATATGACTTGTCTTAATGAAAAAGTGTCAGCCAGTACTTATACTGGCTTACATCTATTGGGTCCATTCAGGCCCAACATGGTGGATCCGACCTCATAAGGGTACTTACGCAATAGAGTATAATACAGGGTTTAATAACAAAAACATATAAAAGAAAGAGGAAAGCGCCTGCTGACAACTGCTTTGCCTCATGGAAAGAAGACTGTGGGATGCAGGTGGGTGTATACCACAAAATACAAAGCAGATGGTACATTAGAAAGATATAAAGCAAGATTAGTGGCAAAGGGCTATACTCAGGCATATGACATTGATTATAATGAAACTTTTTCTCCTGTTACAAAGTTAAACACAGTACGCATCCTTATTGCAGTGGCAGCTAATTTGAAATGGAATGTATATCAATATGATGTACGAAATGCATTTATCCATGGAGACATAAGTGAGGAAATCTATATGGATCTTCCTCTCGGATATTATCAATCTAGATGCAAAGGTCATGTGTACATGCCGAAGAAGGCGTTGTATGGAGTAAAGCAGTCACCAAGAGCATGGTTTGGGAAGTTTTCGCAAGCTATGAGAGACATGGGATATGGACCTAGTAATGGAGACCATACCTTATTTGTAAAGACAAGTGTAAATGGGAAAATGGCTGCTCTTCTTGTATATGTTGATGATATTGTTGTTACTGGAAATGATGATGAAGAAATTACCATGCTAAGTGAAAAACTCTCTCAGATATCTGACATCAAATCTTTGGGGTTGCTGCGCTATTTTCTGGGAATTGAGATCGCATATTCTCCTGCGGGTATATTTATCTCTCAAAGAACTATATTCTTGATATCTCGGAAGAAATTGGTGTGACTAACTGCAAACCATCTCCTATACCCACTGATGCAAATTTAAAGCTTAGGTTGTGTAAAGAAGCTGCTCCTGTTGATCGTGGACAATATCAAAGACTAATTGGTAAATTAATACCTTCAACATTCCAGGCCAAATACATCATTTACGGTGGGACTTTTGAGTCAGTTTATGCATCATCCCAGAGAACCTCATATGCAGGCGGCATTTAAAGTCCTTGCTTACTTAAAGGACACTGCTGGACATGGCTTGGTATTTCGAAGAGGTGGGCAACTGACACTTGAGGGGTATACTGATGCAGATTATGATGGATCAGTCTTCGATCGTCGGTCAACCACTGGCTACTGTACATTCCTGGGAGGTAATTTGAATACATGGCAAAGCAAAAAACAGAAGGTGGTGGCACAATCCAGTGCTGAAGCTGAATTTAGAGCTGTTGCTAAGGGGATCTGTGAGGTCCTATGGATCAGAGGTATTCTACAGGATCTAAATATATCCCAAGAAGGTCCCACAGTGTTGTATTCTGACAGTAAGTCCGCTATTGATATTGGTCACAACCCAATTCAACATGACAGAACCAAGCACGTCGAGATAGACCGGCATTTTATTGGGGAGAAGATTGATGCCAGAGTGATTCAAATGAAATACATCCAGTCAGCTCATCAAGTGGCGGATTTACTTATGAAAGGAGTTGCAGGAGGTGTATTTCATCGACTTCCTCCAAGCTGGGCATGCAGAATTGTTAAGTGAGGAAGGAGGAAGATAATGACATAACCTTAAGAGAGTACATGTGTGGGTATATGTATACCCTAGGAGAGAGAGAGGATGATAAGAGGGCTAATGGGCTTATAGAATAGGGCCCATTAGCCCATGAGGATTAGTATCTCACTAACAGTATCTCACTAACACCCCCCCGCAAGCGAAGTATGGATGTCATCCATGCCGAGCTTGGACACTGCACGTTGAAGAAGAGGTCGAGAGAGTCCCTTGGTGAGGACATCAGCAGCTTGATCAGCGGATGGAACAAATTCCAGGTCAAAGATGCCCTCGTCCATGCGCTCCTTGAAGAAGTAGCGGTGGAGTTCTATGTGCTTGATCCGTCCCTGTTGACCAGGGTTCTTTGCCAAAGCAATTGCCAACTTGTTGTCGCAATAGAAGTGGATCGGGCCAGAGTACCCCACACGAAGGTCATGGAGGATTCCGTATATCCACTGGCCTTCAGAGGCCCCATCGGCAAGTGCTCGGTATTCGGCTTCAGCACTGGAGCGGGACACTTTATCCTGCGTGCTGCTCTTCCAACTGACGAGACTGCCGAAGACAAAGGTGCAGTACCCCGTGGTGGAACGACAGTCCACAACTGAGCCGGCAAAGTCCGCATCAGTGTACACCTTCACGGTCCGTTCCATACTCCGAGGAAAGAGCAAGCCCTTCCCGGGGCAGCCCTTTAGGTACGCGAGTACTCGGTTGGCAGCCTGGCGATGGATCTCCCGCGGAGAGTGCATGAACTGACTGAGGAGATTGACGGCGAAGCTGATGTCGGGGCGGGTGTGGGTCAAGTAGAGGAGTTTCCACACCACCTGCTGGTACTGATAGGCGTTCACCGGGGCTGAGTCCTCCCCCTTACCCAACTTGACGTTAGGGTCAATGGGAGTACTCACCGGCGCACACTCGGTCATGCCTGTCAAGGCCAGGAGGTCGACGGCATACTTCTGTTGCGACACAAAGATCCCTCAGGGGAGTAGGCCACCTCAAGGCCGAGGAAGTAGCGAAGAGGCCCGAGGGCCTTGATTTCGAACTCCTTGGCCAACACAGAGCTAAGGCGGCTTGCCTCGGCAGAATCGGACCCCGTAATGAGAATGTCGTCGACGTACACGGCCAAGATGGAGACACCAGCAGGACTGTGACGGAAGAATAGGGAGGCATCCCCATTGCTCTGAGTGTAGCCCTCGGCCTTCATGACCGAAGAGAACTGACCGAACCACATCCGCGGCGACTGTTTCAGTCCATAAAGGGACTTCCGCAGTCGGCAGACGGTGCCCGGGGGACCAAGGGAATACCCGGGAGGCTGCTGCATGTACACCTCCTCCGTCAAGTCACCGTGGAGAAAAGCATTCTTCACATCAAACTGCCGGATCTGCCACCGGGAGTGAGCCGCAAGTGCCAAGAGAAGACGGACTGTTTCCATCTTCGCCACAGGAGAGAACGTCTCGAAGTAGTCCACGCCATATGACTGAGTGAACCCCCGAGCCTCAAGGCGAGACTTGAGGCGCTCGAGAGTACCATCTGCATGATGCTTCTTGGCATGGATCCACTTGCAATCCACCGCCCTCTTGCCAGGAGGAAGGGGAACGACTTCTCAAGTGTGGTTCTTGAGCAAGGACTGCATCTCCTCATCCATCGCCGCTTTCCAATGTGGAGAAGAGAGAGCATCGGCTAGGCGACATGGGAGTGGATCCGACGCTATGTGAGAAAGAAATAACCGGTAGGGAGGACTCAGCCGGTCGAAGGAGAGATAGTGAGATAAGGGGTAGAGGGGTGTGCGAGTGCACTGACGAACCCCTTTCCGAAGGACGATAGGCCATCCCAACTGAGCATCGTCATCAGTAGACGAGGGGGATGCATCGTCCGACGGAGGAGCGGAAGCAAAGGTGGGAGGAGAGGGTATCTCCCCAGGGTTAGAGGTGGGCTCTCCGGGGGAAGGAGGTGCACTAGGAGAAGGATACGGTGCACCGGGAGGAGAGGTGGTAGGGGGCAAGGGAGAAGGTGAAGGAGGTGGAGAGAGCTCACAAGGCCTCTCAGGAGAAGGCACGGGAGAGGTAGACGTGGCGGGAGAGGTAGACGGCGATGGTGATGTAATGGGTCCCACAAATGGGTAGGGTTCCAAGGAAGGAGTCAAGGAAGCCTCATCCAGCGGAAGGCGGGACGAGGTAGAGTCACCTAAATAAGGCTCATGCTCGGCAAAGGTGACATTTGCCGAGATGAAGAACCGCCGAGACGGAGGATGATAGCAGCGATAACCTTTCTGGAGAGAAGCGTACCCGACAAAGACGCACCAAAGAGCTCTAGCATCGAGCTTCGTGCGAGAGGGAGCCGTGTCGTGAACGTACGTCGTGCACCCGAAGATGCGAGGTAGAAATCCAGTCAGCAGCGAGAGTTGGGGGAAATCCGTGTTCAGCCGATCCAGGGGGCTGATAAACCCGAGGGGCTGGGAGGGGAGACGGTTTACGAGATGGGTGCTCGTCAAGACCGCCTCACCCCAATAAGCCCACGGAACAGAATAGTTGAGCAGAAGTGTACGGGCTGTCAACGTGACATACCCGATCCGACGTTCTGCCATCCCGTTCTGTTCAGGGGTAGCCACACAGGAGGACTCGTGTAGAATCCCATGATCAGCAAAATACGTGGTCAAATCGGCGTTGACGAAGTCCCGGGCGTTATCGGAGCGGAAGCGCTGGATACCCCGGCCAAACTGGGTGCGAACCATGGTGCAGAAGTGATGGATCGTCGGTGCGACCTCAGACTTGGCAGTCAACAAGTAGACCCAGGTGTAGCGGGTAGCCTCGTCAACAAAGATCTGAAAGTAGCGGTGGCCCTTGAGGTTGGGTTGCGGGGCGGGTCCCCAAACATCACTGTGGATGCGAAACAGTGGAGTCGACGAGTGCGAGGTGGACGGAGAGAAAGATGAACAACGATGCTTGGCCAGCTGACAAACTTCGCACACAATAGTCTGAAGGTCCAATCCAGTACACATTGAAGGAAATAGACGCTGTAAAACAGGAAAGGGCGGGTGACCCAGCCGTTGGTGAGCCAACTGAAGACGTCCCATGCGCTGCGCATCGGCCAGCCGGAGGTGGCGGTGCAGCAGAAAGCATCGAGAGCGACCCCCATCGTCCAACAACAGCAGCCCGTTCTCCCACCTAATCGGTGTAGTCTGGCCCACCTTGTCAGACAGAAACATCCCGTCAGGTTGGAGGTGAAATGAACATGAGAGACTGTCAACCAAACGCTGAGGGGACATAAGGATGGCTCGCAGGGCTGGGACATGGAGGACGTTGCTGACCACTCCGAGGCCATCGACAAAAACTGCCCCAATACCGGCCACACGCAACCGTCCACCGCCGGCGGTGAGGACTGTACGGTTCCCACTATGCCTTTCGTAGGATACAAACCGGTCATTGAACGGGGTCATGTGTTCGGTTGCCCCCGAATCAAGAACCCAGCTCGTATCCGATACAAGAGGCGAGTGGAGAGCCGTGTGACCACAATACCACTGATCAGACGGAGAGAAGGGAGACGCACCAAATCCACCGAAGTGTGCTGTGGACTGAGCCGGAGTCTGCATGGTAGCCACTTGGTCGCGGAGATGGGCCAAATCAGCCTGGAGCTGCTCTAAAGTCGCGGGGCTGGTAGAGGTGGTAGAGGAGGAGGCGACCATAGCTTTCCCTTCGGTGGCCTCCTTCTTCCGGTTGTCGTACTGACGCTTCTTGCACCACTTGCGAAGATGTCCAGGCTTGTTGCAGTAGTAGCAAACTAGCCCGGAGGATGCCGTCTCTGCGGTTGGAGTAGGGGCTGGAGAGGGAGGCCAGGTGAGAAGGGCAGTCGAGTCACGAGCCGTCTCCGGGGAGAGAGTGCCAAGAATCTGAAAATGGCTCTCCTGTTCCTGGAGTTCCTTCACCAAGTCGTCAATTGTGGGAAGGCCTTCCTTGCGGTGTAGAGCACGTCAACGAGTGTCATCGTACTCCTTGTTGAGACCATGGAGGAACCCCAAGAGTCGTAGGCGAAGGGTGTTCTGGAACGACTTGCACGTTGGGTCATCCGGCGGCAAGTAATAATCCACCTCGTCCCACAGCTTCTTGTGTTCCAACGCATAGTCCGAGATGAACATTGCTCCCTGGCGAAGGTTGCTAGCTTTTGCGACCAGCATAAAGAGACGCCAGTTGTCCCCGTCTCGTCCGCAAAACATGTCAGCCTGGTCCCAAAAGCCTTTCACAGTGGAGCAGCGAGGGAACCGTTCACGGAACGAGGGTGCCAGAGAGTTCGTGTAGAGCCAACCAAGTACAAAGTGTTCTTCGGCTTCCCATGCAGCATAGTGTGGATGAGTCGGTGGGAGAGGAGCCTGCGTACAATGCTTGAACAGTTGGCGAGCCTTGAGAGTGGTCTCGACAAAGTGACGCCACTGTAGCAAGTTCGGGCCCTGAAGACACATCGAGTCGGGAACCAAAGGCAGTGAATGAGTGACCTTGTGTGACAAGGGTTATCTTTGGAAATCCGCATCGGTGAAGCCCTCGGCTTTGACGACCGGCTGACGAGTCTGGCCCGTGGAGTAAATTTCCTCCGACATTGTAACGGTGGCGGCGGCTGCGGCTGCGACTGCGGCTGCGGCGGCGGCTGCGGCTGTGCGTGCGGCTGCGGCTGCGGCTGTGCGCGCAGCTGCGGTTGCGCGCGTGGCTGTGGCTTGCGGCTGCTGCTGCAGCTGTGCGCGCGGCTGCGGCTGCGGTTGCGCGCGCGGCTGCGGCGTGCGGCTGCGGCTGCGGCTGTGCGCGCGGCGGCTGCGGCTGTGCGTGCGGCTGCGGCTGCGGGCGCGGCTGCGGCTGCGGCAGTCGCGCACCGCGGCTGCGACTGTCTTGCGGCTGCGCGCGGCTGCGGCGTGCGGCTGCTCGCGCGGCTGCGGCGGCGACTGTGCCAGCGCGCGCGGCTGTCTTGTGCGGCTTGCAGCTGCGCGTGCGGCTGCTGCTGCGGCTGTGCGTCGCGGCGCGGCTGCGTTCTTGCGCGCAGCTGCGGCGTGCGGCTGTGCGTGCGGCTGCGGCATCGGCTGCGGCTGCGGCTGTTTCTCCGGAAGCTCCGCGGGCTGACTACAGCTCGTGCTGTGGCTGATCCGTCGGTCACGCTCCGGGGTTCGCTAAACAGCGAGAGGGTGATGTCAAACCCTAGGTGGAAGAAGTAGAGGAAGAAGAGCTCTGGAGCTCTGATACCATGTTAAGTGAGGAAGGAGGAAGATAATGACGCAACCTTAAGAGAGTACATGTGTGGGTATATGTATACCCTAGGAGAGAGAGAGGATGATAAGAGGGCTAATGGGCTTATAGAATAGGGCCCATTAGCCCATGAGGATTAGTATCTCACTAACAGTATCTCACTAACAAGAATATCTACCTACCAGCTTGAGGGGGGGTGTCAGCCGGATTGCCCTATGTACATTGTTATTTCCTTTTTAATGTTTACTTTCTATTTTTTGTAATTTTCGTTTTTAGACTAATGGGCCTCATTATTGGCCCAATACATGTATCTTTTAACATTGCTTGAATAGTGAACAAGATAGGGTTTTCTGTTGTTAAAGAAGAAGCCTATTCTCATTTTACGGTTTCCACCAGTCTGGCGGAAACACCTATGTCCATGGATGTCAAATACCCACCCCCTCCCCTATCACGACCTGTTTGTCCTCAAGCTGGAATTCAGGAAATTGATTGTGGTGAGCCCAATGTCTGCGAGCTAAGAAGTCTGACAGTCATCCCAGTGCAGGAGTACCAGCCCTGCTGCTGGTTTGTACACAATAAGACTGACGACCTTGACTACCCACTCCTATTAGTGTGATAGACCACTAAACAATGAGTGCACTCTAAATGTTTGATAAAATGAGCAGGCTCACAGCAGAAACCTTGGTGGACTGCAGAGAACTGCTCACAGTCCATGTGTTTGATGAAATGCACTAGCTGCCCAGGGAGCAAAGGCAGACTGCAGAATGGCGGGCACATGCCATACTGCTCAACAAAATGATTGAGCCCACCACGGCCAGCACAAGCATGAAGTTCAGTGCAACCTCATTAAAGCATTTTTATTAATAAGAAGAGCTGTGTTCAAGGCAGTGGGTTAATTGCTGTGTTTAATGAGGCACATACACTAAGTGGCCATAATGAAGACAACAACCTGACAACTCTGTGGCTGCATTTAATGTGCAAGACAACAGCACCAATCAGAGAACCCAAGTCCCTGCCCTGAGGCAGTCCTTTTCCTTAGTAGACTTGCACTAAGTGGGTTTACCCACAGGCCCAGGGCCTGTTCACAAGCCCACTGCTGCAGCGCAGTTCAGCACCCACATGAGGCCCAGGAGGAGATCCAGATGTCCTGGAGGGAGCCCCTGGAAGAAAGGGACTCCTGGACTCGCCTGGGAGAGGCCCAAGAGACTAGAGAGAAGTGGAAGATCTGGAAATAACCTGGGAGTCCCAGGACAACTGTGGCATTAACCAAAACATGAAGAACATGGCATTGACCATGGCTGAGTAACTTGGAATTGACTACAAGTTGATTGTGGCATGCACCTTGGTGTTGATCGCAGAATTGTTGAGGCAGTTTTTTTAAAGGAATGAACAGAAGATCACCCAAGAACGGTGATCAACCCACGTACAATAATATATATCAGCATGATAATTACATGACCAACTACCTTGGTCCATTTACCAAACTTCTTCCGCACCCAACCAATAAGAGACCCTGCTCTCCACATCATTGAAAACGGTATCTGTCGAAAGGGTTTCTTTCTTTTTCTCTTTTCTATCTCTATGTACTATCCCACTAACATGGGCCCATTTCGGACTCTCTCAAACTTATGTGCCATGTAATGAACCCTAAATCAAACTTATGAGGTTCAGTCTCTTTCAATTCTAGGTTTCTTCAAGGTATCCTAGCCACTTATAGGACGTTTCTTCCAGATTTGATCTCCTATCAGCTCGCTCAGGCTGCACCATGGTTCACGTCGAGTCCGCCTCCGCTCGCGCTGGCTTCACCACCGTTTGCACCGGCAGTGGCTCTACTTGTTTTGGCTTCGCCTCCACCTTCTCCGGCTCCACTGGCGCTCACATCGGCTCCGCCATTGCTCATATTGGCTCCATCGGTATCGACCCCATTGTTTCGGCTTCAGTTCTTCCAGTTGATCATTTTTGAGTTGCTGCTGGGTTATCTCGTGGCTATTGATGACTCCTCTATGTTGCAGTTAATCTGCCACCAGCGCAGCCTACTCTCTCAACAACAGAATTGAGTCATTAGCACTATCCTCTGCCTCGCATACCTCCTGAATTTTGTTTTACAGGATTGAATCTTATTTAGTGGCATCAATATGTTCAAATCACCTTGAAAGGAAAGCTTATGAAGCATCTTGTGGAATTGCCACCACTTCCAACTGCTTCCCCTTATGATCATTGGATTGATGTCGAGGGCATTGTTCACCGCTGGCTCCTTGACAATATGAAGACATCTTTTGCTCTTGAATTCTTATCTCTCGAATCTTCCGAGGAGATATGGAACACTTTTAAAGAATCTCACTTGAAGAGGAACAATTTGGCAGTCTTCCTATCCTTATGAGCACATGGAACACATTGCTAACATGTCTTGTAGTAGGCGCTTATGTAGGGCTCTTGTCATCAGCCATCATCTAAGGAGAAACCAGCCAAAGATCCTAATTTTCAAATGGACCTTCTGTTTCCATAATCCACAACACGTAGCAATTATGTCCTCCTCCTATGTCATATCTCCGCGGATCTTTTTGTAAGCCTCTCAAACAGTGATAATTTCAATGAATGGACAGTACTAAATATAAAATGAGGTTGATGGTTAGCACCTGTAATTGGAAAGAAGCTGCCTGAATTCGTCATCCAGCTTCAGAATTGCTCTCGACAACAAGTTATTTGCATGATTAAGCACACCATCGCTGCTTTTGAAGTTTTTGTTTGAACTAAAGAATCGAACGTTACTTCTCAGCTGCTCAACAGCCTCCAGGTAACTCTCCAAATCTTCATGCGGTCCTTTGAGAATCTTCGCCTCAGCCTACAATTTTAAAGACTTTTTAAAATCCTTGCCCTTATTAACCCTTCATGATCACCTTTTCCTAAGCAAAATAGCTTTTATTTTCTATGGCTAAAGACAAAAATGGTATGAGAACTGAAACCTCGCGTGAAAGATCAAACTGTGCAAGAATGATGGCCGCAGACTTCAGCGTTTTGTCAATGTTCTCATGTGCCCTTCTGATGGCGTGAGTCCTCACCTACACCAGAAGGGAATAAATACCAAGCTTATACTCTGGCTGTCGTCATGAATAACAGCAAAAATAAATCAACTGAGATGAAATCGTAATATTTTCGTCCTTCTTGAGTTTTACGCCAATAAAGGGTCCCCTCATCATCTAATTGACAAGATAAATTTCGGCATTGTTACCCCCAATTCTTGTGTTCATCAGAACCGCAGAGTAGAGAGAGCTCTTCGCGTATTTATGTACATACTTGACAACCCCAGAGGTTAAAACGAATTCCTAAGAGAAACGTCGGCGTAATAGAGAGAATTTCACAGAAACTGGAAACTACGATGAATCGAGAGAATGAAGAACTGATCGCTCAATCGTGATAAAAAAAAGATCATCGGACCTGGGTGGGACGCATTGTGGTCTCGAGCGCCGAGAGACGGCGATCGAACGACCCGAGAATGGACACCATCGCGTCGGTGTTGTTCTGGCTCTTGAGCAACGACTCCCTCAAGGTGCTCGCTTGCCGGCTCAAAGCTTCTACGCCTTGCGGCGCCGTTCCCATTTGGCCACCCATCGACGATTCTCCTGCCAACCCCTTCTCCCTCTCTCCTCGCGCAAAACGGAGAACGGGAGAACGAGATAGATCGAACAATAGATTGATAGATAGACCGATTGATTGATCGATTGACTGATCGATTGAGAGATCGATAAATGGGTAGAGAGAGAGAGAGATTTTGGCAGATGAACCGGTCTAATATCGACATCCTCTCCGCGCTTCGCGCTCCCCGCCTTCTTCTTACACCTTCCGGTGATGATCCGGCGGCCGTTTTCTTCGCGCGGTGCGCCGTTTTTCTCTTTCGTCGCGCGCTGATTTCGGGCGGTTTCCTCGGGTACATCCGAAAGATTGATTTTTAACGCCGTAATGAGCTATTTAAAGGGTATAAATTTCATGTCCGGGGTGCTAACTCTAAATTAGCGGGACAATTATAAATTAAACAAATTATATTAATTTACATGTATAGACTTACAATTTTTCTTGTTCAATCTAAAATTTTAACGTCTAATTTTATCATTATATTTTATAATTAGGTATTCAATGGTGTCTACAGAAGTACAGTAGACCCCCATCCCTTATATACAAAAGAGAGGTCCTACAAAATAAACAGATGTTATAAAAAATGATACTAACCCGCGCATTAGAGGATTGCGACCAATATGGATGACATGGACATTGTTGAAGTAATGCGTGTCATATCGCCCTCTCTGTCAAGTTTGAATATTAAACATGCGCAAGTTGATGCATAGCGAGCCGTATCTCTGCCTACCTAAGCCAATCAGAAGTTAAGCGGATGGAAAGTGAATCTCTTAGGCATGATAAAAGTAAATGTTGAATATTGTGAATGAAGGATACCTTGCCACACATATCATAGCAATCCATGTCAGTGTGCTTTATACTCTCATGCAAGGTTATATTCCTCGCAACGAAGATGGTTGCCTGGTTTTGGGCAATACATCCACATATGAGACCTTATTAGAAAATATGATTATCTAAGAAGATAATGAATCCACATCATTTTTCATGCATAAAGATTCATACCATGATATTGAACCTATTTGATAGAGATGCCAAATATATTTATTGTTATGCTAGATAACAAGGTTTTCCCCATTAAATTGTATTTGTTAGGTGTAGATTTTATCACCCATGACAAACCAAAAATCACTTTTAATTGTGTCATTCAAAGTTTATTATTTATATGCAAAAATATTTGTAATTTTCCTTACAAGCATATGAGTAAGGGATCCCCAATGAGCAAATTTTTAAAAGTGAATTCTTGATAAATTAATATAATTTAATAAAAGAATAAGGAAAATAGTTTAAATACTTCTAGGAAGGTTAGAAAAGTATTAACTGTGTTTAACCAAATGTATTAAACTTTATTAGAATAGTTGTATGAGTTTCCGAGGCTTTCTAGTTGATTATTATTATAATTTGAAACAGCTATCACCTTAACTGCTGCTTCGGTAGCACTGGGTGATGGGGAACTACAGAGAGTAAAGGAGTACAAAAAAATGTAGTGTTTTTACCACCACTGAATATTGCAGAGGTGGTGACAAATACACATTAACAAGTAGTAGAGTGGGTAAGTGATTGTATCTCGAAGTGGTTGATACAAAGACAGGTATGCAAAGGTGAGTGGCGGAGATGATGGTGGAATGTGGGATGGTAAAAGCCTAGTCTATGCTTGAAAATGATCACCCCATAAAAAGGATGAAGATATGACTCTAAAAAGCCAAAATTACCATTGCCTCGTCATCACATCCCCAATAGGTCCCAGTGGTGCTTTCTCTTCATTTTTTTCTTAAATACCCACTTCTTTGATCATTGCTTTCAAAACTTGAGAAAAAACTCAAATGATATTTTAAATGAGCAAATCACTCTATTAACTATCATTATGAATAAAATACAACAATGTGTTTTATATAAAAATGGGACTAATTATAATTGCAACACCGTATATGGACAGAGAAAGTAAAGATAACTCCCTAAAATTTTCAGTCTGAAACTCAGTTTAAATTTTTAGACACTGTTTTTTGATGTTTGATCACCTGTATTCATTGATTTATTTTTTATTCTTCTGAATCCTCGCACTCTAATGCCAACAGGGCACAAAAACAACACTTCCATAATTTTTTTCATCGAAATAAATGTTTCAATGTAAGAGACATTTGTGTGACGGATATTAAAGAAATGTTGCCTTTAGGCCAATCACATTTCTATGTCATGATTAAGTTCTTCAAGATGTATATTTATTTTTTACTTTTCTCATGCAATGTTTATAATGATTATGTGTAATGACTTCAATAATTATAATGGGATCATAATATAGACATAAATAGTTTCTAAAAATGTATTGCAAATATTTATATTTAAAATATACTCAAGACATATATCAAACCATACGAAAGTAATGACACTATATCATCCTCGTCATATGATAAATACAGCTGATCCTAGATCCATTAGTTTAGATATCATCATGAGGGACAGTGGGTTCTCTTTAGAAAAATATTACACATAATTTATTTGTATGAATCTTTGAATGGTATTCTACCTAAAGATCAATCCATTTTAATCACCTCACAGTTGAATAAGTGGTCCTTAAACTTGAGAAACCAAAGGCATGTCGTGGATAATGGCTTGCAAGTTCATAATCATGTGATTTAAATAAATGTTAGCCATATAAATCTATAAGTACATGAATATGATTGAGTGGTCAATATGGGGTTGTCAGCCCTTCATACAAGAAGAGATGGAATCAGGGTAAAAGATGCATTAAATCCCTACAACAGGTACTGAAGATATAGGAGAAGACATTATCTTATGATCTTTGTTTCACATCAATACTATAAGGAGTGACAAATAAGGATTCGAAGGTTGAACATACCTTGAATCATTCAAGATCCTCACATGGATGAAGGATTATACATGTATGATAATTGATGATTATAAAGGTTTTGTGAGAGAGTGAATTTACCTCTCTATATCTTCCAGATTTTGAGGTATCTTTGGGCACCAAGAAAAACAATTATGATTGATGATTATAAAGGTTTTATGAGAGAGTGAATTTACCTCTATATATCTTCCAGATTATGAGGTATCTTTGGGCACCCATTGGTTGAAAATTTAACCTTTCTATATATGATAATTGACGATTATAAAGGTTTCGTGAGAGAGCGAATTTATCTCTCTATATCTTCCAGATTATGAGGTATCTTTGGACACCCACCGTTTTCTTAACATTAAACCCCACATACGTTTCATTCCTCCAACAGGCATGGGATTGTATCTTTTTATTAAAGAAGCATGCAAATGACACAAAATTTAAGTAAAATTCCTTAGGAAATTTAATGTGCTGTGGCATTCTCTGTATCTCAGTTCTCTCTCCCGCTACTGCTTTCTCTCAATTTTTCTCTGTTGTTCTCTCCCGCTCGCTCTCTCTCTCCTTCACTCTCGCCCAACCTTCTCTCTCTCATTCACTCTCGTCGGACCTCTCGCTCTCTCGGTGACTCTCGCCCGATTTCACACTCATTCGTTCACAATCAACCGACCTCTCTCTCACTCATTCACTCACGCCCTACCTATCTCTCTCTCTCACACCTTTGTTTGGAAAATGTTATCTTTCTGCACATTGGAAAATAGACAAATCAGAGCACCATCACATTTGTGGTACCTGACCCCTGAAGTTGAACTCATAATAGAGGGACATGAATTGAAGGAGCATAGTTTTTAAGTAAATAGATTCAATGATCCACACTATGCCACTTGGGAAAAAGATGATGCCAATTGTTTAATTTCAATGTGGCAAAGCATGTATAGGGTCATATTCATAATAGTGGCGCCAAGAAAAACATCGGGCGCATCTATGAATTGACATTTATGAATCTAGACAGAATTTGGGGCTGACATTTTGAGTTTACATGTATCGTAATGTCCTCTATTTATCAATGCTCTATTTTGAGATTGACAGTGAAGATAAAAAACTGTCTTTTTAGTCCAACATTGTTTACATATTTTAGAAGTCCATGTATATCTTAGTAAAAATGTGTTTAAAACATTGGTTGTATGGAGGTTAATGCTCCGTCTAGTATGTCAATCTATGCCTTTGTAGGGAGGAAGTCAAATTTGAAGAACTAATAATACAAAAGATAGAGGAATATAATAATAATAATAATAATAAAGTGGGTTTAAATGTGAAAATGTTATCTTTCAGCACATTGGAAAATATACAAATCAGAACACCATCCCATTTGTGGTACCTGAACCCCTGAAGTTGAACCCCTAAAGAAAATAGAGGAACCCATTTGTTGCTAGTCTTCCAGGTAAAAGACTAGCAACGTCTTTGTAGCTTTTTCATTCTTCCTCCTAAAGTCGGAACCTAGATGCCAAACTTTACCATCCAGGGCCATGACCCCTTCTTCCAATGTGGTTTTACTGTCAAAATGTGTTTGTGTCCTCGGAATTTCATTGCAGGCTGAGCCTAGGATATGTTTGGGGAAGGGCGATAATGTCAGATAAAGATGTCACTGGTCATTCTCTGCAGGTTCTATTCCTTTACCCTGAAGCCGAAGCATCCCGTGAAGTTATGTTTACATAATGGCGGCCGCTCATCGTTTCTAGACATTCTTGAATGTTTGTTGTTAATAGTCTTTTCTGATTAAGGTGCGAGTTTACGAGCGGGTTCTTAATTCTTGCAGAACCTCTGGACAAAAATTCCTAATATAAAAGCCAATTGTATGTTGTTATGAATGTTATTATTTATCAGAGAAACATACGCCATCTTAGAGGGACGTGAATGGAAGGAGCATAGTTTTAAGTAAATAGATTCAATGATACACACTATGCCACTTGGGAAAAAGATGATACCAAGTGTTTAATTTTAAAATGATTGAATTGATGATTATAAAGGTTTCATGAGAGAGTGAATTTACCTCTCTATATCTTCCAGATTATGAGGTATCTTTGGGCACCAACTGGTTGAAAATTTAACCTATCTATATATGATAATTGATGATTATAAAAGGTTTCGTGAAAGAGTATTTTACCTCTCTATATCTTCCAGATTATGAGGTATCTTTGGGCACCTACTGGTTGAAAATTTAACCTATCTATATATTTCATGTATAAGGTTGGGCAATAAATATTATTAGGTTATTAAAATTATAAACTAGACTTGGATATAGGCCTAGAGGGTCACACACAATACAAATGGATGTTGGTGGATACTATTTAACTATTAGGGCTTTTGTACAAAAGTTCATATTAAGTATCATTGGGTTCTGGTACCTTGGTTGATGATAGAAAAGTGGTTTTCTATACAATGGAAGCATTTAAAATAAATTCAAAATCGATCTTTGAAATCAATACATCATATGTACATTGTGGGGAACTTTTTCCACCCTTGACTTGCTCACTTTGAGATGTTTTGAAGCCATTTATGTGCACACCCTCTAGAATTATCCACGTGATTAAGTTGCTATTGGATCTCGTTTTCTTCTTCTCCAACTCCTTTTGAAAATCTTGACGATCTTTCTCACCATGAAGACTATATACTTGGATAAGTGGAGAAAATCTCAAAACGTAGAGGCAAGGGGGCCCCCTAGCTCTTGCTGGCTTGGGTGCCTAAAATGGGTGCCCCATCCCCTATTATATTCTAATTAAGATTTTTCTCAAAAACCCATCAAGTAAAATATATTCACTAATACCCCAATGATCTTTTGCGTGTGACCCTCTAAGCCTATGTATCATTATAGTGAATAACTTTGGTGGCCAGATAAAAATTATTAGCCAACCACATTAGTCAACCATATCAACATACATATTAATTAACTAAGGATTGATTTAACCCAATCGATATGTTAAGTTTCCAATCTATGGGGTGTTAAGCTGCACCTCATAATCTAGTAGATACCAAGTAGTGTTAGAACTCTGTCATGGAACCTTTACCGTCATTGATTACCTTATATGCAAAAATGTTCACTTGTGTGAGACTCTTGAATGACAGGGTATTATTTATTGTCAACCCCTAATATGTCAATCTATTAGCACTAATGCGTAACAAGGATTATTGGAAAATGTCTTCTCAAATATCCAGACTACCCTGGCCAGGGATTTGTTGTATCATCTTCCTTGAGCCAATCTCCTCTTATACCTAGGACGGATGATCATGTCTTAACCACTCGATACTCTCTTTGGACTTCCTTCTACATACAAGCTATGACTTGTTTGAATCCCATGGTTAGAGACTTGCAAGTCGTAGTCAAAATATAGTCGTTCATCCATAATATATTTTTGGTGTCCCATGTCAATGAATCACTTATACAACCGTGACATGAACCATACCATTCAGGGATTCTTCGGATCAATTCCCTGAACTATTTCTCCAAAGAGCACACATTATTTGTCCTTGGTGTTGTCACACTAACAACCACAAGATCAACCGCACTTATCATATAAGTATGATCATATAATATTATTCTATCTGGATAATTTGATGTCCATCTTGATTATCCATTAAATAGGAATATTTTGAATTCATGTTTAAAGATTAGAGGTCATTGAATTATGATCTCGTCATAATTCACTAGGTCATGGCATATATTCGTGGACTTCATTATACAAATCACAATAGAATAAAAATGAAAAAATATTTTTATTCAATCAAATAAAATATGGTGGTGTGATTTGGCTTGACAACTAAATATTATCCATCAAGTAGAAATAGAGGGGAGCACTCATTTAGGTGCCCACATTAGCCAGATCTAGCAGCACATTATATTTTATCCCCTTCTATTGAAACCAGGCAGTGATAAACGGATCTTCATGGATGATTTTAAAAGTTTAAGAGGAAACCAATTGTTACGGTGCTCGCATGGATATGTTTAGAGACCTAACAAGTGAATGTGTTGAAGTTACTCTTCTAAGGAGAAAAAATGAATAGTATTATTAGTGCCACACAAGGTGATGTGATCCGCTTAAATTTAATAGCTCAGTCTTGTTTGATTTTGATGATTGTAAACATATATTTTGGATCTTCAATGGAACCCATGAAGCCCAACACAATCATTACAAGGGGAGATGATGGATTCTCTTTAGAAGAAGACTTGAGTGACTTTGAACCACATTGATCCAAGTTAGCGTGCTTAAGTGATTCTTACAAATGGGACATACTTGACATAGTGGATAGATATCATATTTTGTCCATGACGGAGTCTTTGGTGATGTGATTCAAATACTCTAAGCTCAAATGTAGAATTAAGGTTACAAATATGACTGCATGGTTAAAATGACATTGTTCAACTTCTGTACCAGATGAGGTAGACTCACAGAAGATGATGTAATTAAGTCCCTATGAAATGTAATGAAAACATGGTAAAAATGTTTTACGATGATTTTCCAATATATGATTCCTACCAGAATGATCTATTAAGGTTAATAGTTGACGATATCCTCGGTTATTTTAGGTGTGTCACGAAGATGAAAGTTTTACCTACATGGTGGCTATTGATTGGGTTAATATCAACATAAGGTAAATAATTATGTATGTTAGATATAGTTAGTAAGTTAGGCTAGTTAAAATAACTCATTGTTCCTATATAAGATAGGTTAGTAAAAAAATAATTACTAGATTGGGGCGCAAGCCTAGAAAGCCATACATAATGTTTATTTTGATATGAAATGATATATTTAAGTTAAGGGGGTATGTATGAAAAATTACGAGGAAAATAATCCCAAATAAAACCCATCAAATATTTTCTCAGATACCCTCGTTAGTGTCCTCTCTTGAGCACCATACCCTTGTAGTGTGACAATAATGGAAAAAATATTATCCCAGATTGATATTGGCACTTGAAGAGTAGAGAATGGAGATATTTGGCTCATCGAGGACCACATGGTTACATCTAAAGGTCAAACATCTATATGGTCTGTGATGAACAATTCACATGGAATCAGCTTCAAGACCAAGAAAAATAAGGAAAACTAAGGAAAAGTGAAGCACGCATATAATATATTGGCCTGAATATTTTCAAAATCGTGACTTACTCTAGATCAATGGGAAATGCTTAAAATCAAGAAATGGTCATTTTATACATATGTAGTGAACTAATTTAAAAGTTATATTTTTAATTCTTATAAATTCCATTGAGTGATCTTTATCTTTCAGCAAGATTACTAGTATTTTTCATTTACTAAGCAATCATAAAATTAATGTTTTTAAAGTAAACCTAGTTAGCATGTTTTCATTATGTAATGTTATTACATGACCTTTTAGACGTAGTGAAAATATTAAAAAGTTAGATTGACCTAAAGTGGATAGCCCTAAATCTCTACTACTACTAATAGGAATTAGTGTACCCTTCTGAACGCTGATAGGCTGACAAGGAACGGGTGCGGAGACCGCTCTAAGGAATCAAACGGTTCATTGCCTAAACATTGCCAAGGTAGGGTTCTTCAATTCTTCGATCTTAGGTCTTCATTGACCTGCCGGCGGTTGCTCCTCCCTGCCACTTTGTTCTCCTAGATCTTCTCTTCAGCGCATCGCATCTGGTTCATACCGTCTCTTTCCTCTTACCTCTGCTTTATGTGATGCCCGTTATCCATTTGATGTTTCTTTGACAGTGATTCTTGAAAAAGTGCTTGCAATGGGAAGAGATCTATGGAAAAACATGGTGTAGTTCTTTCTGGTCAATCATCTGTCGCGCTCTTGATTCTTGAATATTATTTGGTTGACATGGGGTATATATAATTCCCTTTCCTCTGTTGCCTCGCAATACGCTGGTTCACACTGTAGGGCGCTTATAATAGGGTTGAATAAATTATATATTAGGCTTATGATGTAATATGATATTGGCCGGGTTTGACGGCTCTATTGCAACACAATTAGTATGAACTCAATATTCTTAAAATGAAATGGATGCAAGTATGAAATAGCTCTTGACGAAAAAAAATTTCCAGCAGTTAACCGGATGATCGATTCATTAAGGTTTCGAGAAGAGAGAGAGCACAATCAGACTCCCAAACACCTTCTAAACCAACCAGATACCTAAGACGCAAGGAGCCAGATAGCTCAGAGGCATCCACAACTTTCGTTATCAGATATTTAGCATTTACCTCAAAGAAAACCTACCTCAGCATGGGTGGCTATCCTATTTGATTCGTATTTTTAAAACGCGGCAAAGGAACTGATAGGGGAAGACGGCACTGCAAAAGGTAATAACACTAATAATAAGGGGAAGACGAAAGGAACCTGGCTTAGATAATGGTCAATGGTCGTGTTTCCTCAATAGCGAGTTGGCGACGTTGTTTTGTTAAAGTCAGCTGAAACACCAGGATGGCATGACTTAGTGGAGAGCGGTGACGAGACGGTGGGGAAAGAGAGGGTGGCTCTAGGCTAGCGGCATGTGGCATAGGATGTGCGGGCGGAGTGCGTGGTAGCAGTTCTGGCAGGCGAGCAGGCGGGTGCTTGGGCGGGGGTGCGGGTGGGGTGCACTGGCAGGCGCACAGGCGAGCACGCATGCGCATGCGTGAGCGGGCGCATGGGCAAAGCGCAGGCATGCGCACATGCGGACCCTTGGGCGAGCGCGCAAGCGAGCGCGTGAGCGGGCGCACGAGCGTGGGGTTTTGCAAGGGCACTGGGTGGCGGCGGCGGCCACACAGCGGTGACCGTCGGTGGCGGTGGTGAGCGCTACAATAGTGACAATGGTGGCGGAGGCAGCAATGGCTGCAACAGAGGCGGCGTCGGTTGTATCTTCAAGAAGTTGCCCGGAACATGCGATTCTGGAAGATCTTGGATGAAAATTGATCAAGAAACCCAGGTTCTTGAAAGATCACAAAAACTGGGGCATGGAGAGGACAAATCGATGGCGAGGCGACCCACGGAGTGTTCTCGATGTGTGTTTGTGACGGCGGCGACGATGGATCCATGTTCTCCACTCGCTACGGATCTAACTGCTATCTACTCTCTAATAACACAAGAAAGAAACTTTATACCTTTCAAATTGACAAATCCTCCCTCACTTGGGCATGTCATCCCCTTATATAAGAAGGATGGGTTGCCAAGTGGCCGACAATAGGGGGAGAATTTGTCATGAGATGATGCCCCCTATACGAACATTACAATGACGAAAGAAAATTAATGAATGAGGCCCACAACATAATGGCCCAGTCTGATTGTTTGCCAAGATTTAAAATACAACGAAATAGCATATGAAACTTCCGAATAAATTCAAGCTGAATATTTGAAACTGAGATTGCGAACATCAGCACGAGCAGTTTGGCGTGGTTAAACTCGTCCCATGTTGGCATTGTTGTGATGGTCCCCTATCAGCTTAGGGAAAAAATGTATGTAAAAGTACTGGAGGTTTGATGTTGTACTTCTGCCTGATAACATTTTGATAAGCATATTGGAAAAAAAAAAGGGATGAACGAGCTGTGTCATCATACTCAATTTTAATAATGAACAATCTATTCTAGATTATTCCTCACAATTTTTCATATTTCTTCTTATGAATGGAACTCCTTTTATGAATGGAAGAAATCATCAAACACAATTTCTGAGTTTAGCTTCACAATTTGGTCACAATTTCATGAAATTTTTCTGATATTATCTTCAAATGTGGAGTCGTTTGGATGAGAAATTTTTTTAAAAAGGGATGAACGAGCTGTGTCATCATACTCAATTTTAATAATGAAAATCTATTCTAGATGATTCCTCACAATTTATCATACTTCTTATTATGAATGGAATTACTTTTATGAATGACAAAAATTGTCAAACACGATTTTTGAGTTTAGCTTCACAATTTCATTAAATTTTGCTGATACTATCTTCAAATGTGGAGTCATATGGATCGTATATATGATATGATGGGAATGAATCCATGTTTAATCCTGATCTGTTAATTTGCTACCTCCCTTTCTAGTTTTCTTTAATTGATCTATTTCGAGAATACACTTTCTTATCGATAATTTCCTACTTTTACTTTCAGAATAAGATGGAGTATTGCGAGAATGAGACAGGTGAATTTATGGGTGAGAAGTTAACGCCCATTCAGAGGGTCACACTTCAGTTAGTGACCAGAGAAAAAAGATGTGGAGGTTAAAGAACACGTGGACAGTCTTGCGTCCCCAACACCGGAGAAAAAAATTCAGCTTCCAAGTAGTAGAAAGTATAAAGATTACAGTGCCCAATCCAGGATAGAAGAAAGTCCTTCAGTTGTGATTCTGGGAAAGACCGACTATCAGCGAGGTATTATCACTGATGACTTGAATATCCCAAGTGTGGAGAAAAGTTTTTCTCTCCAAACTCTCAATTAATGACGATATGCATTTTTGAGATATGAATTTATCTGTTCTTTGAATTCAATCTGGATTCCATCTTATTATTGGACGACATGAGTCATAATTATTGATCTGTAGGGACGAGGGAGAACCTTGTCTATGCAAGATACCAACTTTGTCGCTATACTTATTAAGCCAAAAAAGGAGGCAATGGTAGAAATTCAGCATTGAGCTCAAAGATTTTAGGCCACAATTTTGAAGGTCAGAAAAATCTGATATATAAAGCTAAAGACATTGATCAGAGCTTAGATTTATCTGCCTTTAATCCACAAATTTTTTTTACTACTATGTAGAACTGAGGCACTGACACTAGATTACAAAATCTTCGCTTAGATGAGACTGGGAATGGATTTTATACCACTGCCGCTTCTGATTCGCCATAGCTTCCAAGTTAATGCTGGCTCTCATGCTTTGATCTCGTGAACTGACTGGAGCTGTATTCCTCACTCTCTGCATTGGCCTTATGAATCTCCGAACACTTGTACTGTGATGCTGCTCTACCTTTTTCTTTAGCGCCGATGACGCTTCTCTGCTAGCCCTAACCGTGACCTCACTACGGGTGGGGGGATGTCTTTGGCTTTATACATCAATATACCTGAAGGCCAATCAACATCTCAATATATCAAAGACATTTCATTTTGATGATCAATTAGGCATCTTTATTCATCTATTATTTCATCAATGTTTTCCATCATTCTGCTGAATTTCCTAAATAGCACTACCAAAATTTCTCTTCTTCACTCTCTTCATAATATTCCAAAAAGTCACTTTTACTTTCAAAATTATTGGCTTCTCTTCCCACAATTTTTGGTGTTCCTATTACACATGATTAGCCTGAATGCCTCTAATCACTAAATTCAATCTCTGGTGCTGAAGTTGTTCTTTCTCACTCACCATCTTCTATCTCTAACCCAAGCTAGCATTGGTAGCGGGCCCCCCTTGCAGACAAAAACAAAGATCTAGCTCCCTGATTACAGAGGAGCGTAATCAGAAACCGGCACTAAGTGGGGGGACAAGTGGGAAGAGAGATTCTTCTCTGGTGTCCGAAACAGAAAAGGAGAGACGTGACATATATCTCCCACCGATGACATTACGCTTCTCCCCTGGTTCATCAATATTGAGTAATTATTTGTTTTTAAAATATCTCTAGGATGGTCAAGAGCTTGGGGAGAAGAGCTCAAAAACGGGTAGCTCCTTGGCTCGCTATCCTTGATTATGTTTTTATTTCGTCACGACGCTTCTCCGTTTGCAGAATGTTCATGAATACGGGAAGAGCATGATGGGGGAGAGCTGGAACATTATCGTTGACGAGGAGACCCACTACGAGTAAGTCAATATCTCGAGCTTGCGTCATTGACTTTTTCATTATTCTCTCTCTCCCTATCTCTGTGTGTGGAAGGGCTAAGCGTCATTACAGGTGGGGGGATGTGGTTGGGGACTCGAGCATGCTGCTGTCTATTCACCCCACGCCTCGGTACACAGATAAAAGAGTGAGGGTCATTGGCTGACAAGAGAGTGAGACAAGCAAGAGAGCATTGCGAGCGGACCCCCCTAGCAAACAGAAATAGAAACCGGCACTAAGTGGGGGGACAAGTGGGAAGAGAGATTCTTCTCTGGTGTCCGCAATAGAAAAGGACAGACGTGGCATATATTGAGTGAGACAGACAACATAAAAGTATGATGATCGTACGCTTCTCCACTGGTTCATGAATATTGAGTAATTATTTGTTTTTAAAATATCTCTAGGATGGTCGAGAGCTTGGGGAGAAGAGCACCTCGGAAACGGGTAGCTCCTTGGCTATCCTTGATTACACTTTTAGTTAATCACGGTGCTTCTCCATTTGCAGAATGTTCATCAATACGAGAAGAGCATGACAGGGGAGGGTTGGAACATTATCGTCATTGAGGAGACCCACTACGAGTAAGTCAACATATCAGACTCGCGTCATTGACATTTTCTTTATTCTCTCTCTCTCAATCTATTTGTGTGGGGGGATGTGGTGGGGCACTCTAGCTAGGTGCTTTCTATTCACCCCCACGTCGCGGTACACAAATACGAGAGTGAGGCTGATTGGCTGACAAGAGAGAGACAGTCACACGAGCATTGCGAGCGGGCCCCCCTAGTAGATATTTATAGACAGAGAAGAAGAGCCAGTCTTGTCCGAGAAATAGAGATAGAGAGAGAGATAGATTCTGGATCAGCCATGGCAGAAGAGGGTTGCATCGCCACTTCGTCCTCGCCTGTGTCATCGGCTCTCTTGGTGGCTCCCTCTTCGGCTATGCCCTCGGTGTCTCCGGTAACCAACCATCACCATCATCATCATACATCATCACATAATGATAATCATCATGGTGGGTAGGGGGGGTGACGTCGATGGACAATTTCCTGAAGGAGTTCTTCCCGAGAGTGTACAGGAGGAAGCAAGTGTGGCTGCAAGAGACGGACTACTGCAAGTTTGACGACCAGGTGCTGATGCTGTTCACGTTGGCGCTAGGCTGGTTTGGCGGCCACATTCAT